>NC_091433.1:8712102-9038587 GCF_964237555.1 Oryctolagus cuniculus | reverse complement strand
TCTCCCAAAAGCAATTTATAAATTCAATGCAATACCAATCAAGATACTGAAGACCTTCTTCTCAGATCTGGAAAAAATGGTGCTGAAATTTATATGGAGTCACAAGAGACCTCGAATAGCTAAAGCAATCTTGTACAACAAAAACAAAGCCGGAGGCATCACAATACCAGATTTCAGGACATACTCCAGGGCAGTTGTAATCAAAACAGCATGGTACTGATACAGAAACAGATGGATAGACCAATGGAACAGAATTGAAACACCAGAAATCAACCCAAACATCTACAGCCAACTTATATTTGATCAAGGATCTAAAACTAATTCCTGGAGCAAGGACAGTCTATTCAATAAATGGTGCTGGGAAAATTGGATTTCCACGTGCAGAAGCATGAAGCAAGACCCCTACCTTACACCTTACACAAAAATCCACTCAACATGGATTAAAGACCTAAATCTACGACCTGACACCATCAAGTTACTAGAGAACATTGGAGAAACCCTTCAAGATATTGGCACAGGCAAAGAGTTTCTGGAAAAGACCCGGGAGGCACAGACAGTCAAAGCCAAAATCAACTATTGGGATTGCATCAAATTGAGAAGTTTCTGTACTGCAAAAGAAACAGGAGAGTGAAGAGACAACTGACAGAATGGGAAAAAATATTTGCAGACTATGCAACAGATAAAGGGTTAATAATCAGAATCTACAAAGAGATCAAGAAACTCCACAAAAACAAAACCAACAACCCACTTAAGAGATGGGCCAAGGACCTCAATAGACATTTTTCAAGAGAGGAAATCCAAATGGCCAACAGGCACATGAAAAAATGTTCAAGGTCACTAGCAATCAGGGAAATGCAAATCAAAACCACAATGAGGTTTCACCTCACCCCGGTTAGAATGGCTCACATTCAGAAATCTACCAACAACAGATGCTGGAGAGGATGTGGGGAAAAAGGGACACTAACCCACTGTTGGTGGGAATGCAAACTGGTCAAGCCACTATGGAAGTCAGTCTGGAGATCCCTCAAAAACCTGAAGATAACCCTACCGTTCGACCCAGCCATCCCATTCCTTGGAATTTACCCAAAGGAATTTAAATTGGCAAACAAAAAAGCGGTCTGCAGCCTAATGTTTATTGCAGCTCAATTCACAATAGCTAAGACCTGGAACCAACCTAAATGCCCATCAACGGTAGACTGGATAAAGAAATTATGGGATATGTACTCTTTAGAATACTATACCGCAGTAAGAAACAATGAAATCCAGTCATTTGCAACAAATTGGAGGAATCTGGAACACATCATGCTGAGTGAAATAAGCCAGTCCCAAAGGGACAAATACCATATGCACTCCCTGATCGGTGACAACTGATTGAACACCAAAAAGGAAACCTCCTGAAGTGAAATGGACACTATGGGAAATGGTGACTTGATCAGCATAGCCCTGTTAATGAACAACTTAATACATTATCCCTCTTAGTAGTTTTTTTGTCTGTTCTACTTAATATGACTGGTTTAATTCTGTAATTAATACACAGTTATTCTTAAGTGTTAAAAATTAACTGAAATGTGATCCCTGTTAAACATAAGAGTGGGAATAAGAGAGGGAAGAGATGTATAATATGGGACATGCTCAAGCTGACTTGCCCCAAATGGTAGAGTTAAAAACATACCAGGGGATTCCAATTCAATCCCATCAGGGTGGCATGTACCAATGCCATCTCACTATTCCAAGTGATCAATTTCAGTTCACAATTGATCATAATGAAAGGACTAAGAGTCAAAGGGAGCACATAAACAAGTCTAGTACCTGCTAACACTAACCGATGGAATAAATAAAGGGGAGAGTGATCCAACATGGGAAGTGAGATACTCAGCAGACTCATAGAATGGCAGATGTCCTAAATAACACTCTGGCCTCAGAATCAGTCCTAAAGGCATTCGGATCTGGCTGGAAAGCCCATGAGAGTATTTCAGGCATGGAAAGCCAAGACACTCTGGCGAAAGATCTCTGTGAGTGAGATCCCAGTGGAAAGAACAGGTCTTCAAAGAAGGAGGTACCTTTCTCTGAAGGGAGGAGAGAACCTCCACTTTGACTATGACCTTGTCTAAACAAGATAAGAATCGGAGAACTCAGAGGGCTTCCATAGCCTTGGAAACTCATGACTGGAGCATAGGGAGACTACTGATGCCATAGACAGGAGTGTCAATTGGTAAAGTCAACAACAGGAGTCACTGTGCACTTACTCCTCATGTAGGATCTCTGTCCTTAATGTGCTGTGTATTGAGATTTAATGCTATAACGAGTACTCAAACAATATATTTCACTTTGTGTTTCTATGGGGGTGCAAACTGTTGAAATCTTTACTTAATGTATACTAAACTGATCCTCTGTAAAAAAAAAAAAAAAAAAAAAAAAAGAAAAGAAAAGAAATTCTCAACTCCCAACTTGACTCTCACTGGGATTAAACATGACAATAGGTCTGATCTGATTTCATCATCATTTAAAAAAATCATCTATTATTTTTCACTTTATGTTTCTGTGTGGGAGCAAACTGTTGAAATCCTTACTTAATGTATACTAAGCTGATCTTCTGTATATTAAGATAATCGAAAATGAATCTTGATGTGAATGGAAGGGGAGAGGGAGTGGGAAAGGGGAGGGTAGTGGGTGGGAGGGACGGTATGTGGGGGAAGCCATTGTAATCCATAAATCGTACTTTGGAAATTTATATTCATTAAATAAAAGTTAAAAAAAAATAAAAATAAGACCCAACTATTTCCTGCCTACAAGATATGCACCTCACCAGACACACACATATTGAAATTGAAAGGATGGAAAAGACATTCCATGCTAATGTAAAGCAAAAATGAGGAGGTATAATTATCTTAAAAGCAGACAAAGAAGACTTTAACAACAACAAAAAAACTGTTACAAGAGACAAAGAAGGGCACTATGTAATGATTAAGGAATTAATTCAACAGGAAGATGTGATGACAATAAATGTATATTGCACCCAATTACAGGGCACCTGGCTATTTAAAAGCAATGTTAACAGGTCTAAAGGGAGACATAGACTCCAGTACAATAGTACTGGGGGACTTCAACACCCCACTTTAATCAATGGACAGATCAACTAGACAGAAAATCAGCAAAGAAATAATAAAGCTAATCAACACAGTGGACCAAAAGGATCTTACAGATATCTACAGAACATTTCATTCCACAGTTGCAGAATATGCATTATTTTCATCAGTGCATGGAACTTTCTCTAGGATTGACTATAAGCTATGCCATAAAGGAAGTCTCAATGAAATAAAAAAAAATAGAAATCATATAATACATCTTTTCTGACCACAATAAAATGTAGTTGAAATGTAACAACTCTGAATCTATAGAAAATAGGCAAACACATGGATATTGGAAAACATGCTCATTAATGAACAGTGGCTCATAGAACAAGTCAAAAGAGAAATACTAAATTCCTGGAAACAAGTTAAGTTTACAAAACAACATATCAAAACTTGTGGGATATAGCAAGAGCAGTGTCAAGAGGGACGTTTATAGCAATTAGCACTTACATCAAGAAATTAGAAAGGCATCATGCATCTCAAGACCTAGGAAAACAACCACAAACCAAACCCAAAATTAGTAGCAGAGAAACAATTAAAATTAAAGAAGAATAGACAAAATTGAAACCAAAAAACTACAAAACATCAGTGAAATGAAGAGCTGATTTGTTGAAGAAATAAACAAAATTGATATAATACTGTTTCAACTAACCTACAAAATGGGAAAAACCCAAATTAATAAAATTAGAGATGAAAATGGAGCTACAACAATAGGTACCACAGAAATAAAAACAATTATCAAGAATTATCTCTAAAAAGTCGTATGCCAACAAACTGGAAAACCTGGAAGAAATGGATAGATTCCTGGACACACAATCTACCAAAATTGTGTCAAGAAGACACAAAACCTAAACACACCAATAACCAAGATGGAGATTTAATCTGTATTAAGACTCTCCCAACAAACAAAAGCCCTGGACTGGATGGTCTCACTGCTGAATTCTATCAGACTTTTAAAGAACTATTTCCACTTCTTCTCATGCTATTCAAAACAATTCAAAGGAGAGAATCCTCCCAAACTCCCTCCGCAAGATCTGGATCACCTTAATTCTAAAACCAGCAAAAGATACAACAAAAGAACTACAGACCAATATCCCTGATGAACATAGATGCAAAAATCTTCAACAAAATACTAGCTAATCGAATCCAACAACATATCAGAAAGACCATTGATCCAGACCAAGTGGGATTCCACTTAAAGACTACTGGAACTCATGAAAGAGTCTGGTAAAGTTGCAGGATATAAAATTAACACACAAAAAATAGCTCTTGTATACACATACAATGCCATGGCTGATAAAAAACTTTCTAAGATAAATCTCATTCACAATAGCTACCAAAAAAAAAACTGTCTTGCGTAAATTTAACCAATAAGAGAAAGTTCTCTACAATAAAAATGGCAAAACATTAAAGAAAAAATACAATAAAATGCAAAATTGAAAAAATATCCATATTCATAAATTGGAAGAATTAATATCAAAGAAGTGTCCACATTATGAAAGCAATTTACACATTCAATGTGATTGCAATCAAAATACCAAAGATGTTCTTCTCATATCTAGAAAAAATGATGCGAACATTCACAGGGGAACACAAGAGACCCCTAATAGTTCAAGCATTCCTCAATAACAAA
Organism: Oryctolagus cuniculus; assembly: GCF_964237555.1. Classification (NCBI taxonomy): domain Eukaryota; kingdom Metazoa; phylum Chordata; class Mammalia; order Lagomorpha; family Leporidae; genus Oryctolagus; species Oryctolagus cuniculus. The sequence continues at coordinate 9,033,823 of NC_091433.1, read as the reverse complement.
AACAAAGTTGGAGGCATCACAAACCCAGATTTCAAGACAAACTACAGTTACAGTGAAAAAACCTGAGACTGTCACAAAAATAGACATGCAGATCTTTGGAACAGAATAGAAACTCCAGAAATCACTGCACGTATCTATAAGCAACTAATCTGACAAATCAGCTCTTAAGGCATTCAGATCCAGCTGAAAAGCCCATGAGAGTATTTTAGGCATGGAAATCCAAGACACTCTGGCAAAAAAAAAAAAAAAAAAAAAAAAAAAAAAAACCAAAAAATGACCTAAATGAAAGATCTCTGCGAGTGAGATTCCACTAGAAAGAACAGGTCATCACAGAAGGAGGTACCTTTTTCTGAAGGGAGGAGAGAACTTCCACTCTGACTACGACCTTGTCTAAATATGATCAGAGTCAGCAAACTCAAAAGGCCTCCATAGCCTTGGCAACTCATGACAAGACCCAAAGGTGATTACTGATGCCATAAACAAGAGTGTCAATTTGTTAAGTCAACAACAGGAGTCACTGTGCACTTACTCCTCATGTAGGATCTCTGTCCTTAATGTGCTGTACATTGTGATTTAATGCTATAACTAGTACTCAAAAAGTATTTTTCACTTTGTGTTTCTGTGTGGGTGCAAACTGTTGAAATCTTTACTTAATATATGCTAAACTGATCTTCTGTATATAAAGAGAATCGAAAATGAATCTTGATGTGAATGGAAGGGGAGAGGGAGTGGGAAAGGGGAGGGTTGCAGGCAGGAGGGAAGTTATGGGAGGGGGAAGCCATTGTAATCCATAAGCAGTACTTTGGAAATTTATATTCATTAAATAAAAAGAGCTAAAATAAATCTCTGGATAAAAGACAGTCTGTTTAACAAATTGTATTGGGAAAATCAATTTTCATATGCAGAAGTATGAAACGAGACCCCTACCTTACACTTTATACAAAAGTCAACTGAAAATGGATCAAGGATAAATCTCCTGCCTGATACCGTCAGATTACTATAGGAAAACTTTGGGGAGATTGCAATACAATCATATAGGCAAAGTCTCAGAAAAGTCCCCAGAAACACAGGCAATCAAATCAAAACTAGACAAATGTACTTACATCAAGCTGATGATCTTCTTCCCTGCTAAGGAAACACTCAGCAAAGTGAAGTGGCAACTGACAGAATGGGAGAAAATGTTTGCAAACTATGCAACTGATAAAGGATAAATATCCAGAATTCATACAAAGCTCAAGCAATTCAACAACAGCAAAACAATCTAGTTAAGAAATGGGCAAAGGACTTGAACAGGCATTTTTCAAAAGCAGAAATTCAAATTGCAAACACACGCATGAAAAAATGATCAGCATCACTAGCTATCAGGGAAATGCAAATCAAAACCACAGTGAGGTTTTACCTCACCCCAGTTAGAATGGCCCTCATACAGAAATCAACAAACAGGGGTTGGTGCTATGGCGTAGTGAATAAAGCTGCAGCCTACAGTGATTGGTATTCCATATGGGCACCAGTTCAAGTCCCAGCTGCTCCACTTCTGATCTGGCTCCCTGCTAATGTGCCTGTGAAAGCAGTGAAAGATGCCCAAGTCCTTGGGCCCTTGCACCTGCATGGGAGACCCAGAAAAAGCTCCTGACTACTGGCTTTGGATTAACCCAGCTCCAGCCATTTAGGGAGGGAACCAGTGGTTAGAAGATATCTCTCTCTCTCTCCTCTCTCTCTCTCTCTCTGTCTCTGTCTCATTCTCTCTCTCTCTCTGCCTTTCTAGAAGTCTGCCTATCAATTAAATAAATATTTTTTTTAAAAGAAATCAACAAGCCGGCGCCGTGGCTCAATAGGCTAATCCTCCACCTTGCGGCACCGGCACACCGGGTTCTAGTCCCGGTCGGGGCGCTGGATTCTGTCCCGGTTGCCCCTCTTCCAGGCCAGCTCTCTGCTATGGCCAGGGAGTGCAGTGGAGGATGGCCCAGGTGCTTGGGCCCTGCACCCCATGGGAGACCAGGAAAAGCACCTGGATCCTGGCTCCTGCCATCGGATCAGCGCGGTGCGCCGGCTGCAGCGGCGGCCATTGGAGGGTGATCCAACGGCAAAGGAAGACCTTTCTCTCTGTCTCTCTCTCTCACTGTCCACTCTGCCTGTCAAAAAAAAAAAAAAAGAAATCAACAAATAATAAATGTTGGTGAGGATATGTGGAGAAAAATTTACCCTAACCCATTGTTGGAGGGAATGTAAACTAATACAGTTATTGTGGAAGACAGTACAGAGATACCTCAGAAATCTGAATATACACCTACCATATAACCCAGCCATCCCACTTCTGGGAATTTACCCAAACAAAATGAAATCAGCATATGAAAAAGTTACAGTACCCCCATGTTTATTGCAGTTCAATTCATAATAGCTAATATACAGAATCCACCCAAATACCCATGAACTGAAGACTGGATAAAGAAATTGTGATACATAATATGAAATACTACTCAGCCATAAAAAGTAATGAAATCCTATGTTTCGCAACAAAATGGATGCAAATAGCAACCATTAAACTTAGTGCAATAAGCCAGTACAGTCCCAAAAAGACAAATACCATATGTTTTCCCTGACCTGTGGTAACTAATAGAGTACCAAAAATGTAATGTATAAGAATGAAATATGAACTTGACACTCAAATCTGAAGATTGTTATAGCCCTTGTCTCTACATTGAGGAATAGTGTTTTTTTTTTCTTCTTACTATATGTTGAATCCTTTAATTAGTGTAGGGTTTACCTTATGAGTATAAAGTAAACTGAAAGTAGGTCATTGTAAAAAATTAAGATATGGAACAAAGAGGAAGGATAAGGAAGGTGGGAGCATGGGTGGGAGGGAAAGTAAAATGGGGAGTATCACTATGTTCTTAAATCTGTATTTATAAAATACATGAAATTTGTTCACCTAAAATATTTTTAAAATTAATTAAAAGAAACAAAAAATAATAAGTGAGGTCTCCTAAGGGCACAGTGCAAAGAAGGAAAAAGAAAACCAAGGTCTGAATCTTAGAGGAAGATGAGTCCATAACAGAAAATGAAGGTGTTCCAAGCTGGCAGGGGAGGAATTGTGCAGCATAACATTCAAAGAGTTTACTACATTTTAGGTTTTTTTAAAGATGTATTTATTTATTTGAAAGTCAAAGTTACACAGAGAGAGAAGAGACAGAGAGAGAGACAGAGAGAGAGAGGTCTTCCATCCGATGGTTCACTTCCCAATTGGCCGCAACGGCTGGACCTGTGCTGATCCAAAGCCAGGAGACAGGAGCTTCCTCCGGGTCTCCCACTTGGGTGCAGGGGCCAAGCACTTGGGCCATCTTCTATTGCTTTCCCAGGCCATAGCAGAGAGCTGGATCAGAAGTGGAGCAGCCAAGAATTGAACAAGCACCCATATGGGATGCCAGCACTTCAGGTCAGGGCATTAACCCACTGCGCCACAGCGCCAGCCCCTACATTTTAGATTAAAAACAAACAGCCGGCGCTGCGGCCCAATAGGCTATCTATCCTCCACCTGCGGCGCTGGCACACCGGGTTCTAGTCCTGATCGGGCGCTGGATTCTGTCCCGGTTGCCCCTCTTCAGGCCAGCTCTCTGCTGTGGCCAGGGAGTGCAGTGGAGGATGGCCCAAGTCCTTGGGCCCTGCACCCCATGGGAGACCAGGAGAAGTACCTGGCTCCTGCCATCGGATCAGCATGGTGCACCAGCCGCAGCGCACCGGTGGCCATTGGAGGGTGAACCTGTCTCTCTCTCTCACTGTCCACTCTGCCTGTCAAAAAAAAAAAAAAAAAAAAAAAAAAAAAAAAAAAAAAAAAAAAGGGCCGGCGCCGCGGCTCACTAGGCTAATCCTCCACCTTGCGGCGCCGGCACACCGGGTTCTAGTCCCGGTCGGGGCGCTGGATTCTGTCCCGGTTGCCCCTCTTCCAGGCCAGCTCTCTGCTGTGGCCAGGGAGTGCAGTGGAGGATGGCCCAGGTGCTTGGGCCCTGCACCCCATGGGAGACCAGGAGAAGCACCTGGCTCCTGGCTTCCAATCGGCGCAGCGCGCCAGCCGTGGCGGCCATTGGAGGGTGAACCAACGGCAAAGGAATACCTTTCTCTCTGTCTCTCTCTCTCTCTCTCTCTCACTGTCCACTCTGCCTGACAAAAAAAAAAAAAAAGCAAAAAAGCAGTGTCTGCTTCCTACAAGCAACAGAAGTACACTAAGTTGAGCATGGACTCCCTCCTGGGTGAATGTTCCACAGAAATGGCTACATCAGACAACGACAAAAATACTCATGGTAATGTTAGTCCTAATAACAAAGTACACATCAATAATAGAAAAGAAGACACATTGCAAAAGATCCCTGAATGCCAGCCTCCCATAAGGTACCAGTTCAAGTCCCAGCTGTTCCACTTCTGATCCAGATCTCTGCTAATGCACCTGGGAAAGTGGAAGATGGTCCAAGTCCTTGGGCCACTGCTCCCATGTGGAAGACCTGGCAGAAGCTCCTAGCTCCTGGCTTCAGATCAGCCCAGGTCTGGTCACTGCGGCCATTTGGGGGGGGGGGGTGAACCAGGAGATGGAAGATCTCTCTCTCTGTCTCTCTCTCTCTCTCTCTCACACACACACACACACACACTGCCTCTAACTCCGACTTTCAAATAAATAAATAAATCTTTTAAAAAAAAGGTGGGGGGGGGCGGCGTCTGAGACTGCACATCCTAAAAAGGGCATCCATGTTCCCAGCACTGCTGGATTCCCAGTAGAAAACCTCCGAAGCAGCAGCAATGTCTTGATTCAGCAGGGTGGTACAGGCATGGTGGACCAGCAAGAGCTTGAGCAACTATGGGCTAGACAGTTCTGGTGGTACTTGACAGGTGTTTTCTTGCAGGAATGATCTCCACAATGTTGAAAGGAAAGACCTTTCATTCTTATTCCCTTGTAAATAATCCATCCTTTACCAAAAACAGGCCATATACAATTTCTTTTGTTCTCAGTTATCAAATGTTTCCAGGGATCTCAGATGCGAGTTTGTCAATCATCATCGCCAGTAGAATTCAAACCCACATCTGATGTTGACCCTTAAACCTCAATTTAATTTACTTCTATTTTACTAATTGCTAATTCAGAAGCAAAACAAGCAAACTGTTATTAACTCCCTGTGATGGACATGGTGGTGCAAGAGGTTAAGCAGCTTCCTGGAATACCTGCATCCCAGAGCGGAGTGTTGGGGTGAATTCTGGCTACTCTGTTTCTGGTCCGGCTTCCTACTAATGAATTCTGGAAGGCAGAAGGTGATGGTTCAAGTGCTTGGGCCCCGCCCATTGTGGCTATTGCAGCTATCTGGGGAGTGAACCAGCTGATTGAAGATCTCTCTCCCTTTCTATCACTCTCACTCCATTCCTCTGCCTTTCATGTAGATTTGAACAAACTTTAAAAAAAAAGAACTCCTCATGTTCAGACTATTTTTAAAGCCCTGGGCCATGTGACCCAATATGAGGGAGAAGAAGGGAGCTCTGGATAGGAACATGAAATGAACTAAATCTATAAGAGAGAATCTGGGCCATATAAAAATTGTCATTTAAACCATCAAGCCCTATAGAGATAAAGCCACCTTAGATCCCATTTGAACCAGTATTGATATCTTAGGGGAATTATCTGAAGTTGGTTTGGGGTGATGGAGGACTACTTTTAGCAACAATAGTTGTAGATACAAAGATGAGATTATAGAATCCAACACCGCAGCACTAACCAAGTACTTATCCATAAATACTAGCAAATTCTTACACACAGTACTGCAAAGAGTAGTGCAAAACAAAAATAGAATTCAAGAAGCATGGAGTTTAGTAAAGCAAACTAAATTTTCTTGAATTCCCAACTTTACTATCTACAACTAAAATCTGGGACCAGTAAAAGCTTTGTATAAACATGGTTAGTTGAAAAGCAATTTGGCTGTGATTTCAAAGCCTTGATTCATTGATGAGAAAATTACTACATCTAAGAAAGACTGGATTACAGGTGTCTCCTTTTTGCTGATGTCCTTGATCTACATTTCTTGGCTCTTCCCCCAGCACTCACATACCTGACTTGCACTCCAGCCGTAAGGAACTGTGGCTTGATGAATAAACCACCCTCTCATCCTAGCTCCTTTGCTTATGCTGCTCTTGATTTTCTAGTCCTTGTGCCTGGACTACTCGAGTGTCCCTCCAAACTCAGTCTGAGAGTTTTCTAATTTAAATTTCCTGATCCTCCAGAATATTGACGAGTCTCTTCTAGAGGGTTTTGTCACTACTCTCTGAACATATTTCCATCCTTGATTATTGATGTTTATCTGTCTTGCCCACATGGAGTTGTGAGCTCTTCAAGGGCCTAGACTGTAAAAACATTTCAAGCCACAATGTTAAGAATAACATCTGACTCATTAGTAAATGCACAGTGAATATTTTTGGGATATGACCAATTTTTGAACAGGATATTGCTTCTAAACTTATGCAGATGATTAGTTCCCAATGTCATAAATCAACTGTCTTAAAATGATGGATCCAGTTATGGTTTTAGGAGTCCTTAGGTCACTGGAGATGTACCATTGGAAGGTGGTAGTCTCATGAACAGACTGGTTAGGAAGCCTGAATAGGGTCTAGCCACACTGGGCTTCCTGGCTCACTGTGTGACACTTTCATGCATGCTGTGCCGTCCTCTGGCATAACTTATGGTTCCACCAATGAGACCCGCTGGGGTTCACAAAAGATCTCAAAAAGTGGGATCCAAAGTAGACCTCTTTCTCTCCTAAGTAGCTTAGGTATTTCACTGTAAAAATAAAAAGCTGGCTAGCATAATATCTAAATAAAAGAATAAATAAAAATTCACTGAAGAGGAGTTCCTAAAATCCTTCATATTACAGTTGTAGGAAAATGTTTTAGTGACCTTTGGATTTGTTCTGATCATTATCTCATTCATGCTTTAAATGTGCACACAGTTCCTCAAAGTTGTCATTATGGACCTAAAGCTTCATTTCCTATGAAAACCAAAAGGAAGAATAGATTGACCACAATACTTTTGTTTGTTAAGACCACATTTGTTATTCATAGATATACTTTCTTCCTATGAGTTTTTGTTTTCTTTCAACTATGATACAAATCATAATTAGAACCTGAGATCTTCCAAATTACAAACGATATGGATCAGTAAGGTTGAACCCCAACAAGCAGAGGAAGAGAATTCAACTGCTGAGGACACTGCCCTAAGAGGTAAATCTAGCTTTTCACAATTCCTGTGTTGCTATATAATTGGAACTTTCTGAAGCTGTGTATAAGCAATTAAGAAGCAGAAAAAAAAAATGCTATGCTGTGTACAACTTCTGCAAGGTTCTTCCAACCATTTCTTCATCAAAGAGTCCACTGCCTTTGGGGTCTAGCCAATCTTGCACACACCCCAGGAGACATAAGTTTCATCATGGAATCAGTCAATAATGCGTCCCAAGGTTCAGAACCTCAATCTATACCCAAGGTCCAAGGAACAATTTCCTGTGACTCTCACGACTTCCATTTACTTTTGAGTTGGGAATCAGAGAACTAAGTTCAAGCTCTTTCTAAACTTATGTTCTCAGAATAATTTTCTGTCACATACAGATCCACTGTCTAAATGCTTTCTTTAAAATAATGCTTTCTTCTACTGTTAAATTTTGAAATGTGAAAGGTTATTTCCTAATTAGCGAAACCATTAGAATGATACAGCTGAGAAAATAACACAGAAGGGAAGAAAACCTCAATAATTTTCTTTTTTCTCACAGAAAATCACCTTCATATTTATGTTTGACTAACACTTAAATGAGAATGAGTTTGCATCTATGATCTCACTCCCTCTGGAGCAAGAGAGTAGGAAATAGATTATAAAATATATCCACAAAAGTAATAGCGATGCAGTGTGTTTAAGTAGATTTCAGAATTAGTAACATGCTTTCACATTTTCTTTTCATTGGCCTTCCACAACAGTCATATAGGAACTGGCAAGGCAGGTAAGCAAAATAACTTCCTGGAAAGAGCTTTAAGATTAGTCTAGCTTGATCAGCCCTCACCCTGACTGTTGATGAGCAACTTAATATGTTATCCCTCTTAGTATTTTTTTTTGTTTGTTCTACTTAATACTTTTGGTTGAATACTGTAATCAATACACAATTCTTCTTAAGTGCTGAAACTTAACTGAAAAGTGATCGCTGTTAAATATAAGAGTGGGAATAAGAGAGGGAAGAGATGTGCAATTCGGGACATGCTCAAGCTGACTTACCTCAAACGGTAGAGTTAGAAACATACCACGGGATTCCAATTCAATCCCATCAAGGTGGTATGTACCAATGCTATCTCACTAGTCCCAGTGATCAATTTCAGTTCACAATTCATCATAATGATAGGACTAAGAACCAAAGGGATCACATAAACAAGACTAGTGTCTGCAAATACTAGCTGATAGAATAAAAAAGGGAGAGAATGATCCAACATGGGAAGTGAGATACACAGCAGACCCATAGAATGGCAGATGTCCTAAACAGCACTCTGGCCTCATAATCAGCCCTTAAGGCATGCGGATCCAGCTGAAAAGCCCATGAGAGTATTTCAGGCATGGAAAGCCAAGACACTCTGGGGGAAAAAAAAAAAAAAAAAACTAAATGAAAGATCTCCATGAGTGAGATCCCAGTGGAAAGAACGGGTCATCCAAGAAGGAGGTACCTTTCTCTGAAGGGAGGAGAGAACTTCCACTTTGACCATGGCCTTGTCTAAATATGATCAGTCGGTGAACTCAGGGGGCTTCCATAGCCTTGGCAGCTCATGACAAGAGCCTAGGGTGATTACTGAGGCCCCTAAACAAGAGTGTCAACTTGTTAAGCCAACCACAGGAGTCACTGTGCACTTACTCCTCATGTAGGATCTCTGTCCTTAGTGTGCTGTACATTGAGATTTAATGCTATAACTAGTACTGAAACAGTATTTTTCACTTTATGTTTCTGTGTGGGAGCAAACTGTTGAAATCTTTACTTAATGTATGCTAAACTGATCTTTATATAAAGAGAATCGAAAATGAATCATAATGTGAATGGAAGGGGAGAGGGAGTGGGATAGGAGAGGGTTGCGGGTGGGAGGGAAGTTATGGGGGGGGAACCATTGTAATCCATAAGCTGTACTTTGGAAATTTATATTCATTAAATAAAAGTTAAAAAAAAAAAGTGTGGTAGTATTCCTTAGCTTTGTGATCTTTATCTGGTGATTAACATGCCATGAATTTGCTTATAACTAAGATAAAGACATGAATTTTATTTTTGCATCATGTGCTCATAAGCATTTACTGAATATCTAACATGTCACAGGTGCCCATATGGATTTCAGGCTACAGGTTATATATGATGAAAAGTGAGAAAAAAAACACTTTCATAAAACTAATATGGATAGTAAATGAATTAACCTACGTGAAATGCCCATTATATGATAGTTTCTCATTAAACATGATGATTCCCTACAACTCTATTTTATAGTTGAAGGTACTAAATCCAAAATAGCTGCATGATTTTTTTTCTTTTTCACTTAGTAGTAAAGTGACCAAAAAAAGTACTTTAAACTAGAAATGTCAGTACTGGCATAGAAGTGAAACATCAGCCAGGGTTTCATAAGATTTCCTAAGGATGTAACTAGTGGTCATTCACACACAGTTCCTATTCCTAGTGGGGAAAGGGAAGGGTGTGGGGCAAGAGGTCTGCCCAACAAAAGCTGTAGTTGTAGAAAACACAACTTTGCCAAAGGCCTTCTGAAGCAGGAAGGATTCAGAAAGAACGAAGCCTTAAGACACACTCTCCTCATCTCCAATCTCCTACTGCCAACTCCCATTGATCAAACTTAACAAAACCCACAGAGCAAGGGATCCCTGGAACTGCAACCCATAGAACTCTGCCTCATAAACTGCAGAAAAGTATTGAGGAAGGAAGAATCTGTTTTTCTGCCCCAGTAATCCATGCCCTTTTGAGTGCTAACAACATTGATCCTCTCTCAAATCCCTCTCAGTACTGACATGTGACTTAGAATCCACAATCCATGATCTGCATTAAGTTATTTGGGTGCAGTCTGTAGTGTAAGAGAACCATAAATTAAGTCAGTTATCTGTTCCCCAACACACAGTTGGGACACAGAACAAGATAATTATAATGAATACATTTTAAAAGGAGAGGACACAAGGGACCTAGTAGTCACTTGTCCATAGCAGTTCTGAAATCTGGTGAGGCACATGTCAAGACTTGCATTCTAGGATCAGGGGATTTTTCTTGTGTCTTACTGTGCCATCACTTTGAGCTCAACTGGTTTAGAGTTCTCAGTTCTCAAGGGCTAATGCCTCTATCAGAGACTGTATCTACAGCAGCATTCAAGAGGAAGCTGAGACTGGTACCAGGACACTGGGTTCTTCTTACCAATGAAACTATGTGTACAAAAGGAAGATGTTAATCAGACTAGAGTGACTGATCCTATCATAAGGACACTAGCTAACAATAATTTAACACAGGGAGGAGTATGTCTGGAACAGAAACTCTTTTGGGGTGCTTCCTATACTACTGTTTCCTGTGATAAAAGTTAACGTGTGTTGGAGGGGGAGGAGTGGGCAGTGACTAAGAGGCCACTTGAAAAATCCACCTCCAGTGTCAGCATGCATGGGCTTGAATCCTGACTCTGCATCTGGTCCCAGTTAAGCTGCTACTTAAGACAGCAGCATCCCATATCAGAGTGTTGGTTCAAGATCTGGCTGTTCTACTTCTAATCCAGCACCCTGCTAATGTGCCTGGGAAAGCAACAAGTGATGGCTCAGATACTTAGGCCCCTGCCACGCCTGTGGGAGTTCCAGATGAAATTCTTGGTCCCTGGCTTCAGGATGCCCAGTCCTGGCTATTGTGGCCATTTGGGGAATGCAACAGCAGGTAGACTATTTCTCTATATCACTCTCTGTCCCTTCATTCTCGGTCACTCAGCCTTTCAAATAAAATAAATAAATAATCTTAAGAAAATTATGAGAGGCTGGTGCTGTGGTGCAGTAGGTTAATGCCCCAGCCTGCAATGCCAGCATCCCATATGGGCGCCAGTTCAAGTCCTGGCCGCTCCACTTCGATTCAGCTCTCTGCTGTGGCATGGGAAAGCAGTAGAAGGTGGCCCAAGTGCTTGGGCCCCTGCTACAGCGTGGGAGACCCAGAGGAAGCTCCCAGCTCCTGGCTTCAGATCAGCTCAGCTCGAGCCATTGCAGTCATTTGAGGAGTGAACCAGCAGATGGAAGGCATCTCCCTCCCTCTCTCTCTCTCTCTCTCTCTCTCTCTGTAACTCTGTCCTTCAAATGAATATAAAATAAATAAATCTTAAAAAAAAAAGACTGAGCACTTTATCCAGGATAAACAAAGGATAGAGTTTTGTACATCTGATTTTGAGGATTACTTAACTGTAATAGCGATAGCTCCATGTCCTAAAGTAGGAACATAATTTCGCTTTTAAGTATCAATAGGTTAATTAAATACTTGATATTAGTAATGACAGATGTTAATAACTAAATATTTTAAACAGCTAATATCTAAATATACATTAAAGTACTGTCTTTCTGACTGGTGGCCTAAGAAACTAGATTTATTAATGGTTACTACAAATCTTAAAGGATCTTTTGTTCCATAACTTAATGATGGTTCTCGTTGAGAAATGTGTGTGTGTGTGTGTGTGTGTACTAGTGCACTTGCATCACAAAATCTGACATACAGCAGTGGTCAATAAATGTTTTGAATTGAATTGAGTTGATTGATTGATAATATTTTAAGTTCAAGAAAAGAGTGGAATGTTCATCAGATTTGGATTCAAGGTACATCATGTATCAATTCCAGGCCAACTGTTAAAGCACTAATCAGATACACTATAGTGATTAAACAAATGCACTATACAGACAGATGGTTTGGGTTTAATTCTTACATTATCTCTTTACCAGGTTTTTTTCGAATGGGGCAAGTCTCTCTGCATGTTCTGTCCCACTTCCTAATCTATATAAATATGATAATAATTTATTCATCTCTAAAGCTGTCATGGGGGTTGAATGATTTAGATCCCAAAAGTGTTCAGAATAGTGCCCTGCATGTGGTGAGTGTCCACACCTGTGTATATTTTAAATCATATAATAATCCTCAGTCTCAATTTCTTCATTTATAAAAATGATAATCATTATACAACCTCCTACAGCTATCAAAAATGCACAAACAGTAAATGCAGAAACGGCTATGGCCGGCACTGCGGCGTAGCAGGTAAAGCTGCCGCCTGCAGTGCCGGCATCCCATTTAGGCGCCAGTTTGAGTCCTGGCTGCTCCACTTCCAATCTAGCTCTCTGCTATGGCATGGGAAAACAGTAGAAGATAGCCCAAGTCCTTGGGTCCCTGCACCCACATGGGAGATCCGGAGGAAGCTCCTGGCTCCTGGCTTCAGATTGTCTCAACTCCGGCCATTGTGGCCATATGGGAAGTGAACCAGCGGATGGAAGACCGCTCTCTCTCTGCCTCTCCTTCTCTTTCTGTGTAACTCTGACTTTCAAGTAAAATAATAAATAAATCTTAAAAAAAAAGAAAGGTCTTAGCACAAAGTAGCTCACAAGAGATTTTTAATTATTTTCCCTCTCAACTTTCCTCTCTGCTCCACTTCTTCCACTCATCAACATACACCTTGCAGCATTTTGGCCACACAAAAAAGGAAAGTCTATACATATTAAGGTTATCTTAAGGATAAACTGAGAAAAAAATAAATATATGTGCATATATATATGTACACATAGACACATGCAAGGGTACTTCCAAAAGTTTGTGGAAATGGAATTAAAAGATGATTTTATGTTGGTGCAAAACTGTGAAAGCCATGCATATAAGGATTATTCAAAAAGATCATGGAAAATGTGTAGTGGGAAAAAACATGGATATTAGAAGCCAAGTTCTGATCATGTCACTCATCCGTTCCAAGCTCCTCAGGGTCTTCACTTTGGATAAGAGTAGGACGTACAGTCCTCAAAGATTGTCTTCTATAGCCTTCTGCAATCTGGAAAATTGTCAGCCCTTGTTCCAAGCATTTCTGCATAAAAACTGAAATATCTGTTATTCTCCAAATGTGGGCTGGACTCCACAAGATTGCTCTGAATTTTCCCCCCCTCTAGAAAATCTACTATTTGAATTCTTGTCAATATCACAGTTAGAAGATTCAAGTTTCCATTTATTTGTTCCCATTGTGCTTGGCTCATGCCACTATTCTAAAAGGAATTATACTCTATCTGGGATTAAAACGTAAAGAGATATTTCCCCCTAGTTATTGAACTATTCCTTGAGAGTGATCATGATAATATTTCACTCATTTGCATACATTATGTTTAATAAATATTTCTTCTATGAATTGATAAATGAATGAATGGTCTTGAAGAGAAATATCCTGTATAATAAATAGGTTTGTTTGGGGGGTGAAAATTTAAAATCATAAATTAAACAATTTAGGAATTTGTTTTTAAAAAGCTAAGGTCTAATATGTTTTCCCCATTCTGGGGTACCTAATACTACCTAAAATGTAATCTATTGGAGTGAAATTGACATTTTGAGATGTGATAATCATTTACAGCCCTTGTCTCTACTGTTAAGGGACAGTGTGTTTTTTCTTCATACTATTTATTGAAGTCTTTACCTAGTATAGGGGTACTCTATGAATGTAAAGTAAACTGAAAATAGATCTTTGCAAAAATTATGAGTGGTAATAGAAGAAGGAGGAGGAAGAAGGGTGAGAGTGCAGGTGGGAGAGTAGGGTGGGAAGTATCACCATATTCCTAAATCTGTATACATGAAATTTGTATACCTTAAATAAAATTTTAAATAAATAAATAAATAAAAACATATTTGCAATAAAATTTCTCAAACAACTAAAAAAGATAAGCGCTAGAGCCTGTACCAAATGCAATCAAAGGCAAAGGAATGCAATTGAAAAAAATAACTGATAAAGCAAAAGCTTTAAATTTGTTTTTAGATTTTCCAGTTGCAACTTGACTATTATGGACAGATAGATAAACAATCACTGTCAACCTTGATAAGGAGTAAAGGCTGGCTAAATATAGCAATCTTAACGGGATTACACTATGTAAACAGTATTGATTTTTTTTTGTTTATATTAGAGTAAATCACCATAAGAAAATAGCCTTCCAAGTCAATGGTTCTAATTTAAAGCCTAATTATTTTAATTATTCCCCAAAGCAACCACATTCTATTCTATTCCAGTATCCTAGGAAAGTGCACTGCGCCTGTGTGCATGCACATTGCACTAGAATTCCAAACTAAACCACTAAAGGTTGCAGCTCATCATCCTCTGCTTATGGGATCCCTATTAAGATCGAACCTCTGTGTTCTCACAGAAGCACCTCCTCAGCTTCTCTTTGGGAACACTTCCTGTCACTACCACAGGTTGGACTCAACATCTGCACTAGTGTCATCATTTGTTCAAATGAGGCACCACAACAGCAACAGGCCTGTACAAACTGTATGGCATATTGAGGAACCCCAGCTTGAGTTTAAATTGGGACAGATATGCATGAGCTGATGGGTGTACTGAAAGAAACCAACCACCAGACAGATATTTTCACTTAAGCATTTGGGGGCAGGGCCAAGAGAGAATGTCCTTTGTAATCAATTATTCGTCACATGACCTTATGCATTTGTGCCAGTCTTACAAACAGAGTGATTACCCACAATGAGCCCCTGAGACCAGGGATAGCATTATCACGGAGGTACCTAGTGGAGGTGATGTGAGTGAGGCCTCCATGTGGAACTCAAGGTGCTCTGATGCCTGAGGCAGGATCAAGTGCTCCCTTCTGAACTCTCATAAAGCTCAGCTCACAGCTTTGGGAGAGGCGGCAGCTTGCTGGAGTCCTCAGCTGTAGCAGGGTGAAGTGAGGCCCCTTTGCTTTCTCCAGAGCCAGCATTAACAATAAGCAACCAAAGCAGATGAATAAGAAAAGAAGAGCCAGAGAGCTCTAATGACACAAAATTCTGAGGTCCCGAGAATGCACAGGTGACTGAAAGTCATTACCTCCACAATAACTTCAGTTTTATTTACATGAATCCTGCAGAAATTCTTCACATAGGAGGAGTTGGGGGCTGGTGTTGTGGCTCAGCAGGTTAAGCTTCGGACTGCAATGCTGGCACCCCGTATGAGCACTGTTTGAATCCCAGACACTCAATGTCTTATCCATCTCCCTGCTAATGTGTCTAGGAAAGCAGTGCAAGATGGCTGGAGTCAGTAGGCGCTGCCACACATGTGGGAGAAATGGATGGAGCTCCAGGCTCTTGGGTTCAGCTTGGCCCAGCCCTGACTGTTAAACTATTTGATGAGTAAACCAGTAGATAGAAAATCTTTTTCTCTCTCTCCCTCTCTCTGTAACTCTTTGAAAAACAAAATTTTTTTAAAAAGAGCAGTTGAGGCCGGCTCCATGGCTCAATAGGCTAATCCTCCACCTGCGGCGCCAGCACACAGGGTTCTAGTCCCGGTCAGGGCGCCAGATTCTGTCCCAGTTGCTCCTCTTCCAGGCCAGCTCTCTGCTGTGGCCCGGGAGTGCAGTGGAGGATGGCCCAAGTGCTTGGGTCCTGCACCCCATGGGAGACCAAGATAAACACCTGGCTCCTGGCTTCGGATCAGCACGGTGTGCCGGCCCCAGCACGCTGGCAGCAGCGGCCAATGGGGGGTGAACCAACAGAAAAAGAAGACCTTTCTCTCTGTCTCTCTCTCTCACTGTCCACTCTGCCTGTCAAAAAAAAAAAAAAAAAAAAAAAAAAAAAAAAAAAAAGAATAGTTCAAGTAAACCTTGTTCTGAAGAAGATAAAAGAAATATTCCCTTATTTGTTTCAAGGGCATTTGGAACACTGGAGTTGGAATTTTAAGCAGCACTGAGGAAGACAGTGAGGAAAGTTACAAGGATAGTCCAGCCAGTTAGGCTGCAGGAAGAATTCCTAGTGTTCAAAGTTAACCAAAAAGCAGGAAAGCTTCCTTGGGCAGTAGCAGGCTCACTCTTCCCAGGTTCATGTAAGTGAAGAGGTACATCCATCAACAATGTTGAGCTAAACTTTAGGTCAGGTTGAAAACAACTAGGTGTTGTACGGAAGTAGAAGAGACTAAAATTGTATGATATCAAAAAGGAGAAATAAGAATAGTCAGTTGAAGCTACTTTTTCTCATTAGAAAGAACTTACTGCCAATACAGCAGGTGGTCCCACAAATTGATAAAATGGCTCTTTGTCACCAGAGAGGCCCAAGCACAGTTTAGCTGACTATATAATATAGTTGCTTTGCTCTGGATAAAATTAGAAAAATACCTATGTGCATATTCAAATATTTTCTCAAAAGCTAAACTTTCTCATCAAGCAGAACTACTTATTAGGTGCTACTAATAAGACTTACATCATAATTACTATATAAATATACTAATTTCTCTCTTATAATTCTATGATATAAGTACTCGTATTATTACTATTCCCATTTTACAGAGAAATTAAGTAACTTGCCCTAGCTCTCAAAGCCAATACCAACATCCTGCCCAGCAGTCCCGGGCACACTCTCCTTGCTCTGAATTACCACATTGACTAGCAAGTAGGATAGGGAATCAGAGCTCACTCATTCAACCTTGATAATCTTGAAGTAACAACAACATCCTCCCAACAACCTTGAGGTACCTCCAAATTTCCAAAGCACTGTACAGCACAATTGGGAAAAATCACTGAACTAAAAGGACTATAAAGTCTTTTCTAATTCTACTTTCTTTCTATGTGGTGAAAATCCTGGATGTGCAGCTCAGAGGACATGGGCTCTGTTAAGTGAAATGAATTTATTCTCCTCTGTATCAGAACACGTGTCCCAGGAGGGGTAGTCCCTCAACAGAGAGCAGGCTTTGGCCTGGTTACAGAGAGCGCCACATTCATTGCACATGGCCCTTCTATTCATGGCTTTCCAACAAATATGAACAGATCTCACAGAAAAAGCTCTCTTTGTCTTTTGGAACACATGAGCAAAAAGGAAGGAAGGGAGGCAGGCAGGGAGGGAATGAGGGAAGGACAAAAGAGAGGAAGGGGAAAAGAGGCAGGAGGATGGAGGGAGGGAGGGGGAGGAGGAAGAAGAAGGAAGGAGAAGAAGAAAGGAAGGGAGGGATGGGGGAAGGGGGTAGGATAGAGAAGGGAAAGAGAGGGAGAGCACAAAGAAAGACAAAACATAATGATGTGAGCTTCTGAATGTTAAATGCCAGCTCCCCTAAGTGGGTAGAGAAAGCAGACTTCCCTTACATAACACTCTTAACCAGAATAGTTGGTCCCCTTATTCTACTCTCTCTTCTGTCATTTGCCAGAACTGGAAAGACACATGAGCCAAGGATCTTAAAAAGAATCCAAACTTTATTCCAAAGCCACCATATGCTAGGTTTGAAACCAAACTCTCTAGCATATGTGCCCAACAGCAACTGAATTCAAACAATTACACGGAAGCATCAGACACAGAATGGTTTCATGCATTTGTCTTCAGCAATGTCTAAGCTTTGAAAATCCAGCCAGCTTTCCTTGGTCCTCCTTAGGGCAGTTCTCAGTTCATGGACCCTGGGGCTACAATGCTTTAAACTCTCCAGGAATTTCTTACAAATTAATACAACACACCCACTCTACCAATAATAAACACATTAGAGAAAACAACGCAGGTCTGATAGCTGAAAGCAGGGGATTTCAAAGACTATCAGATAGCTTCATATTTCAAATGAGGATATTAAACTCCTAGGGAACAGACATGATCAGCACTTGCACTCTTGGTCTCTAATTCAGTGTTTGGGTAGATTTTTCTCCCCCTCATTTTTCCAAGTTACATAGAAGTTTTTCCAGAACACTGCAAGTCTCCTATTTTCTTTAATCCCTCCATCTCTTATAAGCTCACAAAAGATTTAGTTAATGTTGCTGATTAGCCTTATGTTCAATCTACTTTGAGATAAGACAAAAACTTACAACTGGTCCATTTGCTCTGAGATGGATTTTATCGTAAAGGAATATCTAATGATTGTTCATTTTTGGTTACCAATTCTGTTAAAGGTCGAAAAACTTTCCCAAGATAAACAGGAAATTCTCTGTCCTGCCTACTCCACGGAGGTGGAAAGGGGGACTGATGCCTGCTTACATTTACTCGGCAAGCAGCTCCAGGCAGAGCTGACTATCCTCTCCCTACCCGTGGGCTTCTGATGCACACTCTCTCTCCCTCCCTCTCATGTTCTAATGCTCTGTTCTCTGTCTCCATATCCATAGTTTACTGGTATAAATATTTCAATTCATATTGGAACAGAAGGGTGGATTTAGGCTTTCAGTGTGCATGTGTGTGTTTGTGTATATGTATGTGTATGTGTGTTTCTTAACACCTAAACCCTCTTTTCAGATGAACTGATGTATAGAATTTACAATGATGTTGATAGAGATACAACTGATAATAATAACAGAAAAGACTCACACAGTTTTCGATCAGTTTTTCCAGTGCTTTTCCAAATACAACCAAGGTAACTGTGAAAAATGATGTGTTTATAAAATAAATAATGGCACTACCCATTTTAATCCATATAGTTAGAAAAATATCCATGAATTCTATTGATATGATAAATGAAGCACACATAAATATGTAAATGTGGGATAAGAGATAGAATTTCAGTTTAACAATGTAGATAGTAAGAGGTAAATCTAGAATCACCACTACACAAATACAAGGCAAAAATGAATCAGACATGGTACACAATTCACAGTCTGAAATATGAGGAGAAAAAGGATTTGCCAAATCTCAGTGTCTTGTCCAAGAAATTTGTTCACAACAAAGGGAAATATAAGAACTTTACAATAGAGAAACTTGGCAAACAGCTTAAACAATGAAGCAGCCAGAGTAGGCACTACCAGTGACAAGATATATCAATATCATGCACCCTGGATATGGCCTGCTGAGAAGGATGCCACGTTGTGTTTGTGGCATTCTCAGCAAATATACAGAACTTCAGCCCAATACATTGCACAAAACCAAGTTGTGGGACATTTTACAAAGTAGTTGACCATTACCCTTTACAAATGTCAAGATAGGGAAAGACAAGGAAAGAATGAAAAACTGTAACAGACTAGAGGTAACTAAGGAGCAGAGACATCTAATTGCCTTGGAATATCCTGAACTGAGTCCTAGCATAAATATATTATTTAAAAATTCAGTGACTGTTGATAAAAGTCCATAATTTATTTAATAATATTCTATCAATGTTGAGTTCTAGTCTTGATCATTGCACCAAGTCATATAGGATGCTTATATTAAGGAAAACAGGGTAAGGTATATAAAAAGAAGCGCCTATACCACTTCTGCAATTTTTCTCTATATCTAAAATTATGTTAAAATGGAACATTCATTGTTTTTGTAAAGCATGCAACTTTAATTTCCATTCTGCTCTTTTATCTTGCATGCATTATCTGGTACCACTGTCCTGTGGTGGAATAAGGCCATGCCAAGATGGCCACTGGCAAGTGAGCATCAATTACTCAGGAAATGGCTTCAGAACCCACCTGGCAAAGGAGCCTGCCTGGCAACAGGCAGTAATTGGTTACGGCATAAAACACCCCTTGACTGGATTGGCTGCCTCGGCTATATAAGCTTCTGCACCAACTGGAATAAACAAGTCTGCGAGCTGCTCACCTCTAGCCCACTTTCACCCAACTCCCAGTGACTGTGTTGTGACTCTGTGCCTCTTTCCCCCACTGCGCTTCTCCTCCTCAGAACAAATCCACAGCAACACTGGCCCTTGTCATAATATTAATAAAATGATAAACAAACCCAACATGGATTCCCTGGAGAATTAAAAACAAAAAGTAGGGGCTGACACTGTGCAATAGTGGCTAAAGCCTTCACCTGTGGTGCCAGCATCCCATATGGGCACCAGTTCAAGTCCTGGCTGCTCCTCCTCTGATCCAGCTCTCTGTGATGGCCTGAGAAAGCAGTAGAAGATGGCCCAAGTGCTTGGGCCCCTGCACCCACGTGGGAGACCCAGAAGAAGCTCCTGGCTTCTGGCTTCCTATTGGCCCATCTCCAGCCTCTGCAGCCGTTTGGAAAGTGAACCAGCGGATGAAAGACCTCTCTTTGTTGCTGCCTCTCTCTGTCTGTAACTCTACCTCTCAAAATAAATAATAAAACATTTTTTAAAAAGAACAAAAAGTAATAATAAAGAATATCAATGGGTAGGTTCTTGTTACAACAGTTAAGACCCAACCCACCCTGCTTTGGATACCTGCATTGCATATTAGAGTGCCTGGTTCAAGTCGGGGCTCCACTGCTTCCGATCTAGCTTCCTGTTAATGTGCACCCTGGGAGATAGCAAATGATGGCTCAAGTAGTTTGGTCCCTGTCACGCATGTAGGAGAGTCAGACTGAATTCTTATCTCCTGATTTCAGCCTGCCCCTACCCTGTCTGTTGTGAGCATTTGGAGAGGAAGCCAGCAAATGAAAGTTATCTTTCTTTTACTTCTCCATGTCTCTGACCCCACCACCTATCTCCCTTCCTCCCTCCCTTCTTCTCTCCCTTTCTATCTCTTTCAAATAAAGTGAAAAGAAATAATAATTTTCAATGTCAATGTCAAAAAGAGTCATTCAAATTGTTCACTCAAATTGCCATGAAGGAAAATGAAATAAGTATACACTATCCTCTAAGCCTCAGTTTCTACATCAATATAATTACAGCACCAATGTCTGTATGCAAAGCAAGAATTTAATCTTGATAAATAAGTTGTGCTTTGGAATTTGGTGTTTTCTATAACATTTGTTTGCTTCTGGAAATAACTATAAGGGCATTTTAACTGTTCATCCACTAAACCTCTTTTTTTATTATTATGCATTGACTTCATCAGCAACACTCTTTACCAACAATATTTTCCAGGAATATAATCCTTGTGTTGGCAAGAGTCATCATTTCCAGAAAGATGGAGTAGCACATGCAGATGGGTTGTTTCTATGATAAGCTACATTTAGGACCACTTTGTATAAAGAGGTTTTATGCATGCATAACGGAAACTGAACTGCAAGTTCTTAGAAAGAGCCCCAGAATATCCCATAAGGACTGAAAACCTTATGATTACTGTGTTCAATGAGTGCCTGATAGATCCCAGAGACATGCTGGATGTTTGACTATTATTATTATAGTTATTATCATATGCACCTTTGAGATAGCTGTCATTGTACCCTTTTTAAAAAGAGAGAGAATGTTGAGATTCAGTTTTTACATAACTAATATGTGGTAGGCACCAAGAGATAAACCCTACTATCTCTGTTTGCAAAGCCACACAAATCTCTTCCTTGTAAGAGGAATCCCAAGACATCAAGAGTCTCATTAGAGAAGACTTGATCATGTGAAAGCCTTAAAAATATCCAGAGACCTCCTATATGAAAATAAGGATTTTTTTTGTCCTGGATGTGACATAATTATCAGAGCACTGGCTGTTCTCTAGCTATTGTGCCAATGAGCAGTTCTTCTTCCTGTCCAGGAAATCCCAAGTGATCAAGAAAGCAAATAAAACTAGCCTTGCAGGAGGTGACATTTGAGCACAGTTTTGAGAAATGGGTTAAACAGCCAGAAAAGAATTTTCCTGCAGAGAAAACAACACATACAAAGGTGCTGAGGCATGAGTGGGAAAGAATTGCAAATAGAATAATATGAATAGAGTTAATGGACACCTTAAATAGTGATGATACACACATGAGAAACAGAAAGAGCCCAATCACAAATTGTATCTTCCTAGAACTTGTAATCTAAACAGCAAGACTTCTACATACAAAGCAGATGATTTAAAATGAGCAGTAGAACCCATTTCCTGATGTACTACAAATGGCCTTTTAGGCATTTTCCTCCTCCTGAACCTCTTAGCCCATTTCCACCTTTACACCACAAAGAAACTCATTTTCAAAAACAAAAGAAAAAATAAAATCTGCTTACCTGTTATTATTGGTTTAAAAACCCATGGTTGTGTGAGCATTTTGCCAAGTAGTGAATACACCAGTTAAGATGCCCATGACCCACATCAGAATACCTGGGTTTTATGCCAGTTCCAGTTCCTGATTCCATCTTTCTGCTACTGCAGCCCCTGGAAGGCATCAGTGATGGTTTATAAAGGGTTTTTGTGGGAAACCTGGATTGAGATTCCAGCTCTTGGCTTCAACCCAACCTTGCCATTACAAACATTTGGGGAGTGGACCAGTGAATGAGAACACTACTTCTCTGTCTTTTTCATTCTCTTCTCTCCTCTCTCTCTCTCTCTCTCTTTCACATAAATAAATATTTTTAAAACCCAATAGTATATTTTCTATTTCTAAGTGAAAATAGCATCTAAAAGTGTTATTAAATCTTATTAAATCTCTTAATATAGGAGCCTGATTCAGATGAGATTTGCCAATTTTTTCTTGTGAGAGAAGACTACTAGGGCATCATACCCATGTGTTGTGTCACCTTCATCAGTGACAGAGCATCAAGCTGTTGGAAATGGGATTGCTATTTATCACAGACTACTCTGTCTTAGGCACTAAACATAATAACCGAATATTAGCTGAATGTTCTCTGCCATGTACAAGGCTAACTGCTCACAAGGATGTCCACACTTAATCTTCATAACTACCTCAAGAAGGTTCTAGAGTTATCATAATCCATTTCAAAGAAGAAAATGAGGCATATAATGGTTAAATAACCTGGACAAGGAAACTCATGAGTAAGCAGTAGAACCAAGAATTTATCTCAAGTGTATCTACCATCATAGCTGCTTGTGTAATCCATTTGAAAGGTTATGATGTTGTTAATGATTATGTGGAGGCAGAGGTGTGATGTTTGCCTTCCCAGACCTCATCCATTCTCTACAAAATTAAAGATGAATTATTACAAATGGGCTTTACTACAGCCCCCATTCAATTGTGTTATGGGTACAAAATGTGATCAGTTAGGGGCATCCATGAGTAAAGTTTTCAAAGTACAGAACATGGTGCAGCTCATTTTCCTGGTGGGAAGAGGCCATAAGAATCTGTCTGGTTGTATAAATCCTGAGACTTCATGTTGGACAGGAAAGTTAGATCTCCTGCCTCCCAAAGCTATGTCAGGACATGTACTGTGGGGAAGCCAACTAAATACAGAACGAAAGAAACATTTCAGGTGAAAACCTTAGTTCTGTTTATCTTCCATAGACTGTCCTACCTTCACATGCTTGTACCCATCCAATGTTGTCTTAATATTTTCAGAGTTTGAGAAACTTGTTTATGATAGATAGCAGGTTAGCAGCTGATCAAGTGCTCCAAAAGGTTTTTCTAGTTCCTTGTCCAGTATTCTAATGTTTCTGCCCCCCTGGTTGAATCTCAAATCAGATTCCTAGGGCATCTTACCAGATAATTGCTTGAAATAGTTCCATAAAGCAGGGTTGATACAATGGGTTAGCAAGTTTTTGGATCATATAGAGCAGACTTTGACAATCCACAGTGCTAAACATAGAGGTGTGACCATGAACTGGGGTGACTTGAAGACAGACTGTGAAGCAGCACTGTCCAGTTGCTTTGCACACAACATTTGTGAAATGCTGTGTTGAACGGAGTTCTTGGTTACAAACAGCAGAGCCTGACTCTGGAGAAGTGAAAATAGTGTATTGAATTTAAGCCAGTCTCCAACCTCATCTCCTTTGGCTCAGATTGGGACCAAAAATGGCAGCTACCATTGATGTAAACCTTTTTATCCTCCAAAGCATGGCCACAGAGATCCAGCTGTGGGATTAAAAGTCCTGAGTTCCAGGAACATCTTGGTCACTAATCAATTGTCTTGGAAATTATTTAATCTCTCTCGAGTTTACACTCTGCACTTGCAGGTAGAGATAGCAAACCCCAATCTGTCCTTGCAAAGGGTTGCTGTGAAAAGCAAGGGGAATGGATATTTAAATGGTCTCTAAAATCCTCATATGCTGTAAAATACTAAACCCTAATGTTTCGTCACTACTGGAAGGTGATACAGCACATGGAAAAATAGTCTCTTTAAACATATGAGCTGAGGGCCAAACACTGTCCCTGCTTGTTACCACTTCATTAACTTTGAAACAGCCTGACTGACTCCTTTATAACTTGAAGCTAAGAATGTGTATCTCACAGAATGGATGTAAAAAAATCAAGGTGATGCAATATGCAATGCAAAGTGCCTGAAAGAAGAAAATGGCAGATAAGGATAATCAACATAAGTGCTTACAATAATATATATCACACTCCTCTCCCCTTAGCTCACCGATCCATACTAACCTTCTCACCATCACAATGAATCATGTATGATTTCAAAACACCTCTTGAATTATTGTTTGGAACTGCTAATTAAAACTTCGTTTACATTTTTGTCTCTGTTGTTGTTGACAGGCCATTTCTAATCATCTCTCTGACTGAGCTCACTTTAACTCCAGCCAAGAAAGCTCACAATCTTTCAAAAATCTCTGCCCTCCCGTGTGTCAGCTGCAGCAATCAAGTGATTCCCGAGGATTCTGAGTACTTGCTGAAGCGTAAGGCATCCGACCTTGTCAGAAGCCCCTGGGCTTTTGCAGCACTTCTGCTTGTCTCTGCACGCAGCCCTCAGTGGAAAAGTACTGCCCAGACCTTGTGAATTATTAATCTCTTCATGAAATCAAATACCCACTAGATAAAAAGAAGTCAGGCCCCACAGTGAGGATCCGAGGGAAAAACCAAGAGCCAGTGATATACTTTTGACCACAATCAGGATTTCCCCTCCAGGGTAAAGGACAATGTCACTCATTCTCGGCTCCCTCCTGCTTAAAACTCTCTAGAGGCACTAAGTTAAAACACTTCTGCTTTCTTTGTGGGACTGGTATGTAACAGAAGGCATTAAATGACCCCCAACCTTCAGTCGATAATGCCACCCAACTTTAAATGAGTTTATGTTTTGAGTTCAGGGGAACTGGAGCATAAAAAGGGTCCAAGGTCTTTCTGCTTTCCCATCATGGACCGTGCACTGAATCTGGCAAGATCAAAACCCACTGGCGGGTAGAAAGCTATTGACATGGAAAATTCCAGTAGTGAAAGGTCCGGAGAAAACGCATCTGTCATATTCCACGTTACTTGGCAAGGCTTTGAACAAAGTTCTTGGTAAGGATAACCTCTGAAACAATGGATTTATTTTTAAGACAGAGAGAAAATAGCATGATAGAATGATCATAGCTCAAGAGATCTGAACTCTGGAATGTGGAGCTTTCTTTCAAAAGTACTTGCTGAACACAGAAACACTGGAATATACAGATAGACCTCCCCACCCCCAGTGAGAAACAATCTACCATTTATGCAAAGCCTGGTACCCATCAGGTACTTTGTCAGGTGATTTATTCATCATATTTAATTTACCCTCACAACAACTAAAGAATATATGAAAGTTTCCCCCTTTTGTTTTTGGGGAAATTGATGTTTATTAAGATATGCATTGACCAAGCTCACCAGAACTGAAATTCAAAGCCAGGTTTATCTGGACTCAAAACACTTAAGAAACATGTAATTTAGCAGAAGCATCCAATGAGCAGAGTCAATGCCAAAGCAATGCGTATTTAGCAAGACATAATTAAACATGTAATAACCAGAGAGCTGTGCAATCAAAAGAAGTGGGAAGGTAGCCGGATGACCAACTGCACCAGATTGTCCATAACTGGGGGATTTCTTCAGATGCATTTTTTTAGTTCTAAAATTAGAGCAGTTTGGGATAAACTGAGACAATTGTCTTAGGAGTAAGTAAGGGTCAAGAACTGACAGGCAGTTTGTATGAAAGAGAAAAGTCTGGTCTTTGTCCTATGAAGAAGAAGATGATTGATCTGGAGAGAAGATTTTTCCAGAAAGGAGGGAATGGTAGAGAGAAAGAGAGCTCTGGCTGTTGCATCAGTAGTGAGCTGGAGTTGGTGAGATGGGCATCTTAGAGACCTGGAATGAACAAAGATTGCGAACAGGGATATAAAGGAAGAAAATGAAAAAAAACGATACTTTGAAGTTCTAAGACTGTGATTCTAAGATTTGATATTCCCAGTAAAATATAAATAGTGCAGAAGTCTAAACTACACATGGATGAAATAGACTAGAATATTTAATATAATATATAACATCTATCTATTATGGGTTTAATTTTGCCTTCTCTCCACCCCACTAAAAGATACATGCTTAAGTCCTAACACTCAGCACCTCAGAATGTGACCTTATTTGAAAATAGGGTTCTTACAGTTGTAGTTATTTAAGATGAGGTCAAATCAGCATAGAGTGGATCCCCAACCCAGTAGCACTAGTGTTATTATGACAACCATATGAAGACAGAGACTCATAGGCAAAAACTCCATGTGGTGATGAAGGCAGAAACTGCAGTGGTGTAGTCACAGCCAAGGAATGCCAAAGGTTTCCAGAAAGCCAGCAGAAGTTAGGAAGAGGAATGAGTCTTCTATGCGTTTTGGAAGAAACGTGGCCTTGCCAACATCTTGATAAAGGACTTTGAGCCTCCAGAGGTATACAATAAGAAATTTCTATTGTCTTAATACAACCATTTTATACTTTAGGGCAGCCCTGGAAATTGCTATACTGGACAAAGTACTTTCAACCTAGGTTTTTCTTCAAACAGACAGGACAGAGACAGGGCATAACATAAATACCCTTCTGAGAAACTTCTGAGAAGCAGGCATAAACCAAGTACTCTCTGGGGACTCTTCAGTGAAACATCACAACAGTCCTATAAAAATGCAGGTCACAGGTGACAAACAGAGGCTGCTGCCACCCGTACACAGGCAGGAACAGCTGACCCAGGGCTTCACTCATGACTCTCTGACATTAAACAAACTCTTAGCCTCTCTTCCCTTGGATTTCCTCAAATGAGTGGCAAGGAAGCCAAGGCAGAAGGCAAGATAAAACTGAAAACTGGCAGAGCCCAGAGCAGTTTACAAACACGAGAAAACACAACCTTGAGGGTTCTGCGATAGGAATGCAGGCAGAAAGAAGAAAGGCTTCTTGCCTCTGCGGTTCTGAGTCACTACAATGTGCTTGGTGTCCTTATCCACAGGACTTCTCTTTGAGCTCTGCCACACTGGGGCGGGGGTGAAGGAGGCTCAGAGAGACTTGAGAGTGAGGAAATCTTCAGAAGCCTCCGGGGCCTTACAGGGAAGACACTTTCTGAAGTTAATTGCTTTCTGGATGAACATCTGATTAGAAATATCATTTGTAAGCTCCACCTGCCACGGATGTCTTCTGTTTCTAAAATGAATGTTCAAAGAATGTTAAAATCCTAATATATATCTTCATCTACCATGAAAAACAGAATGACGACTATTTTGAGCCTAAGGAAGGCGGGATCTAGTCACGGAATTCATCATTATCCTTATGCAATCTAGGAGAACTGGGAACAGATTGGATGAGAAATCTCAAAGGAAAACATGCTGCCTGCAGAGTTAGCCTGAGTCATTGCTCCAAGTGAGAAGCTGGGTTTAAATCAGGAATCATATTTAACATTTCAACCACGGGCCCCTCACTCAGACAATGAGTCTGTTATCTTCAGAAATGAACTAGTAGATTTCTGACTGTGTGTTAGATGTATGTACGTATTGCAATATTCACCATCTAGTGGAAAGGCACAGGGGTCTGTGGCCAGGAAAGCAGGTTCCAATCTCCACTATGTGACGTAGGTAAGTCACTTTCCTCTTTGTCTCAGTTTCCTCATCCATGAAATGGAACTTTTTTTACTCATGTGTGATTACCACCTCATTGCTTTCCCTTCCCTGTCACTCCCTGCATCTTCTCACTTCCATTCCTGTCAACTCCACATTTCTACTGTTGTGATGAAGATGTAAGTCCAGCTCTTGGTGAATGGACTCAGACAGGACACAGGAAAGCCCCCACAATCTAGTGCTGAGCCCTAAATGAGTACATGGGAAGACAGCAGGGTATTAAGAGTTGGCTTTTTGAAACTTCATTCATTCATTCATGCATGCATGCATTCCTTTCACTGAGCACCAACTACGTGTCTCAATGCAGTGCTAAACTTCAGGCTAAGAGAATAAAATATCATCGCTGGCCACTGGGAACCATAGTCCTGGTAAAGAGAGAGAAATAGGTAGTTAATTATAACTGAATGTGATAGACAAGAAAACACTCAAGGTATTACGGAATCACGGCTTAGTGGGCTTCATACTATCCTATTAAGTTATGAAAAGCTTCCCAGAAGGGGCTGGAGAAGAGTGTAGAAAGAATATTCTAGAAATAAAGAGTCAAGAGCATAGACAAATGTTTATGTAGTGAAGCATATCTTCAATTCAAAGTTTTAAGGCTTGTGGCTGCATCAGGGAACAAAGGGTCAAAGGACAGAAACCCTGATGAACTTTTAAGAAAATGATTGATTTATCATTCATGATCTGCAAGCTGAGATGAGAGGGTTGTAAGCTCTATGCCAGTGCTGTGTATCTACTGTGAGTTATAATTCCATGTCCCCAAGCATGAAAGGCATCACTTGAAAGAATGATGAGAGCCACGTGTGAAGCTCCAGAAAAGCTGAACCAAAGTGCAGGAACTACAGAGAAGCAGAATGTTTGATAGCCAGTGTTGTTAAATTAGCAGTTAAGACACTGGTTAGAATGCTGGGTTGGATCCCCAGCTGCTCCTGACTCTGACTTCCTGCTAATGCACACCCCTGGAAACTGTATCAAAGCTCAAGCACTTGGGTTCCTGCCACTCACGTGGGAGGCCTGGATTGAGTTTCTAGATCCCAGCTTCTGCTCCTTCATCATCAGTCATTCAGGGAGCAGTCTAGAAAATGGAAGCCCTCTCAATCAATCAAGTAATCAATATCCCTCCCTCTCAAATAAATAAATATATATGTTATTTTAAATGGAAGAGGACATTCTGGGGCCACAGTAAATTCCCCTCTATTGACTGTTCTACTACTAGTTGCTCAACAAGTTCTACAGTTGGACAACATAAGCTTTAACGCTACTGCGAAACCAGTGAGGCTTAAT
Organism: Oryctolagus cuniculus; assembly: GCF_964237555.1. NCBI lineage: Eukaryota > Metazoa > Chordata > Mammalia > Lagomorpha > Leporidae > Oryctolagus > Oryctolagus cuniculus. Next base: position 9,004,746 of record NC_091433.1, on the reverse strand, counting down.
TTATGTTCATGTTTCCTCCTGGTGGGCATCAGCTGAGTCATCTATAAAAGAGCACGTGAGAACAAACTGGTGTTATTTTTGAGAGTTTTCACCAGCAACCCTTTTTAATAATTCCTTTCTTTCCCTAGTAGTCCACCATCAGCCGGTCTTTTGAAATTTTCTATCCATTAGACAACTTTTGTTTATCAAACAATGTTAAACTTCATATTTGAGCTGGACAAACCAAACAACAGTACAGTGATTTGATAAGTATTTCTGGACATGGAAAATACCTTCAAGTCTACCAACTAGGAACTCAAGATTGGAAACATCCAAATAAAACAATCTCCAGTGTCCCCTCTAATAATGAATCTGTGGCTCTAGGGCTAGAATTATAAAAAAAAAAAAAAAAAAAGATGGAGTGAAATTGGATCCTTACAAGCTTCTTAAGACGTATTCAGAGAAAAGAAAGCAAAGGTGAATTCATACTACAGTGGGAAAGGGAAGCCTTTAAGAAAGAATCTGTGGAAACAGTCTAGTGTGTTTAAGAAGCATGAAGTACTCTGGGTAGAGCATGGGCTGTATGAATGTGCAGCTCTGGGTTAGAGTCAGGTGCTGCTATTCACAGACTTTGGTTAAAGGACAAGCACTTTACCACTCAGAAATTTGTTTCCTCCTCTGCATTTTGGGTCAATGATCCTTAACGTGAAAGTGCCGTTGCAAAGATTAAATGAAACAGTCTAAGTAAAGCAACTAACTATGCCTGCTATGCAGTATGTTTGCAAAGAACAGTAGTGATTACAACAAAGACAGCAGTGCTTTAATCTGAAGGTTTGGATGCCAAGGAGAAGTTTAATTTGTTTACTGTGAGGAAAGATACAAGTCTTTATTGCTCTAATGACAGTTAGATGACTTTAGAAGCTGCCTAGGGATAGTATGCCATTGTCATTGTAGATAATAAACGCAGAAGTGAGAGGAGAATTAATGAGGAAACCAGACAAATCCAAAATGCTGGACCATCATCCGTCTGCACTGCATCAATGCAGGGGAAGGAAAGGATGACGTAAGTGTTTATTTCTAACTCTCCCTTTCTGAGAATGCTGAGTGTTTTCAGTCTGGCTACTGCTAGAACAGCTCCCAACACACCTGGACTCCAAACAGCACTCTTCTTAAATCTGTGTGTTTTATTATTGCTATTGGCTTGGATTCCTAAAGCAGCTATGTGCTTGATTATGTTCTTGGTACATGAGTAGGAAAATAATAGCATTATACTTCCCAAGAACCAGCAAATATGACAGAGAGTATCCTCCAAAGAGTTAAACCAGAAAATCAGTATAGTTACAATGAGATGGGCAGTCACTTCTCGAGTTGGCCCTGAGCCAGAATGATGAGGGCTAACCTCAAATGAAGATATTAAACCATTTAGATGAAAGTGGTTTTTTTGTTTAAAAGGAAGATGACTGGCATGGAAATACAGAAACTAAGAACCACAAAGGCAGTGGGCTCAGTGTGATACAAGCCTGTCCAAGGTCATGTGTCTTACACGATATGCTGGGATCTATAGTGACTGCTAATCACCTTGAGAACAAATCCCTAAACTGCTTGCTGGGTCCCTGAAACTCACATGAGTGAACTTCAATACATCTCATTCCCACCCCTCTCAGTTCCACTTTAAACCTGGTCATATTGCTGCTTTTAAAATGGCTAAATTTTTGTTCTGGGATTTTCTTTTTCCAAATTTTACATGGCTTCCCCTAACCTGACCCCTTACTTCATTGCTCAAATTTAAGTTAGCCTTCCCTGACTATGTATTTAAAATCCACCAAACAGAGGGCCTGAGACAAAGGATGGGTTTGCAACTTGTGAAATGACCAGGCATTTTTCTGAGACTCTTGAACAAGAGAGCCAACAAATACCATTTCTGGGATGGCTGGTTGCTAAAGTTGAGAGAGAAGTACTCTGCACAGCATAAAACTGGAGAAGTATTCTGCCTCAGTGAAGGCAATGCTGTAGTAATAGCTCCTGGATCAGGAAGAAATCATCCAGGAGAAGCTTATTTTTTTTCAGAGAAGCTTTCAAAGTCATGAGTCTAGCTTGCCAAAGCAAGTGAATACTTTGTAGGATACTCACTTGCTTTGTCTTTTAAATGCATGTAGCAAAAAACTTTAAATTGGTTTTCCCCTAATCCTCAATTTGTGAGATCTTGATCTTACCAATGGATGTTTATGAAATCATTGACCTTGAAGAAGAGCAGTGGGGGCCGGCGCCGCGGCTCACTAGGCTAATCCTCTGCCTTGCAGGGCCGGCACACCGGGTTCTAGTCCTGGTCAGGGCGTCATATTCTGTCCCGGTTGCTCCTCTTCCAGGCCAGCTCTCTGCTGTGGCCAGGGAGTGCAGTGGAGGATGGCCCAAGTGCTTGGGCCCTGCACCCCATGGGAGACCAGGAGAAGTACCTGGCTCCTGCCATCGGATCAGCGCGGTGCGCTGGCCGCAGCACGCCGGCTGCAGCGGCCATTGGAGGGTGAACCAATGGCAAAGGAAGACCTTTCTCTCTGTCTCTGTCTCTCACTGTCCACTCTGCCTGTCAAAAAAAAAAAAAAAAAAAAAGCAGTGGCTCTGTTTCATTTCCATTCAGCAAAAGCATCCCAAATCGGAGAGTGCAGATACCACACTATTCCAAGATGCCACTTTACTCCCAAATCCAGTAAATGCTCTTTTGTCTGATTTCATTCTCACCAAGCAAGAATCTGATCATAACTTGACCACCCATGTAAGCCTGTTAGGAAAAGAGAGAACTAGACACGTGGACAATGAAACTTGTGCTTTCATGTGTGTATGTTTGTGCTTTTAGTACCACAGCAAGAAACTGCCCTGCAGACTCTGGTGGGGCAGGGAACTTCAGGTCTTTGGGTCCTTACATTAGGGAAGAATGGAAATAGAGAGTGGAGTAACAACTTTTGATTTCAGCAGTTGGGACCTTCTCATGAGCATCTGGTTCTAACATGGGAGAAATGTGAAGAATATCCTCCCAATACTCCATAGTTATCCTGGAAATGGCTTTGTTGGAAGAAAAAGAATGCATAATGAAAAAAAAAGTCATAAGCTAGGTATTACAGATCTCACTTGATAATTGAATGAGGTAAGTTTCAGAAAGTGCTTACAACCATGAGGCCAGTAGAAGATAGGTCTGAAATTGAAATTTGAGTCTTCAAGTATAAAGCTGTTTTGACAAGACCAAGTCACTCTGCAGCCATGAGAGTGCTTAAATATTACACAAAGTTATAATCCATGTACTATTTCAAACATGACCACCTTCAGCATGAAGCAACTCATCTTAGGTTCCAGTGACCAATGTCCAATCCTGAAGATTCTAATTGTTCTTAGGCAGAGCTAAGCACTTACCCAGGCTTTCTTGTGGCAGGTGCTTATGGGTTCTACCAGTGTGAATGGAACTGCAAGGAGCATGGAAAGCTGCACCAAGAGAAGAGGCTTCAATTAAGACAGACATGGAAAACAAAGAAAGGAAAGGTGTAGTTATTTGAAACAGGCTGTGGACAAGATTAAGAAATAGCAAGCTGCTTACTCTACTTAAAGAATAAGGCAGATGGACGACGCTGCAGCTCACTAGGCTAATCCTCAGCCTACGGTGCCGGCACCCCAGGTTCTAGTCCCAGTCGGGGTGCCGGAGTCTGTCCCAGTTGCTCCTCTTCCAATCCAGCTCTCTGCTATGGCCCAGGAGTGCAGTGGAGGATGGCCCAGGTGCTTGGGCCCTGCACCCTCATAGGAGACCAGGAGGAAGCAACTGGCTCCTGGCTTCGGATCAACGTGGTGCGCCAGCAGCAGCGGCCACTGGGGGGTGACCCAATGGAAAAGGAAGACCTTTCTGTCTCTCTCTCTCACTGTTCACTCTGCCTGTCAAAATAATAATAATAATAATAATAAGGTAGAGTTTCCAGGGGGAAGTGAAGGAGAAAATGATGACCACCTCAGGAATGAAAACAGAATGATGAATCATTGAGAGTCCAGGTACACTCCAGAGAGAAGAGAGGAGCTAACCACCAAGAACCAAACTCAAACAACTTGGAAGTTCTAGTACCTTATTTGCTTCCTCTCTGCTGGCATTCTCAGTATTTCCATCATTTCAAAATATTTACCTCATAAGAGAGCCTAAGGGCTTATCTTGAGCAGCACAAACACAAGGAGCTAAAGAGACTCCTACTGATTGTGAAAGTAAAGCAGTGAGTGGAAGCCGTTTGAAGCAGATCAGGAAGGCACATTATCTCTGGGGCTGGGACCTGCAATAAGCAGCCTAAAAGAGCACAGGAAGGAGATCTGACTTGAGAACGAGCCCTGGAATATTCAGTAGATGGGCAAAGGAGCTCCCAGATACTAAAAAGAACTCTTGCCAGTACACCTCCTAGGACCACCGGAGAGCTCAAAGGAGATAAAATGTACAGAATCACTACCCATGTGTTCCGATGAGATTCTCTCCTGAGCTCTGGGCTGGGGCCTTGGGAATCCTGCCACTGAACTCCTACCTCTGAATGCCTGTGCTCTGTTTTTTAACCCAGCCTTCCGAAAGACTTTCATCTGTGTTTCTGGGCTCAGCCTATTGCTGTAGCACAGCCTCATTGGCTGTGTAATGAGTCTATTGAGGTCTCAGAGTGTCCTGAAGGAAACCTCTGGCCTGCTGCTTCCTCTTTAAGGAGGAGGGCTTGGAATCTAAGTCCGCATTAAGTATGAATCAAGCCTTGTGTTTGTGTCTGGTGTGCACATGCGTGAAATCCACCTCCATATCACTTGTTCCTGGAGGGGATTTTCTGTCTGTATTACACCTGCAGAACACCATCCTCTCTTCTCTGGCAAGCCTGGATATTATGATTAATATTTTAAGCCTCCCAGGTTCCGCTTTCCCTACTTTCAAAAGTGCCTGAATGTTGAACTTTTAAAAAATGTATTTATCTCCCATCCAGACTGCTGAGGAGGAATTGCAAGTAGAAGGCACAGCCACAGGGGCCTCAACAAATCCAGGCAAATCTTCAAATTGCTTCTGCAGTCATCGGGGTTTTCTTTCATTAGCATCTCAGATGCTACTTCTCTCCTGCTGACCTTCATTTTGCAAGAGAAGGGAGAACGGTTTTAAGAGGGCATTATATCTTTTCCTTCCAAAATGTAGACTTGAAATGGATGGCCAGTGTTCTCAGCTCAGTTCAGAGAAAAATGCATCTGTCTTCCCCTCCAGTCAGGACACCACCATCTCCCTCAGCTCAGCCCCCAGGAGATGATTCTGACTTCTCACTCTCCTAAGCTCCCTCCCCCTGTCCAAGAAGCACGGAAGCAGCTTCCCCTACGAGGCTTCTTGCATTCACCTCACGGATGGCTGCAGTCACCTGGTTATCTCCCAATCTGCAGCCTGCTTACAGCACGGCTCCTTTGCCCAGGAAGCAGAAGGAGCCTTAGATATGAAAGCAGGGAGAACTGACTACACCCCAGCATCTGGAACCCGACTGCTTATGTTCAAATTCAGCTCCAACACTAATTCCTGACTAATTGCAGTCCTAGGAGATTGAGGCAAGCACCCTAATAACTAAGCTTTGGTTTCTTTACCTAGAAAGCCAGTTATGGTAGTAATAGTCAACAAACAATAAAGAGTAAATAAGTACTAAATGAGAGTACAGGGAAGACTCACACATCACAAAACACATGCACTATATTACACAAATCTATGGTGTGCATCTATTACATAAGTTACTGGAGTTAGGAACTCTGTGGTGCACAAAATTACTCTTTAAGTTTCCTTCCATCTCTAAATCCACAAGTGTTGATCCCAATAATAGAGCACTACTTATTGAGCAAGCATGTCTGTGTTGGGCAGTAGAGACACAAAGAATGAGCAGCAGTGTTTGATTTTGTGGTGTTCGCTTGTTCTGAGTTACACAAACCCACAGTTTCAAGAAAAGCTCTGGTCGTGACCTCCACTTGGCCAGTAGCCAGGAGAACGGAAGCGCTTCCTTCTCGGGGGTGAAGTACGCTGTGTCATTGCCACAAATACTGAATGCTTGCAGCCAAAAACTCTATTGTTACAGCATGTACTTCTTCCCCCACCGGCCTCTACTGAACACCACTTGCCTTGGTTGGGTTGAATCAGACATCTCTAGGTGTTAACAATGTATTCTGTTGTATTGGAAGGTTGAGAGGTGTAAATAGCAGGTTATGTCCTCCTTCAAAGAGCAGTGCTACAGAGTAGAATAATGACAGGACTTGTAAGCCCAGAACCCAGTGCCCATCGTGACACTGACTCTATACATTTTGGCAACGTGTTTTACCCATTTGAGCCCATGACCTCACTGGTAAACGTGGAGCTAATTCCATCTGCTTATCAACAGTATTCTGAGAAATAAATGAGGCAATGTGTATGAAAATATGTTTCTAAAGTATAAACCTTTTAACATTAGTTTCAGAGCAGGGCACAAAGAGGAAGCTAAAGAAAATTGGGGGAAAGCACAAAATAAAAAAGGAGTGAAATGAAAGATCTCTGCCAGTGAGATCCCAGTGGAAAGAATGAGCCATCAAAGAAGGAGGTACCTTTCTCTGAAGGGAAGAGAGAACTTCCACTTTGACTATGACCTTGTCTAAATAAGATTGAAGTTGGTGAACTCAAAAGGCTTCCATAGCCTTGGCAACTCATGACAAGAGCCTAGGGTGATTACTGACGCCATAAACAAGAGTGTCAATTGTTAAGTCAACAACAGGAGTCACTGTGCACTTACTCCTCATGTAGGATCTCTGTCCCTTAATGTATTGTACAATGTGAATTAATACTATAACTAATACTCAAACAGTACTTTACACTTGGTGTTTTTGTGTGGGTGCAAACTGTTGAAATTTTTACTTAATATATACTAAATTGATCTTCTGTATATAAAGATAATTGAAAATGAATCTTGATGTGAATGGAATGGGAGAGGGAGCGGGAGATGGGAGGGTTGTGGGTGGGAGGGAAGTTATGGGGGGGGGGACCACTCTAATCCAAAAGCTGCACTTTGGGAATTTATATCTATTAAATAAATGTTAAAATTTAAAAAAAAAGGAGTGAAGATAGAAAGAAAGACAAAATACCCTGTGGTAGTTTTAAAAACAACAAAATAGAGAAACAACTGTACATCTCAAGCAGGAAAAGAGCACAGACGAGTAATGTAATCAGGTTTTCGTTTACTACTTGTTTCTTAATATAGTGACTAGTTAAGGTGGATTTGGGATGGTGAATACCTGACTTAAAGAAACTAGCTAAATACTCATCATAATAGCCAATAATATTAAACAAAAATATAGTGGGACAAGAATAAAGAGAAACACCCTCTAGGAAGAAGCTTTCACGAATAACTTCCGGATTTCCCACTGGCACGGCTGCATGGGTTAGGCATAATTTGAGTGGAATAGGAAATGTTCAGGAAAAGAAGGTTTAGGGAGGAAATAATGAATGCTGCTCTGGGCATTTTGTGATGCTGTTGGGCAGCCAGCTAAAGAAGTCAGCAGGCAGCTGCATGCAGCAGTCTGAAGCTGATAAACACAAATGGTGAATTGATAGGAAGGAAATGACAGAGGTAAAGCCCCCGGTAATTGTGTAAGGTAAGAATCATGAAAACGAGTTGAAGACAGAGCCCTGAAGAACTTCAAGATGTTTACATTCTTACAAAAAGTTACTGGTCAAAGGTATTGTGTTCATGTGCAATTGTTAATTATAGCTTAGAAGCACCAGTTCTGAGCCAGACTGAGTGGGCTCTAATCCCAGCTCCACCATTTATCGGTTTGAGCAATCAGTTCACTCTCTGAACCTCAGCTCTCCCATATGTAACATAGGAATATAATAGGAAGTACCTGTCATGAGGACCAAATGAGATAATGATGGTGAAGTGGTTAGCCCTGTGCTATTTCTTATACGTGCACACATAAATATTGAGTCAGTGTTAGATGTTTAGGGAACTTTGGGGGAAAGATTCTACTGGTTTGTATTTTAAGATCTCTGTTCTCTGAATGTGAATTGTTTGCCAGACCCCCAGTGGAGGAAAGGACCACAGAAAGAGTCTATGCTAATTCCTTCCAAGTGAGTCATACAGCTCCCAGCAACCTCCTCCCTTTTCCCATCCTTCATCCCACATTCTCCATGCAAGGGTTTACAGTGTTCTTGGTCTCTGTGTGTGCTGCTTTTAAGGCTCCTGGTGATATCATGCAGAGCTGCAGGTAAGAGTGTCTGCTGCCCATCATTAGGGGGTCTCTACCTAGATGCCCATCAGAATCCTGATCCTAGAGAACTAAACTGTCAGACCCTTCCATCCAGACCACTCAGCCTCTACAATCTCTGCTATGTTCATCTCTGAGCCAGCTGCCATTTCCTGCAAGCAATGGTCACATTGTCATTATCTGTGATTCCCAACACCTCCAGGATTGGAGGATTCATTTATTCATTCATTCATTCATGCATGCAAAGAAACTATTTGAGTTTCCGTTATGAGACAGACACTGAGAGGCGTTAGAGATAGTGAGGTGGATAAAATTTGCCCTTAATAGTTTATCATACGATAATCAGCAAGATACATAAGTAAAGTAATAAGATAATTCCAAAGTGTTCTGTAGAGTGAATGTCTGTGCCTTCGTGAATCATATACTGAAACAAAAATCTCAAATGTGATAGAAGCAAAGTATGGACACTTAGATTAGGTAACACTCTTATGAATGGGACAGTTAACTTTCTAAAAGAGACCCTAGAGACCTCCCATTCCCTCTGCTCACATGAGGAGACAACATGACAACAACTGATCATGAACCAGAAAATGGACCCTCATGAAACAATGAGTCTGCCAACTTGATCTTGGACTTTTCCAGCCTGCAGAACTGTGAACCACAGATTTCCATTGTTTATAAGCCACCCAGTCTATGGTAGCTTGTTAGTCACTCAGATGGATTAGCACAATAGCGACAAATGTGATGAAGAAAACAAATGAGCGATGTGAGAGCATTGGCTAAGTCTGACATGCATCTTTGACACAGTGACATTTAACTGAAACCTGGACCTTAAAATGTGAGTAGAGGGTGGGGATAAAGACTAGATTTTCTTATCTGAGCAATTATCAAAACCAGGCACGTTGCTGGATATCTTCCTGCATTTAGACCTCTCATTTGCAACTCTCTTTTTTTCCATTTTGATTTACACACCCCCAACAAAAGAAATGGTCTCCTCTCCCTTTCCTGTGAGCTACAGAGAAGAGGATGCTCTGAATTAGGTGATAGATTTTTCTGTTTCTGCCATTCTAGGTGCCTCCACATTTCAAGGTGTTTGATGAGTGAGAACACGAGTTTCAAAAAAACTACCAAATAGAACATGAACTAGATGAATTTCTTCCTCTAAACTAAAATCCACAGTAGCAGCAACTAGTTAGAAATAACCTAATAACCTCTCAGATCTGTGCCTGGATTGACAGTTTGCAAAGTGCCTTTGTAGACTTGAGTACACTTTAGTCCCACAAACACTGTGTAAAAATAGCACTTTATCTGATTTACAGGTGAGGAAGCTGATGCCTGGAGAAGTCATGTAACTTTCCAAGTATATACTTGCAAGTGCTGAAAGTAAGATCTGAAGCCATTGCCCAACTCCCTTTGGATCTGCTTTCTATCATTGCTATCCCATGGCTTCTGATACAGTCCTGGGTTCATTTATGACACGGAATCTGCCTTACCTGGCTACCATTGGCTCTTATTCATCTGTAGTATTCCCCACACTAGAGTGAAAATTGACAGCACTGCTTTTCTGGCTCACTCAATGTGCTGAACGCTGAGCTGAGCTTATTTTTCCACATCTCTAGAGTATATATGATAGGAACCTGCCCAGTCTACTTCTACCGAATGCCTCTACTCTTCTAGAAACTCTTCCTAATATTTCTTTCCTGCCTCAAAGTGCATGAAGCTGAGCTCCATAAAGCTGGTTCTGTGTGCCCCTCCCAGCACTGGTCTGGAGAATGCCGCAGCCATGCTACTGGTGCTGGCATTGCCACTGTTGCGACCTCCTACTTCATGCCCCACCCCCAGGTGCCATGGCATCAGTGCAAGTTATCCTGTGGTGGGTAGAATCCTGTTTCTTTCTTATATTACTTCATTTAGGCCTCCTATAAGCTCTCTGACACGATCCCACTCTCAGCATCTCCATATGATACATGAGCAAGCAAAGACTCAATGAAGTTAAAACATTTACTCAAATTCACACAATAAGTAAGCAGTAGATTGTAGATTTAAACCCACGACTATCTGAAAACCAAGTCCACATGCTTAACCCCTATAATCATATGATACTGTGTTTTATAGCAAAAAAATTAATGTCTTGGCTTCATCCTTCTGCAAACTTGGAATTTCCTAAATAATAAGAGTAATAAATACTATGAGAGTATTTTGCTATTCATTACAAATTCCTTTGGCCACACCTGAATTTAATTAGGCATTTTTTAGAATGTCCCTAGACAAACACTGGATGGGGGCTAGTGGCCAGAGGAACCACCATGTAATTAAAAGATCAGAATTTGGCCTTACCCCCTGACATTAGAGGAGGGAAGAGTGGATGGAGGTTGAGTAGACCACTAATCACCAATGATTTAATCAACCATGCCTACATAATACAACATTTATAAACACAACATGAGTAGGTTCAAAGAGCATCCAGGTTGTTGTACAGTTGGAGGTGATGGGAGGGGGGTAGAGACAGCATCGATGTTCCATGTACATTCTTTTTGTTTTTTTTTTTTAAAGATTAATTTGTTTGAAAGTCAGAGTTACACAGAGAGAGAAGGAGAGGCAGAGAGAGAAAGCGTCTTCCATCCACTGGGTTCACTCCCCAGTTGGCTGCAACAGCTAGAGTTTTGCCGATCTGAAGCCAGGAACCAGGAGGTTCTCCCAGGTCTCCCACATTGGTGCAGGGCCCAAGGACTTGGGCCATCTTATTCTGTTTTCCCAGGCTATAGCAGAAATCTGGAATGGAAGTGGAGCAGCCAGGACTTGAATCGGCGCCCATATGGGATACCAGCGCTGCTGGCAGCAGTTTTACCCACTATGCCACAGCGTCAGCCCCTCCATGCACATTTTCTATCCTTAGCCTGTACCTCTCTTTCATTTGGCAATTTCTGTATTGTATCTTTTTATAATAGACTGGTAACGTAGGAACAGACATTCAGCTTAGCTGTTAAGACTTCATTGAAGATGCCCATCTCCCATAATGGAATCCCCGGTTTCAATGCCTGTTTCTGGCTCAAGACTCCAACTTCCTGCTAGTGCAGACCCTGGGAGACAGCAGTAATGGCTCAACTAATTGGGTCCCTGCCCAATGTGGGAGACCTACATTGAGTTCCTGGCTCCAGGCTTCAGCCCAGCTCAGGCCCAGCCATTGTTGGCATTTGGGGAGTAAGACAGCAGATGGGCACTTTCTCCAACTGTATCTGTTCTTTGAATGAATGAATAAAAATGTAAAAAGATAAATAAATAAGCTGATAACCCAGTAAGTGAGCTGTTTCTGTGACTTCTGGGAACCATTCTAGCAAATGATAGAACCTGAGGAATGAGTCATAGAAGCTTATATTTGGTAACCAAGTCAGACAGACGTTGTGGGTTACCTGAGGACCCACCCCTTAAAATTGGTGTTTGAAGTGGGTGCAGCCTTGTAGGATTGATCTCTTAATCTGTAAGATCTGATGTCCAGGTAGATAGCATCAAAACTGAGTTAAATCATAGGACTGTTAAGAAATGGAGAATCCCTTGGTACAGAAAAAAAAAAAAAAAAAAAAAAAAAAAACATATTTGTTGACCAGAAGTAAAGTTGTAATTATGGGAAAGAAACAGTGTTTGTTTCCTTTGCCACTCCTTTAAAGGAAAGCATTCATTTCAGCGGATGGATGTGGCCATATGTGCTAATCCGTAGACACAGAAGTTTCTGGTCTCCAGCTTCTGTTTAATCTTCTCAGCAGTGTCAAGTACACGATACATTTAAAAAGTGGTCAAAATGGTGAATTTTTTTTTTATTTTTTGACAGGCAGAGTGGACAGTGAGAGAGAGAGAGAGAGACAGAGAGAAAGGTCTGCCTTTTGCCGTTGGTTCACCCTCCAATGGCCGCTGCAGCCGGCGCGCTGCAGCCGGCGCACCGCGCTGATCCAATGGCAGGAGCCAGGTACTTCTCCTGGTCTCCCATGGGGTGCAGGGCCCAAGCACTTGGGCCATCCTCCACTGCACTCCCTGGCCACAGCAGAGAGCTGGCCTGGAAGAGGGGCAACCGGGACAGAATCCAGCGCCCCAACCGGGACTAGAACCTGGTGTCCCGGTGCCACAAGGCGGAGGATTAGCCTAGTGAGCCAAGGCACCGGCCAAAATGGTGAATTTTATATTGAATATTTATAGCAATTAATAATAAAATTAAAACATAAACATAAAAACCTAGGTTCTTACATCATCCCCAGCTCTGTGGCATGGACCCTATTACCTCCTTATGGTTTGGTGTGTCTTCATTTCTCCTGTTTCTGTTTTATATTCTTTTCTTTTATATGTTGATGGGGTAAAATGTGATGCTGTGATACACATTATACTTGGTGAAATCTTCTAACTCTAGTTCCTAAAGGTGTAGAAGAAGTACTTCTTCCTGTCTGCATAATCCTTCCTTGCCCTTTCAAATAGGAGAATTTATCCTCCCTGCATTTCCCACTTCCCACTTTCCATCAGGAAGTGAGACTTCCCTTCTTAGAGGGATAGATAGTGGGTCTCTCATCCTCTTCTGGCTCACCCTTTCTGTTACCATAACTCTATCTCCGTCTTCTCTAACTTGAACTTCATCTCCCATCGGGTCACACATAAGATATCCCCTACATCTTACTTCTTGGGTTATGATTTTTCCAGGTTCTACACTGGTTGGATTTGTCCACTTCAGCCATGGTATCAAGCTCTGTTGTCTGACTCAAGTTCGACCAGCAATAAAATTGACTTCCTTATAATCACTATCCTGCTCTTAGGGCTATTTTTCAATTGGTTAAAAACCTATAGAAGGGCATTGCTGATTAATTAGTGCCTTCAAACTAAACCCAAAGGTCCAAAGACAGTGTCTTCTTGTTTCGTGTCAACCTTGAATAACATGGTCCCCACAAACTGTAGTATGTGTGTTTTACATATTATTCAGTAATTGTGCAGGTGGTTGTTCACAATGTGAGCATGATTTGAAGACAGCATCTCAGTGCTACCATTTTAGGGCCCCCTCACAGCACTAAGCTCTGTATCAGGTGCAGAGTAGAGCTTGTGCCTGTTGATTGACTGATGGTCATTAGAACCCAAAAGAGAAATGACTCTAAACACTGACTATTTGAGTCATTCTTGGCTTGATCAGATGTCACCCTGGGTTTATGAAAGCATGATAAGGACAGAAAGAGTTGGGGACTGAAATATTCATCTAAATTTGACGGATTTCAATATCAAACATGTGACAAATTGTCCACCATTCTCAGTCCTCATTTTCGTATCTGTAAAATCAGTCTGCAGTAATGTCTAAGCTCCCTTCTACTCATACACTAACTTAATTGTATGATTCAATTGTATTTAAGTCTAGTATTTAAGAGATTAACACAGAGACATTGCACCCTTTCTTTCCCACTAACTCCTGTCTGCAGAAGTATCCAGAAAGTATTTTCTTTTTTGTAGGTCTGTGAAGGACCCATCACTCCATCAGGCTGTTGATCCATGATATCAAACTCCTGTCCAATTATTCCCCCAGTGGCTTTTTAAATCAATATGGAATGGTCCTGACCCAGTGTGAAGGAGGTTGAAATTGACAGCATAAGTGTGCCAGTGGAAGGTGGCCTGAGGAGTGCTCTTGATTATCAAAACAAGCAAAGATGTTCCTTTCACCAAGCTATCAAAAATAAATGTAAGCCAGGGTTGTTTTTGAAGAAATACCATCCAGCTCTAACCTGTTCATCCTCACATTCCACTGCCCTTCCCTGGCTTGGCTGCTCACCGCAGGCAGATTAAGCTGCCGTGGGTTATAAGCTGTCAGGCTCTGTATTTAAATATTCTCACCAAGCTCAGTTCAAGGTCCAGGTCAGTCCATGGTATTAAGTTAAGTACATTGGGAAATACATTATCTTTTGGGTCACAGGGGTACAATTCAGTGAACAGCAACAGGATTTCCTGGTTGATAGATGATTCCACAAGAGGCTATAACTTGCCTGCCCTAGAAATAATAGCAATAATCCCCTACATTCATATTCCGCGTTGGAGCCTGTGGAGGGTTTTCACATCCATTATCTCTTAGGACTTTCTCAGGGGAGTCAGCCCAGTGCAGGAGAGAGGGCAGAGCACAAGCAGCCAGTGAGACATAAGCTCCATATGGATAAGTCACATTGCCTCCAGAGCAGTCTGAGTTCATTAACTATGTTCAGGAATGGCAGTGGTTTCTGCCTTGTAGAGGAATCATGGAGATCCAATGAGGTGATATGCAGGTACATTTTAAAAACTACCATGGAAAAGAACCTATCAGAAGTGCTCTACAGGAGCAAAATGTTAAAAAATCATAAAAATAAGCCCTAATTTACCTGCCAAAAATATTTTTTAAAAAACCTAGCAGAGCTAAAAATCAAATTTTTCTTATGATTGGTATTCATTCAGTGGGTACATCTGCATGATACTTGTTAAAGCTCAATCTCTAGCTTCTATGGAACTTGGAAAAGTAAGAGGTATATATGTACAGAGATGCAGCTACAGCTGTGACTTTAATGGAGAGGAAAGGTCTAGCAGACGTTGAATAACAATGAAGACAACTGACAGGATGCCAATAAGGGGATCCAGAGGAAAAAGATTATACTGGATTGTGTTACTGATGCAAAAGAGCTATCAATGATCAGTGTTCCACAATGCAGCAGCTTCTAAACTTACCTTCTACCTAATCCTGACTACCACTCCACAGGTATTGTCATCATGATCACTGTCACCCACATTTTAGGGAAGAGATAATTGAGGCTTAGGAAGATTAAGTCTGGTGTCCAACACTAATAAGTTCTCTGAGCATGAGCTCACAATATGTGTCTGAACCCCATCCTAAAGGTATTGTCTGCTGACTTGTTCTATGCAGTTTTCTTTCCAAGCAAGCAGAGAATAGAAGAGTGCTATGGTTAAAACCATAGGCTCCCCACCCCCTGAGCCCCCAATCCAGTAGTTAATTTCCCAGAGTGTCACTAATATCACTAAGGGGATGAAAACTTAACCCAATTATGGAGTTTAAAGGAGGGTCTTTGGGATTCAATTTGATTGGATGGGGTCATTAGGGTGAGGCTCATGATTCAATCTTCCTCATTTTATAGGAGACTACATAGGCATAGAAAGTCACACATATTCCTTGTGTTTTACCAAGTGAAGCTCTGCACCACCTCAGAACTCGGCCAGCACAGACACCATCAGCAGAGGCCAAACCAATAGGCCCACCTGGTTTTGGACAGTGAACCTCCACAATCATGAGCCAAAATAAATCCCTTTTAAAGTCAGACTGCTTAAGTATTTTGTTATAGGTTGAAAAATTAATGTACACCAAAATAATTTTTTGGACCCTTATGACCCAGAGACAGAAAATATGAAGAAACTAGTTTCAGGAGAAGGTCACAACAGGGATAAACTATAAATAAGTATCTTTGGAGATACTGAGGAGTCCATTCTGGCTAGAGAGGTCTATGGCAATGAGCTACTCATTACCAGAATTTCTGACAGCATTTTGAGTCCAAGCTTCCTAGATCTAGACTGAATACACGGGTAACTTCTTAAGAGTCTCTCATCGCCAGAGCCGTGGCTCACTAGGCTAATCCTCCACCTGTGGTGCTGGCACCCAGGGTTCTAGTCCCGGTTGGGGTGCCGGATTCTGTCCCGGTTGCTCCTCTTCCAGTCCAGCTCTCTGCTGTGGCCTGGGAAGGCAGTGGAAGATGGCCCAAGTGCTTAGGCCCCTGCACCCTCATGGGAGACCAGGAGGAAGCATCTGTCTCCTGGCTTCAGATCAGCACAGTGCCTGGCCGTAGCAGCCATTTGGGGAGGTGAACCAATGGAAGGAAGACCTTTCTCTTTGTCTCTCTCTCTGTCTAACTCTACCTGTCAAATAAATAAAAAAAGAGTCTCTCCTCAAAGAACATGCAACCTTTTGTCTCTGCAGATCTCTGTGCAATTGTTTCAATAGCTCTATTGGTTCCACTGCCTCCAAATCTGCTCCAGGCTGAGCCTCAATGCAGGTTGGAACCATATATAGAGTAAGCACTTGATTATTCATTTCATGGTGACTGAGACCATTCTACACTTCAGGAGTACTCTGGTTTGGTTTCTATCTTCACCTTGAGGGTGGAGTAGCAAGCTCATATCCCAGTGGTAGCAGGCCCAGGATCCCCCACTGAAAAATGTGAAGTAGGAGAAGTTCCTAGCCAACATCTTGTCGCTTGTAGAAGTGAAATCTTGGAGATCAGGACAGGAGGGTGCTCTAGACACACAAAGTTTTGCTATTAGCTACAATGTTGTGCTGAGCCTCTTAGGAAAAAAAAAAGACCCAATGTTATCTTGTCCTAAGAATAGAAAGATGAAATTTTCTATTATACTTCATAAACTTGGCAATAGACTGTCTTCTAAGCTCGAGTGAGAGAAGAGAAAGTTCAAGGATAAATGTATGCTCATGCACACTCAGGTCCATGGTGTGTTTCTGTGTGTGCCTTATGAGTGTATATGTTAAAAAGAAAAGCTCCCAGAGTGCTTGCCATCACTGTCTGCAACACCTGCATTACTTTGTGAGTTACCTCAATAGCACCATCAAGGAAGCTAGAGTGAATTCAGTCTTTAAATGGCTACTCGCAGAAGGCAACTCTTGAGATGTCTGATGTCCCTCCCACGAAAGAACCACAAAGGCCAGACCATGTTCAATGGGAAGGGCTTCAGACTTCTCTCCTCAATCAGAGAAATGTCAAAAATTGGAGGAACGGTGCTTTTTTTTCTTCTTCTTCTTACTGTCTGTTGAACTCTTTACTCGGTGCAGAGTTAATCTTATGAGTATGAAGTAAACTGAAAGTAGATCATTGTAAAAATTAAGTGAGGAAATAAGAGAGGAAGGAGGAGAAAGGGTGAGGGCACGGATGGGAGGGAGGGTAGGGCGGGAAATATCGCTATGTTCCTTAACGTGTACATGTGAGTTACGTGAAGTTTGGGATTAAACTTAAAATTAAATAAATAGATTTTTAAAGTGTAGACATTTTAAAATCACTGCAATTTATTCTCTGACTGCACACATCACACTATTCAAATTTCCACATGAAAATCGCCCTCATCCTCTCCTAAGACTCCTCCTATTATTATTGCAACAGGCTCAAGCTCCAAGCTCAGGATCTAATCACCAAATTTCTCTAAAATGTAAATGACACTTTCCCCAACTATCTCATATGACTATGCTAATGATCATGTTAAATATATATATATATATATATATGGCCACATACACAATTTATACCATGCATAAAATCATGAAGCCTTTTACAAAGGGGAAGTACAAATTATACATAGACCACCTCCATTCATGTAATTTTCATGTCTCCTTCCAAGTAATTAATTTTATGGAAATTTGCAATCCTATTTCAACTGCTTGCTCCCCTCCCTGCACAGGCAAATCACATCCCTAGTGCTCTTGGGAATATTGGGCAAACACTCTCACCACAAATTATGCTAAGTTAAATTAACATTAAACATTGTATGACAAATGCATCAACCAAAAGATGTTTATAGGTGCTGAGATTTGCTGAGCTACCTCCGAATGCTAATATCTTTAACCTTAATCATTGATTTCTTGTTCTGAGATGGCATTTAAGACATTCAAATGTGCCTTGAGGTGGGGATTTGGTGCAGGAGTTAAGATGTTGCTTTAAAGTAAACAAATACATCTTCAGAGAAAAAAAACACTGCTTGAGATGCCTGTATCCCACATTGGAAACCCTGGGTTCAAGTCCTAGTTTCACTTCCTACTCAGCTTCCTGCGAATGCACACCCTGGGAGGCAGTAGGTGATGGCACAAATACTTGGGTCCCTGCCACTCACACAGAAGACCCAGATTAAATTCTGATTCCTGGACTCATCCTGACCCAGCCCTGGATTTGTAGACATTTGGAGAGTGAACCAGTAGATGGAAGATTTATCAATCTATCTACACACCTTTCTATCTATCATTTCTATATCTCTCTGCTTTTCAAACAAAATAATTAAACAGAAAATTGATTTAGAAATGACTCTGCTTCTGAGTTAGCCCTCCAAGCACTTCGGGAACTTTATTACATTTTGCCGAGTTGAAGCAGTAGTCAAGGAAACATCTCCTATGGAACAAAATGGCTGATTATTTCCTCCAACATCTATCCCTTTGTCTTTTTTTTTAATGATTTATTTATTTGCTTGAGAGGCAGAGTTCCAGACAATGAGAGGGAGAGACAGAGATGTCTTCCATCCACTGGTTTACTCCCTAAATGGCTGCAATGGCCAGAGCTGGGCAAATCTAAGGCCAGGAGCCAGGAGCTTCTTCTAGGTCTCCTATGTGGGTGAAGGGGCCCAAGCACTTGGGCCATCTTCCACTGCTTTCTCAGGCCATCAACAGGGAGCCAGATTGGAAGTGGAACAGATGGGACTCGAACTGGCACCCAAATGGGATGCAGGCACTGCAGGCAGACACTAACCTACTATACCACAATGCCAGCCCCTCTCCTTTTCTTCTAAATAATAAAGATTTTAGCTGGATACACCAAGACCATTCAGTTATAAGAGTTTGTTTCCTAAATTCTCTTGAAGCAAAGTATATCTATGTGACTATATTCCGATCAATAATGTATGAATGTAAATAATGTATGAATGGAAGTTCTGAGTTAGAAGTTTTGGATCAATCTTTGACATATAATGAGTGTACACACTCTTTCTCTTCTCTTCTTCTTAATGGCTGGAATATGGGTATCATAGTGGGAACTACAGTAGCCACATTAGATCACAAGGTAAAAACTGCATATTGAAGATGGTAGTGTATATAGGTCTATTTTCCATTGCTATAACAAAATACCTGATGCTGTTATATATCAGGGAAATAATTTATTTGGCTCACAGTTCTGGAGATTCAACAGCATGACGCCAACATCTACTGGCCTCTGGCTTGGATCCCTTTGGTTGTGTCACATCACAGTCAATGATATCATGGTAGAAGCATTTGTGAGAGGGTGAATTCCCATGGCAAGACAAGAGGCCAGAAACAGGGAGAAGCAGTCTTGCTCTGTTATAACCACCCATCAAGAGAACTAACCAGCTCCCAAAGAACTTCCTTCATCTCTTCTGAATGCAACGTCCCCAATAATCTAAGCACCTCCCACAGGACTCCACCTCTTAAAGGTTCCACCACCTCCCAACATTGACACACTGGGGACCAGGCTTCCAACATACGGGAGACAAACTCAAACCATATACAAACCATAACCAGCAGCACTAGGAGAGTCCATCTCAGCTTGATTTGCTATGATAGACTGCTTATATTCATATACTTAGATAGTTATCTAAAAGATAAAGCAGCAAAGAGTACATGAACTGAGACACTCTCAGACCCGGGCTCATATCACGACACAAACAGGCCCAGCATGGTCCCTACTTTGAATCCTTGTACTATGACCTATTACCATCCTGCCCTGCAGGAAGTCATGAATCACCTACTGGCTGCTGCCTGCACGATGCATACTTCACCTGACCCACCTCTGCCACAAATCTCTCATATCCCCTAGAGAGACTTAACACTCTCTGTTGATAAATACTTTGCTTCTAGTCTCTGCAGGCCTCTAATTCCTCCAAGGACCTATTGGCAAAAATATTTACAACTGGAAAGTTCCAGGCAATGAGCAATCAGAATGGATGCCATGATAAACTACCAGCTCAGCCACTGTCCTCCACAGGAGTACAGCCACCCGATGCATACCTGCTGGCCCCTGCAGATGTTCTCTCCTGCTTTCCATCCAGTTCAGCTTGCCAGCCCCATCCCTCTACATATTCCAACACTGTAGCAGAGACTTGCTATAAACAGAAAAAAAGGAGACATTGCAATTAAACAATTGATATCGTCCCTAATATCAAAGGGTTTTTGACCTTAGAGAGGATTCAAAGGGCAGGAAATCTCTTCTGGATTTTCATATAAATCCATGGAGTCTGCAGGTGCATCTTAGCATGACTGCATGCAGGCTTGTTACAGACCACTGAGTATTCCCCTTGCAATCTTGGTTTTAAATTCTGCCTTAGAATGCACCAGAAAATCACCCTGTGGCCAAAAGCAATCTTGCAATTAGCAAAATACTTCAATATTCAAGTGGGAGTAGTGTTTGCACAAATGAAGCACATTGATATGCCAAGCAGAGATAGTAACAGACAAACAAGGAGACCAGCTTTGTCAGAAATGGTGATTTCAGCCTCAGTGTCAGGACAGCTGTTTTGAGTCCCTCAGTTCACTCCAACTAAGTATTTACCAACTGCTTTTCCCACTGCAGGTGCTGAATCCACCAGGTGTTAGGCAAGGGTGACTGAGATGAGGTCCCAGCTATGAATCCCAGCAGATGGGTAAACAAAAATGTCTATCATTCTGTGAAATTCCCACGATGGGAGATGTGTAGGCAATTTCAGGGGGACAAAGATGAGATGGTGATCACCTCTTCCTGGCCCCCGGCTTCTTAGAAACAGCCAAGAAGGCGGCACTCGAGTCAGCTCCTAAAGGATGAATCGAGGCCCGGGAGTGCAGTGGAGGATGGCCCAAGTGCATGGGCCCTGCACCGCATGGGAGACCAGGAGAAGCACCTGGCTCCTGCCATTGCATCAGCGCGGTGCGCAGGCCACAGCGCACCGGCTGCAGCGGACATTGAGGGGTGAACCAACGGAAAAAGGAAGACCTTTCTCTCTGTCTCTCTCTCTCTCACTGTCCACTCTACCTATAAAAATAAATAAATAAATAAAATTTTAAAAAGTATGAATCAGGGTGCACCAGGCAGGCAAAGCATGGGAAGCACCAGGTGAGGGGACCACAGAGGTAAAGATGACACAAACAGGAAAAGGCCAGGTGTAGGGGAGGAGACCCTGTAGGTGTGGTTCTCCAAGAGGATTAAAGAAACTACCATGCCATCAAGCACCAAGGATACATCAAATGTTTAGGGGAGAAGCTGGGCTTTAAGACTTTGTGAAAAACTCTCCATGGGGTGCTAGTGTGCAACCAGGGTTTAAACCAAGGTCAGTGGTGTGTGTGTGTGTGTGTGTGTGTGTGAAGAACACTTAAGATCTGCTCTCTTAGCAAATTTCAAGTAGAGCATGTATTTTTACTAATTATTTTCACCAGACTGTACGTTAAGTCTTCAGAACCTATCCGTCTTGTTACTGAAGGTCTGTCCTCTTTGACGAACATCTCCCTTTTCCTCCTAAACCAAGTAAATACTATTCTACTCTTCAATTTTATGAGTTTGACTTTTTAGATTCTGCATACAAGTGAGATCATGTAATATTTGTCTTACTGTGTTTGGCTTCATTCACTGAGCATAATGTGCTCCGGGTTCATCCACTCTGTTCCATATAGAAAATAGCTGGCCTGTATGTATATATGTATGTATGTGTGTGCGTATACACACAAAAGTGCATAAGGTAGGGTCCAGGGGACACCAGATGGGAACATCCAGTTGTCCCTCTCAGGAGAGTCATGGAGACTGCACTTGTTTCTCCCAGCATCTTAAAAACATATAATATTTATGTATAGATTATACCTAAATAAAGCTCAAAAACAAAAAAAACAAGATCAAGAAAGGCTCTGGAAATCATCCTGAGGAACAATGCTGCCCTTCAGGCAGTGGCACTCCCAGGTAAACCTGTCTCCCTCATCAGCAAATATTAGAAGGTAAAACTCTGTGCAGGGTTGTGTGGTATCATGCTGCCTGTGGATAGCAGACGGTGGCTGAATCATTCATTTCTTGAGGGAAAAAATGAGTTTTCTCAGTTATACATGAAGACAAATTTCCCTTACCCCAAGCCTTGTGAAACTGCCTTATTCTAGCAGTGAAATCTATACATTTTAGACTGGCCTAAAATGTACATTTTCCTGCTATATATTAGTCAATTCTTTATCCTCTCCTAAGATGGCAGAGTTCCTGTGGATGAGAGCCATTAAAATGCACAGCTGGCATGCCTCTCAGAGAACTTACTCTGTGTGCGTGTAGCTTAGCATGGGGGCTAGAGTAATTGCTATTTGCATGATC
The DNA here is from genome assembly GCF_964237555.1 of Oryctolagus cuniculus. NCBI lineage: Eukaryota > Metazoa > Chordata > Mammalia > Lagomorpha > Leporidae > Oryctolagus > Oryctolagus cuniculus. The sequence goes on along the minus strand of NC_091433.1, from coordinate 8,982,448 downwards.
TCAGGAGATAGAGCCTAGAATTCATTGCAGATGTAGAATGAGGGCTGGGACTAGAAAGCCTCTTTTGCTTTTATCCTAGGTCTGGTCCGACTTCAAGAGGGACCAAGAACAAGAACGCAGTGGAAGCAAGAACCAAAACGTGGAATTGAACTCAGAACCTCCATCTCAACCGCTATGCTTACCCTTTCCACTTTCTCTGAGAAAACTGACACAACAGTGGGCATACAGCAAAAAAAAAAGATGGGAGTGAGGAGGGTTGAAGAGTGAGGAGGGTTGAAGAGAAGAGATAGAGAAGAAAGGAAAGCAGGAGAATGCAAGAGAGGGAGACACTGCAAAGATGGTTTATTTCACAAAAAATTCCACTTTGCTCTTGGAGTATGTATGTGCCAGGACAGAAGGTATTCAGGGCTGAGTCCCAGGCTGTACCCTGATGCTTACTGGGCAAAGCAAGGAAGGAAGGAAGGTGTACTGCCTGCTGGGCTCACGCTCCCTTCCCATTTGGAAAGTCACTTCCATCCCATACCTACGTCCCACTCTTGGCCACTTCCTCCAGTGCTTCCTACTTTCACTTTTGGAGGGAATGCCTCCCAGTTAGTCCTCCACTGATCCTCGCCCCAGTGTGGCAGAGAGGAGCTGTAGGAACACAGGCACTCAGGCAGTCCCCAAGGCCATCCTCAAAGCAGCTAGGCTCACAGTTGTGGTCTGTCACAGAGGAAAGGTTACAGATGGAAATCAGTCCCATCAAAAGGTGAGTATGGCAGGGTCCAGGGAGACTGGGAACTTCCAGTTGTTCCTCCCAGGGTCTTCCCAGAGTCCCTCTCAGAGTCATGGAGACTAAACTTGTTTCTCCTAGCGATGGTGTATTGCAACACGCATTACAACTGAAAACCAAGGAAGGAAGTTTGTCTAAACCTTGGTGTCGAGGATTTTTTGTCGGGAATGGTGTCGTAGGTCTGACTTGCTGCCCACAGGACTTCCCTTAGTCTTCAGACTCTCAGGAGGTCAAGTGGATACTGCATGGCCCACAACCCCCATGATAAATCACATTGTTAGCACACAGAGGACATTCCCAGGACTTAGATGTTATCCCCCAAGGAGCCAGCCAAGGACCAAAGCTTTCTTTGCCCAAGGTTAATCCTTAAAGCACAGAATGGATTCCTTCCTGGAGCTGAGTCCGAAGAGCTTACAGCCTACTGCTACTGCTTCTTGGCTCAGTGGCCAGAGCAAGTTCCCCCCAGCTCTCTGGGCCTCCTCTGTTTCAGTTGTCTAACACATGGAAAACACTTCAGCTAACTGTTGAGAAGCCAGATGTCACCAGCATATTATACACCATAAAAGTAGTAACAAATGGTTACACTGTGCCTCAATCCAAAATAAACTGGAGGTTATTATTGGTGGGGGGGAAGGCATAGAAATTGCTATATCTGAGGTGTGTGCTTCAACTGAGAGAAATACCATTCCCATAGGAATAAGCATTTCATTCAACAGGCATTTGTGGGGTAGCCATAGGGACCAAGTACTGGAGAGGCAGAGATGAGAGGGATACATACATTTCTGAAAATGTTGCTATGATTTTGGAACCAGTATATGGAAGACTGTTGGCATACACATTTGTTCAGGTCCAAGGATGGGGGAAGCCACAAGTCCCCCAAACTTCCCAAAACCCAGTCAGCTTCTCTCAACAGACATACCTCTTTGTTGGGCCTAGTATGCTGAAATCATCTATCAGATACCAATGCTATTTAGCCCTTTAACTACAGCTTTTTAAAGTTACCCTACACAATGTAACATCATTATATACTCTCACTTTCTGATGTGGTTAGCATATTGCTATCACTTGGCATATGTCAACAGGGAATCAGACAAGTTGGGAGAGGCATTTTAAACACACCTTGCTCCATTGCATATGTTTTGAAGGCTTCTGAGTTATAAACTTAAAAGTAGAACTTTTTCAGCACCAGCACTGTGGCATAGTGGGTAAAGCCACCACCTGCAGTGCCAGCATCCCATATGAGCACCAATTCAAGTCCCAGCTGCTCCACTTCTGATATAGTTCTCTGCTATGGCCTGGGAAAGGAAAGATGGCCCAAGTGCTTGGGCCCCTGCACCCAAGTGGCGGACCTGGAAGAAGCGCTCAGCTCCTGGCTTTGGATAGACTCAGTTGCAGCCATTGTGGCCATCTGGGGAATGAACCAGCGGATTGAAGATCGCTCTCTCTCTCTCTCTCTCTCTCTCTCTGCCTCTGCCTATCTGTAACTCTGCCTTTCAAATAAAATAAATAAATCTTTTTTAAAAAGTAGAATTTTTTCTCCAGTGTTTTATATTTCATTAAACTCCCCTGTGTATTTCATTAAACTCCCAGTGTTCTATATTTCATCACTACTCCCCTGTGGTACTTATTCATGGATCCAGTGAATTTTTACTGAGCATATACTATGTGATATCAGGATTGTAGGCAGTAGTAAAAAGATCAATGAACAAACAGAGGTTTAAAATACCTGCCTTTGTGGAACTTACACTCTACTGGCTTTGGAAGTTATGAACTAAGCACCAGTCACTGTGAGACTCTTGACCAAACCCCTCTGCGCCTGTTTCATCACTTTGAAATGGAGCTAATAATACCAGTCTCCTAAGGTTATTGTACAATAAGCTAAGATACCACCATTAAACATCGAGAACAATTTTGGCTTACAGAAACCACCAGAAGTATCTTTCAGTCCTCTTTCCATTCTGTCATTCACCTGCAGGACACCGTGCTATCTCGGTCATAAAACCAAGGGAAGATAAAGGCACTAGTAGGTGGTAGAATAATTAGAGGCAATGCATGCTTATAATTAACAAACTCAAAACCAACTCTGGGATGAATATTTAGCCTAGCAGTTAAGATATCAGTTAAGATGCCCACATCTCATATAGGAATGCTTGGGTTCAAGCTGTCTGCAGCTCCTGACCTCCAACCTCTTGCCAATGCCAACTATGAGAGGCAGCCATGGTTGTTCAAGTATTTATGTCCCTGAAACACATAAGGGAGACCTGGATTGAGTTTTTACTTCCCAGCTTTGGGCCTGCCTATCCCCTAGCCATTGAAGGCCTCTGAGGAATGAACTCAAATTTGCTGATGGAAGCACTTTCTCTCTCTCTCTTTTTCTCTTTCCCTCTCTCCCTTAAAATATATACTAATTCTTTTTACAAAATAGGATCAAACTCTGGCATTTTAGCCAGATTACCTCTTACTTTATATTTCCCACATACAACCCACACTAATTTAAAGAAGACGCTATGACCCAAAGGGAAGTATGCCAGGCCTTGGTCAAGAGACCTGATTTTAGTCTTAGCTCCTCACACAACAGCATCTCACTCACTACGTGTCTGAATTTGCTAAACTGCAAAACGATGGCCTGACTTGCTCAGTGTTCTCAATCTGGGCTACGTATTCCCATTCCTTAGGGAACTCTTATAACAAATGGCTGTCCAGAAAATTCAGTCAGAATCCCTGGAGGGATTTTGTAGTGGTCCCATTGCTGTGAAATCTGTACTGAGAAACCTGGACTCCATTTTCAGCTGTAATATCCTAGGACTGAACTTGTAACTCAAAGGCCTGCAGAGGCCTAGCAGGTCATGTAAGTTCATGAAGCCAGGTTGACCCATCTTCCAGAGATGAGGGTGGTGAGGGCACTGCAGACAGGTGTACCTCGTTGGTAAGGACAGCAGGAGGATCACTGATGCACTGACTCCCTGTGGAAGGGGGCTGAGGTTCAGGGTTGCAGATATTTCTCCATAAAAAAAGAAGCTTAAGATTCTGGGTGTGTGTGTGTGTGTGTGTGTGTGCGTCCAAGAATGTGTATGCACCCACACAAAGTCTCCAAAAGGTAAAGCGGTGGCCGAAGTGCTGACCATGGGTGCTGACTCCCATTGTCCAAGACTTGGAACACAAAGGCCAAGGCAAAAATTAGGCTTTAGAGATCCCTATTCTTTATTCCTATTACCTTTATTTCCTTGCTGACCCCCCTCCAAGAACTATTTTAGATATTTACTCCCTGTCAGCATCCAGTAAATTATTTTTGTTTGGTAATTATAAATTTCCAAAGTACAGTTTATGGATTACATTGGCTTCCCCCCCCCATAATTTCCCTCCCACTCGCACCCCTCCCATCTCCGTTCCCTCTCCCATTCCATTCACATCAAGATTCATTTTCAATTATCTTTATATACAGAAGATCAATTCAGTATATATTAAGTAAACATTTCATCAGTTTGCACCAACACAGAAACACAAAGTGTAAAAATACTGTTTCAGTACTAGTTATAGCATTACTTCACATTAGACAACACAGTAAGGACAGATCCCACATGAGAAGTAAGTACACAGTGACTCCGGTTTTTCACTTAACAATTTGACACTCTTGTTTATGGCATCAGTAATCTCCCTAGGCTCTAGTCATGAGTTGCCGAGCCTATGGAAGCTTTTTGGGTTCGCCAACTTCAATCTTATTCCGACAGGGTCATAGTCAAGGTGGAAGTTCTCTCCTCCCTTCAGAGAAAGGTACCTCCTTCTTTGATGACCCGTTCTTTCCAATGGGATCTCACGCACAGAGATCTTTCATTTAGGTCTTCTTTTTTATTTTCCCAGAGTGTCTTGGCTTTCCATGCCTGTAATACTCTCATGGGCTCTTCAGCAAGAATCGAATGCCTTAAGGGCTGATTCTGAGGCCAGAGTGCTATTTAGGACATCTGCCATTCTATGAGTCTGCTGTGTATCCCACTTCCCATGTTGGATCATTCTCTCCCTTTTTGATTCTATCAGTTAGTATTAGCAGACACTAGTCTTGTTTGTGTGATCCCTTTGACTCTTAGACCTATCAGTGTGATCAACTGTGAACTGAAATTGATCACTTGGACTAGTGAGATGGCATTGGTACATGCCACCTTGATGGGATTGTATTGGGGTCCCCTGGCATGATTCTAACTCCACCATTTGGGGCATGTCCGATTGAGCATGTCCCAAAGTGTACATCTCCTCCCTCTCTTATTCCCACTCTTATATTTAACAGGGATCACTTTTCAGTTAAAATTTAAACACCTAAGAATAATTGTGTGTTAATTACAGAGTTCAACCAATAGTACTAGAACAAAAAAATACTAAAATGGATATAGTATTACATTGTACATCAACAGTCAGAACAAGAGCTCATCAAGTCACTGTTTCTCATAGTGTCCATTTCAGTTTGACAGGTTTCTGCTTTGGTGCTCAGCTAGTTGTTGCCGATCAGGGAGAACATATGATATTTGTCCCTTTGGGACTGGCTTATTTCACTCAGCATGATGTTTTCCAGATTCCTCCATTTTGTTGCAAATGACCGGGTTTCATTGTTTTTGACTGCTATATAGTATTCTAGAGTACATGTCCCATAATTTCTTTATCCAGTCTACTGTTGATGGGCATTTGGGTTGGTTCCAGGTCTTAGCTATTGTGAATTGAGCTGCAATAAACATGGAGGTGCAGACAGCTTTTTTGTTTGTCAATTTAATTTCCTTTGGGTAAATTCCAATAGTGGGATGGCGGGGTTGTATGGTAGGGTTACATTCAGGTTTCTGAGGAATCTCCAGACTGACGTCCATAGTGGCTTAACCAGTTTGCATTCCCACCAATAGTGGGTTAGTGTCCCTTTTTCCCCACATCCTCTCCAGCATCTGTTGCTGGTAGATTTCTGAATGTGAGCCATTCTAACTGGGGTGAGGTGAAATCTCATTGTGGTTTTGATTTGCATTTCCCTGATTGCTAGTGATCTTGAACATTTGTTCATGTTTCTGTTGGCCATTTTGAGATCCTCTTCTGAAAAATGTCTGTTGAGGTCCTTGGCCCATCTCTTAAGTGGGTTGTTTGTTTTGATGTTGTGGAGTTTCTTGATTTCTTGGTAGATTCTGGTTATCAACCCTTTATCAGTTGCAAAGTGCAAATATGTTTCCCATTCTGTCGGTGAAGAGGCCTTCACTTTCCTGAGTATTTCTTTTGAAGTACAGAAACTTTTCAATTTGATGCAATCCCAAATGTTAATTTTGGCTTGGACTGCCTGTGCTTCTGGGGTCTTTTCCAAGAAGTCTTTGCCAGTACCTATATCTTGCAGGGTTTCTCCAATATTCTCTAATATTCTCTAATAATTTGATAGTGTCAGTCATAGATTTAGATCTTTAATCCATGTTGAGTGAATTTTTGTGTAAGGTGAAAGGTAGGGGTCTTGCTTCATGATTCTGCACGTGGAAATCCAATTTTCCCAGCACCATTTATTGAATAGACTGACCTTGCTCCAGGAATTGGTTTTGGATCCTTGATCAAATATAAGTTGGCTGTAGATGTTTCGATTGATTTCTGGTGTTTCTATTCTGTTCCATTGGTCTATCCATCTGTTTCTGTACCAGTACCATGCTGTTTTGATTACAACTGCCCTGTAGCATGTCCTGAAATCTGGTATTGTGATGCCTCCGGCTTTGTTTTTGTTGTACAAGATTGCTTTAGCTATTCGAGGTCTCCTGTGCCTCCATATGAATTTCAGCACCATTTTTTCCAGATCTGAGAAGAAGGTCTTCGGTATTTTGATTGGTATTTCATTGAATGTATAAATTGCTTTTGGGAGAATGGGTATTTTGATGATATTGATTCTTCCAATCCATGAGCATGGAAGATTTTTCCATTTCTTGGTATCCTCTTCTATTTCTTTCTTTAAGGTTTTGTAATTCTCATCGTAGAGACCTTAACATCCTTGGTTAAGTTTATTCCAAGGTATTTGATTGTTTTTGTAGCTATTGTGAATGGGATTGATCTTAGAAGTTCTTCCTCAGCCATGGCATTGCCTGTGTATACAAAGGCTGTTGATTTTTGTGCACTGATTTTATACCCTGCTACTTTGTCAAACTCTTCTATGAGTTCCAATAGTCTCTTAGTAGAGTTCTTTGGGTCCCCTAAATAAAGAATCATATCATCTGCAAAGAGGGATAGTTTGAGTTCTTCCTTCCCAATTTGTATCCCTTTAATTTCTTTTTCTTGCCTAATAGCTCTGGCTAAAACTTCCAGAACTATATTGAATAGCAGTGGTGAGAGTGGGCATCCATGTCTGGTACCAGATCTCAGTGGAAATGCTTCCAACTTTTCCCCATTCAATAGGATGTTGGCCGTGGGTTTTTCATAAATGGCTTTGATTGTATTGAGGAATGTTCCTTCCATACCCAGTTTGCTTAGAGTTTTCATCATGAACGGGTGTTGTATTTTATCAAATGTTTATCTTCGTCTATTGAGATAATCATATGGTTTTTCTTTTGCAGTCTGTTAATGGGTGTGTCACATTGATTGTCTTGCGCACATTAAACCATCCCTGCATACCAGGGATAAATCCCACTTGGTCTGGGTGGATGATCTTTCTGATGTGTTGTTGCATTCTATTGGAGAGAATTGTATTGAGGATTTTTGCATCTATGTTCATCAGGGAAATTGGTCTGTAATTCTCTTTCAATGCTGCATCTTTTTCCAGCTTAGGAATTAAGGTGATGCTGGCTTCATAAAAAGAATTTGGGAAGATTCCCTCTTTTTCGATTGTTCTGAATAGTTTGAGAAAAAATGGGATTAGTTCTTCTTTAAATGTCTGGTGGAATTCAGCAGTGAATCCATCTGGTCCTGGGCTTTTCTTTGTTGGGAGGGCCTTTATTACTGTTTCAATTTCTGTCTCAGTTATGGGTCTGTTTAGGTTTTCGATGTCTTCCTGGTTCAATTTAGGTAGTTTACAGATTGCATGTGTTTAGGAATCTATCCATTTCTGATAGGTTTCCCTGTTTGCTGGCATACAAGTCCTTGTAGTAATTTCTGATGATTCTTTTTATTTCTGTGGTGTCTGTTGTTATGTTTCCTTTTTCATCTCTGATTTCATTGATTTGGGTCTTTTCTCTTCTTTTTTTAGTTAGTTGGGCCAATAGCATGTCAACTTTGTTTATTTTTTCAAAAACCAGCTCCTCGTTTGGCTGATTTTTTGTAATGTTTTTTTGGATTCATTCCTGTTGATTTCATCTCTGATATTAATTATTTCCCTTCTCCTACTAGATTTGGGTCTGGTTTGCTGCAGATTTTCTAGATCCTTGAGATGCAGTGAAAGCTCATCTATTTGGTGCCTTTCCAATTTCTTGATGTAGGCACCTATTGATATAAACTTTCCTCTTAACACTGCTTTTGCTGTATCCCATAAGTTTTGGTATGTTGTGAAATTATCCCCCATTTACTTCCAGAAAATTTTTTATTTCTCTTTTAATTTCTTCTATGGCCCATTGTTCATTCAGGAGAATGTTGCTCAATCTCCCTGTGTTTGCAGATGTTCTAGGGATTCCTGAATTGCTAATTTCCAACTTCATTCCTTTATGGTCTGAGAAGCTGCATGGTATGATTCTAATTCTTTTGAATTTGCTGAGACTTGCTTTATGGCCTAGTATGTGGTCAATCCTAGAGAAGGTTCCATGTACTGCTGAGAAGAATGTAAATGCTTTATGTGTAGGATGAAAATTTCTGTAGATATCTGTTAGATCCATTTGGGCTATAGTGTCGTTTAAGTCTACTGTCTCCTTGTTGATCTTCTGTCCTGTTGATCTGTCTATTTCTGAGAGTGGAGTATTGAAGTCCCCCAGTACTATTGTATTGGGGTCTAAGTCTCCCTTTAAGTCCCTTAACAAATCTTTTAAATAAACCGGTGCCCTGTAATTAGGTGCATATACATTGATAATCGTTATATCTTCCTGTTGAATTGATCCCTTAATCATTATATAGTGCCCCTCTTTGTCTCTCCTAACAGTTTTTGTGTTAAAGTTTATATTGTCTGATATTAAGATGGCTACGCCCACTCTTTTTTCATTTCTGTTGGCATGGTATATCTTTTTCCAACCTTTCACTTTCAGTCTATATACATCTTTGTTGGAAAGATGTGTTTCTTGTAAGCAGCAAATAGATGGGTTTTGTTCCTTAACCCAATCAGCCAATCGGTGTCTTTTACCTGGACAGTTCAGGCCATTAACGTTCAATGTGACTATTGATAAGTGGTAACTTTGCCCTGCCATTTGCCAAAGATAAGTTCTAATATATGCTTTGAATTCCCTGTGATCTTTTGCTGTGAGGTTTCCTTCCTTTACCTTCTTTCACATTGATGGCCGTGTTTCTGTGTTTCTGTGTGCAACACATCTTTAAGCATCTTTTGCAGGGCTGGACGTGTGGTGACAAATTCTTTCAATTTCTGTTTGCTGTGAAAGGTCTTTATTTCACCTTCATTCAAAAATGAGAGCTTTTCAGGATATAATATTCTGGGCTGGCAGTTTTTCTTAGTACCTTGGCTATGTCTCGCCATTCTCTTCTAGCTTGTAGGGTTTCTGATGAGAAATCTGCTGTGAGTCTAATTGGAGATCCTCTGAGTTTAATCTGACGTTTCCCTCTTGCACATTTTAGGATCTTTTCTTTATGTTTCACTGTGGTGAGTTTGATTACAACGTGTCGTGGTGAGGATCTCTTTTGGTCATGTTTATTAGGGGTTCTATGAGCTTCCTGTACTAGGATGTCTCTGTCCTTCTCCAAACCTGGGAAATTTTCTGCTAGTATCTCACTAAAAAGGCCTTCTAATCCTTTCTCCCTCTCCATGCCTTCAGGAACTCCTAGAACCCGAATGTTGGGTTTTTTAATAGTATCCTGTTGATTCCCGACAATATGTTTTAGATTTCTAATTTCCTCTTCTTTTCTTTGGTTTGACTGTATACTTTCCTGTTCTCTGTCTTCTAAGTCCGATATTCTCTCTTCTGCTTCACCCATTCTGTTTGTAAGGCTCTCTACTGTGTTTGTCATTTGATCTATTGAATTCTTCACTTCATTATGATTTCTCGTCACTATCACAGTTTCCTGTTCTACTAGTTGTTTCATTTCATTTTGATTCCTCCTTAATATTTCATTTTCGTGTGATAGATTTTCTATCTTGTCCATTAAGGATTTCTGTTCATGAATTTGTTTTTAAGAACCTCTTAATGTTCTTATCAATTTTTTGAGATCTGCTTCTTGCATTTCTTCTATCTCATCATCTTCATAATCTTGAATTGGGGTGTCTTTTTCATTTGGGGGCATCATAGTGTCTTCCTTGTTCTTGTTACCTTGGTTTTTGCATTTGTTGTTTGGCATATTCTTTGGTTTCCTCGGTGTGGTGTTTTTTCTCGTTATACTGTGACTCTAGATTAAATGGACTGCTGCTTTTGATGGCTCCTTAGAGGCTGTGATGGGTGTGGCCAGAGAGCTCTGTTTGGTTCTTCAGGGTTAAGGGTGTGCCAAAGGTGACTCACCCAGATTGTTCTCTCGCTCGCTCTCTCTCTCTCTCTCTCTTTTTTTTTTTTTTTTTTTTTTGACTTAGTTGGGAAGTAATTCCACACAGCTGAGTGGAATTGAGCGTAGTTGATGTATGAAATCTGGCCACTGTGGGTATTCGTCTGCTCTACCCCTGGGACCACACAAAGAGTTCATGCAGCCCTCACTGTAGTCTCAAATTTCTCCGCAGTCTCTCACGGGGTTGCCAAGGTTACCAAGTTTGTGTACTCAGTGAGTTCTCTCACCCCCCCCGTCAGATTTTCACAGTCTCAGTTCGTTAGCTCCACACTTTCACTAGGCCCTAACCTCCTGTTATTTCTCCCCACCCGAGTAAGGTTTTTCTGCTTGGCTAATGGCGGGCGCCGCTTTACATACGGAAAATGGCGCTTACTCTTTGTCTTGCTCGGCTTTGTAAGGTGAGTGGAGAGAGAGGCTAATGTCCGTGCCAGTTCCCCTTATTTACTCATTTTTTTCTCTCCTCCAGTCAGCCTGATGAACTTTCCCCAGTGGGGCTTCAGGCCTCGTTCCCTCTAGGCTCTTTCTGCCTTTCCCCGCCAATGTCTCGGGTTACCAAGGTTTTTGTCTCACCTCCCCTTCCGCAGCTGGGCTTCCATGCAGTGGGTGACCTTGCTCTCCTCGTAGGTCCTCCATGTCATATCCACTAGATCCGGAAGAGTTTCCTCTGCAATTTTTTCCTGAGCCTTTTCCTGAGGCTACAGTAACTCCACTTCTATTAAACTATCTTTTCCCAGACTATCAGTGCGCGCCCTCACTATTCCGCCATCTTGGCTCCGCCTCAAAGTTGGTCAGCATCCAGTAAATTTTAATATCAAGAGATGCTATGTATTAATTAAAGTATCCTATGTGCTTTATTTATATAAAAAGTGCTATTATTTCACACATATACACACATGCACTGCCAAGGGTCAACTTCTGCAATCTTGTTTGTGTTGAAAATGCATGGCTTCAGAAAGGAGCTGAGAACTCCCAGGCTGTCTCCAGAGCTTGTGTAAGTTTGACCTGGCTATAAGTTCCCCATTATGTCCACTTCCATTTTTGACACCCTGTCCCCACTTGCTCATAGCCAGAGATCAGAAAGGAAGCAAAAGTCCCCAACTCATCTCAACTGGGCACAATCCTGAAATGCCACTCTAGTTACTTCCACGTGACCCTTGAGCATGGCCACAATGTCTCTGGGCCTACCTCCCAACTCAACCTCTCCTCTGGCCCATGCCTGCTTCATTCTTCTCCCTCCCACAGATGTGGACCCCAAGAATCCCCTACATCAATATCCTACACACAGGACTCCATTGTCAGTATCTGCTTCCCAGGAAACCAGAACTACCACAAGTGATCATCCAAAGGTGATGCAGTGTTATGGTTGGCATTGTTATGGCTGGCAAAGGATGAACCACTGGCACAGAAAGCTATCAACTGAGTTTGCAGCTCGGATTTCAGGTAGTCTGGTTCATACCAGCAAGACAGCAGATTTCCTGGTAACACTCAAATATGAAAGTGATCACTCGAGGAAGCGCTCACAATTCTGAGCCAACCAGAGACCTGGACTCGGATGATGCTCCTATTCAGGTACTTCTGTCTTTTTGTTTCTGTAATCTATCCAGCCCTTTCTGATTCTGGTTGGAGAAAGTGGGCCTACCTCCTTCACACCTCATGCTGCCTTGGTTCTCCAAGGCCTTAGGCTGTGGAACCATGTCTCCCCTCCCTGACACTGAGTAATGTACAAAGAAAACAGACTTATTGGGCTGAAAATTCTGGAATCAGGGAAGTCCCAAATGGGGCAGCTGCCTCCATCAAAGGCTTTATGCTGCATCATAAGATGCAAACAGCAACCCATGGCAAGAGTGCATTTGAGAGTGATGGATACAGGAGAGAGAGGGTTTGTGCAGTAGAAGAAGAAAGAGTGAGCTGAGAAAGCTGAACTCAGTTTCCAACATCTCTCTGTGGAGTCTCAACTCACGCCCAAGAGACAGGCATTAATCCTTTTGGAGGGGGGAGCCCCCACGACCTAAGTATCTCCCCACCTCTGAAGAGTTCCACCACCTCCCTGTTCCTTGGGAACCAGGCTTCCAGCATATGAACCTTTAGGGGATAACCAAACCCATACCCCTGAGTAGACAATTCCCCTCACTTCTTGACCAAAGAGATTTCAGGCCTTTGATGCAACCCTCCCCAGCTCAGTGTCTATTGCCTTGTGTGGTTGTCCATTCCCATACCCTTCTCAGGAGGCCGGCCTCCAAAGAAACATGCTGTGCTCAATCAATCCCAGAGATCATGAGTACTGGTGGGCGGGTGTTGTCCTACCTAGGCCATCTCTCATCTGACCTGCTATTTTCTGTCTGCCATGCCAGCCCTACTCAGAAACACTTTGATTAAAGTACAGGACAGGGGCTGGTGCTGTGGTGCACTAGGTTAATCCTCCACCTGCAGTGCCAGCATCCCATATGAGCACCAGTTCTAGTCCCAGTTGCTCCTCTTCAGTCCAGCTCTCTGCTGTGGCCTGGGAAAGCAGTAGAGGATGGCCCAGGTTCTTCGGCCCTTGCACCTGCATGGGAGACCAGGAAGAAGCACCTGGCTCCTGGCTTCGGATTGGCACAGCTCTGGCCATTGCAGCCATTTGGGGAAAGAACCAACGGAAGGAAGACCTTTCTTCCTGTCTCTCACTGTCTGTAACTCTACCTGTCAAATAAATAAATAAAATCTTAAAAAAAAAAAGTGCAGGACAGAATATGAGCCACTTTAACATTTAGAGTTTTTCTGCCAAACTCACTACTTTTTGACTGCGATGTTCCTTGAACTTGAACTTTTAATTTTTAAGCAGGCACCCAGCATGTGGATATATTATTTTATTCCTATTGTGTCTGTCAGGGGCTTTTTAAAAAAGCAGCAGGGAAGACCAAATCATAGGCTTAACTTTGAAAAGGGTCATGCAAATGGCTCATTGACACATCTCCCAGGCCATCAGAGCTGGGAGTCCAGCTCCAACAGAGCCTGAAAATGAAATGTCCAGCACTCCAGGTCTGGGGCTGTGAGCTACCTCTTCCCCCGAGCTTGGTAATCAAGTCACTCCGTAAGCCAAGCCTCTGTCTTTCTATACCAATTTGCTCATCCTGAGGATAAGGAAGGAGAAGAAACATTTCAGCCCCTGATTCCCTCCAGGTGTGACTGTTGATAACACTCCTGGCCCGGATTTAACAACGTGGGCTGTCCATTATTCACTGGCACTCATTATACATCTGTGGTTATGGTGCCCAGGAATGAAAAGGAAGGCTGCATTTTGCAAACACACTGGCATTAGTTTCACTTTTGCTGTGTCCTTTGCAAATTTATTAATTTCTTGAGAATAATTTATCTTCTATATACTCATATATTAATAATATCTGAGATTTTATGTGTGGCATTGAAAAGATTAAATAAGCTAATGCATGCAAACTGTCTAGAAATGTCTTATTGACTGATAGCTCTAGGAGTGGAGGTGATGGAGCTGGTGTTAAAATGACATAGAAATAATGAGGTGTTTGAGTTCTTTTTCCCCCTTAGACAGCAAGTCTTTTTTAAATCCTTGGATCTTGTTTGACCCCAGGGAATGAGGCCAACCTAAAAGCAAACTTGTCCATAAGCCCTCCCTTTGGGATTACAGTTTTCCTGTTGAGTCAGCCCTAGGACTCTGGTTCCTGTTTCCTATTGCCTTATGAGGACCTACAAAATTACCGGACGTTTCCGAGAAGGAAGTAGTCCAAACAGCATCCAGAGATTCAACCTAAAATACTCCCATAATGTCATGAAAGCACCTTACAAAATCTGTCAGACACAAAAAATAGCAAAGAGCTCCACTCCTTTTTGGCTCCTGGAAGGGTTCTGTCTCTCCTCTGGGTCTGAGTTTGTAGATAATCATTCTATCTCCTCTGGATATTGTTAACATTGCTTGGTCTGAAAGCAACAAACAAAACATTAATGAGACCCTATTGCTCCCAGTGCCAGCCAGTCCCCATCATTCACAGTCTGATGTGTAACTCATAAGAAAACCATATGGGGTTAGGATTATTATTATTCTCATCCCAATTTCCATATTGAAAAAAAAAACAAGACTCAGAGTCACAAAGTAAATACCTCCCAAGGGGATGTCAAAATGTTTATTCCAATCTCAGCCCTTAATTTAAAATCCAATATTCTTTCTGTGATATCACATTGCTTCCCAATCTTGTTTCTCTCAAATCTCTTTCACATTGTTTTCACAGGGCTTGAAAGTAGAAAGCCCTGCATGGTGCAATAGATGGGCATTATCACATGCCAGATAGGAAATTCGTTGTTAAGAATTGCCAAAAAATATAGTACTTTTTCAAGACAGGACAGGTACAAAGTTTACAAAAGGAGAAAAAAAGGTTAATTAAAAGGCAAATGAGTTTTGTTTCCTTGTCAAAACATAGCCTCACCTCTTTCCAACCTTTTGACCTCATATCCTTTACCAGCACTTGGATTCCTACTTCATTCCTTTGGTTATCTATCTCTCTTCTCCTCCTCTCCCAAGTCTTAATTAAGTTACAAGCATCAGATACCCAACTCAGAATAAAAGCAGTGAAAATGGAATGCCTTAGCTCACACAACTAGGAAGTTTTGGCATGGAGAGGACCTGGGATCTGTCTTTTTCCTATTGTCTCATCTCGTCCTGGAATCATCTGCTGAAAGATTCTACTCATATTCCTACCTGCATAGCTCAACCCACACCTTCCTAATTTTGCAAAGCCAGTGGAAAAAGTACTCTGCTCATCAGGTCTCGTGCACACAACTAGAGCTACCCACCTGCAGCCAATCATTCTACCCAGACAGAGAAACATGCTCTCTCTTTACCTGGGAGAAAGGACAGGATTATTTCTACATGCCATCAATATCATGTGGATTGAAGGAGAGGTTCACTGAAGAAATAGAAGAAAAGATTGGAAAGCAGGCTGAATACACACCATAATGTGACTAACACTGTCTGTCTCAGTAATAAAATAGGACAGTTTCTAGATCTGCCCACCTTATCTAACTGCCCTGAAATTCTCAAAGATGTTATCATGGGTGAGATATAGAAATGTTTTCTCTGAAGTGCCAAGTAGTCTAGATGATATTCTGGCACCATTCTATTCCCTGGGTGTTCTTCCTGGCCTACCAATCCTCTGTGCTAGGTGTCAACACTTGTAAGCCTTATTCCTACAGTCCTTAAGTAAGGTGTTACCAGGTAATTATTACCCCTTATTGGACTCCAATGTCAGTCTACAGGATATGGGTTCTGTGGTGTCCTGCTGCTTACACATGAAACTGACAGAGAGGGATATATCTTTAATTTTTATTTGAAAAAAAATGTAAGACATATAAATATTGTTCATGTTTATGGGGTACATTGTCATGTTTTACTACATGTATACATTATGCAATGTCCAATCAGGGCAAATGTATTTATCCTTCATGCATTTTATATTTCTTTAGAGTGAAAATATCCTAAAATCCTCTCTTTTTTAATAGAGCAATGTACAGTAAATTAGCATTATATGTCTTTATCCTACTATGCAATAGAACTCCAGAATTCTTACTCCTCTCTATCCCGTAGAGAGCTTTCTTGATGGTAAGCAATAACCACACCATGTTGCTCTGGCCTCTGTTTCATCTTCTGTTTTAAACTAATCACAAAGTGTTTGGCTTACCATTTAAGTCACCTGTTAAAGTGCCTGTGTTTGAATTCTGTCTCCACTCATAAATCCATCTTCCTGTTAATGTAGACTCTGAGAGGCAGCAGTGATGACTTAAGTAATTAGGTTTCTGACACCATGTGGTGACCTGGATTGAGTTCCCATCTCCTGGCTTTGGTGTGGTCCAGCCCCAGCTGTTGTGGGCATCTGGAAGTGAATCAGCAGATGGAAGATCTATGTCTGTCTGTCTGTCTTTCTCTCTCTCATGAATTTTTTTAAAATTTCATTTTAAAAACAATATGAAGGTAGAAAGACTCCAGTTTCATTGCTAGTCCCCAAAACTTCCACTGTATTTCCAGGAAACCTTGTCCCTGCTTTCCCAAATAGGCAGGTCCACTACATTGGGATACTGCATTGAGGAACATCAAGGGGCAACCACATTGAGCCAGAATTTCTGGGGGTTTTCTTAGTGTCAAGATTGTACTGAGCTTTTCAAACCCAAATCAACTCTTCAATGTTATAAAGGCTCCAGGCTTCCATTCAAGTCAGTTTTCCAAACACTTACTGCACCTGGGTAAATAACTAAAGTCTAATTTTTCTGGATCATGAGTTTTATGTTATTAGTGTTGGAAGCTCAAAGACATCTCCAAAATCGGTGCAGAGGGGAGGTCAAAGAAATACCTCTTTGGACACTGTGCCAGTTGAATGCTCATTTCCATACCAATGTTGGCCATGCAAAAGCTCCAGCGACATCATCCAATATATGCAAATACACGTTGGGAAAATGGAAATGTATGTAAATGACACAGAGGTTACGTTGGCCTATTAACATCACAAATCCCCATTTACAGCCCACTTTTAATTTAAGTGATCTTTCTGTTAGGGGGACCACTTATGAAGTTAATCTGGAGTGAAATCACAGCATGTCAATTAGAATGGTGTGACAGCAAGACCACCATCAACTGGTAACTCCTAGCAGATGTCTTGATTAGGCTTCTCAGTGGCAGACTGACCGACAACACTGTGAAAGTCATTTTCAAGTTTGCATCGGAGGCCTCTCTTCTCCTTCAAACTCTTTCCCTTTTTCTCTTTTCTGTTTAAATCCTAGCTATTAAGAGGTTTCCCCTTTGTGCATTTTCCCCAAAACCTTGATTCTTTTTCTCTTTTCTTTTTACTGTGAGTAAAAGTGTTCCAGGAAGAATAGTCCAACCCTTGGGGTTGGGGGCACTATAAACCTTAATTTGAAGTTTTTTGTTTTGTATTAAATATTTCTTTGAAATTTGTGTTTTCTTCCTTCAAGATAGCCAGGCTTATTTTCCTGTAAAAATGTTTGGTTTTTTTTTAAGTTGTATGCTATCCACAACAACCAGAGCTATGCTATCCTGTGTCGCCAACTGCTCTTGGCTCACGACATACAAGGAGTGTTGGGGACAGGCTTCACAGAGCTCAAACGGAAAGTGCAGCTTTAATGTAAAGAAAGTTTTGAACCATTCAAACCCGAGTTCAAAACCAGACACAGCTGTTTTTTAATAGTAGTTGTTCAAGTTTCCTTTTCTTTAAAAAAATGTAATTTCTCTGTAGAAATAAATACTTTGTGATTAAGAAATGCCTTAGCAAATTTAAGTGCTATCAAATAAAGTAAGTATTTTATTTTTTCTCTTGGAGAAGGCAGAATGAAATGCCATGTTTAGACTCTCATGAGAAATGTAGGATAGAAGTATCTCCTGTCACAGACCAGGGGTCAGAAAATATTTACTGCAAAGCATTGGTAGTGAATATTTTTAGCTCAGCAGACCATACTATCTTTGTTGCAACTACTCAATTCTGCCATGTATCACAAAAATAGCCATAGACAATGTTAAATGAATGGGTGCAGATCATTGGTTCCAATAAATCTCAAATTACAAAAAGGGGTGGCAAGTTGGATTTAGCCATTATAGAGTAGTCAGACCACTGTGTAAACTACTCAACTGTTACAACCTTGACATAACGTTAGGGATACTTAAACTGCTGCTTTTAACTTTTGAAGTTAAGAAAACAGACAAAATTAATTTAAGTTTAAAAATATGTCAATGAAAGCACAATCCAAAGCATGTAGCAGATGATCGCCAGATTTTGATGACAAGTAAGATGATATGCAGCCTCCCGACTAAAAAACTGATCACCAAACATGTTGTATTGGCCTCGGCCATGGCTAGTGTAAGGATTCAGGGATATCTGTGGATGAAAGATTCACACAACATAGGCTCATCTAATGGCAAGGAGAGACAGTTGGTCAGGCAAAGGCTTGGCACGCCCATGACCTTGGCTAGGTCACTAATTCATTCTCCCCTACAGAAGATGCTAATGATAATAGAATATGACTGTTTCTCCTGTGTCCTGAGATAGAGGTAGAAAATGCTATATCAGGAGAAAAAGCAACGGTCTTAACCTCCCTATAGTGGCAAAGGGTCCAATATAAACCACATGCAGCTACACGCTGAAACAGAAAGTGTAAACTTTGGAGACCGAGATCCAAATTCAAATGTCAGTTTTGTCACTGGATTTTTTTTTCTTTTTGACAGGCAGAGTTAGACAGTGAGAGAGACAGAGAGAAAGGTCTTCCTTCCATTGGTTCACCCCCCAACTGGGTTGATTTTTTCAAACCCCGCAAACTTCCATTTTCATGAGTTGGGCATGCCAGCTGACAACGGAGAGGCACACCATGAGCTCCACAATGTTCACTTTCCTACTTCTGCATCCCTTTCCCCAACAAGGCTCAAAGTGAGACCTCTGCACTGCTCTCAGCCAGACACCCGTTTCCCCTGTTAATAAAGGAGAGTTCATGGCTCCTGCCCAGATGTGGAATCACACTATTGCTCTCATGCCTACTGTCTCTCGCTCCTTTTGTTACTGTGCCATTTTACCTTGAATTGTTAGCTAGGGCTCTGTGCCTTCCTTCCTCTCCCACTTTGCTTTAAAGTCATGATCAATTCTTCTCAAACATGATTGTCATAATCATAGCCGACTATCACAGAAACACCTCCCTCACCATAATGCACTGCTTCAAGTCTAGCTCTGTGTTTACAATTGTTGATTTTCTTTATCCTGCTGTAGCCAGCACTTAAGACCCTCATTGCTACATGTTTGCATTTCTATCTGTGTAAGTGTCTCATTGGTCTACTTAAAGGCACATACACATACACACATATATCCTTCATCTAATTATCAGAGACTTGGTTTGGAAAATAAAATATTACATGTTAAATAAGTAATCAGCAAACAAGATTTGAGGGAAGTGAGTTAATATATTAAATATATTAAGAAATTGCAACATTTTCAAGCATAGTGGAAAGTAGATTTTAGTAGTAGCCTCTTGACATTTTAAATTCTAATTGTTTCTAATCTATTCATTAAAGCAAATCAAATAAGACTTGCTTTAGAATTTTTGCCTCTCCTAGTTCATTTACAGCACAAGATAAAAGCTTGCTGTCTGAGAACACATGTTCAAGGTTGATAACATATGAGATCATCAAAAAGTTTGTGAAAATACATATTATGAAAAAAACTATGCATGGTTTTTCAAAAATGTTTTAACCAAAATAAATCTATCTTTCAATTTCATTTTCCATAAATTTTTGGAAGCCCCCTTCAAACACATTGACCATCCCTAATCCAAAATCTAAAATTCCCAAATACTAAAACTTTTGAGCACTGACATGATGCTCAAAAATTTCACTTTCAGATTAAGGATGATCAACCAGTCAGGTATATGCAAATTTTCTCAAATACTCACACCTCAGAAATTGGGAACACTTCGGTTCAAAGCATTTCCAGTAAGGTACACTCAGGCTGCACAAGCATGCTATGGTATGCATACTTGTCTCCTCAAAAACTCATGTTGAAATGTAGTTACCATTGCAGTAATGCTGGGAAATGAGGCCTAAAAAGAAGTCCCTAGGTCATGAGGGCACCCTCCTCAGGAATAAGGGTTTGATGCTGCTCCTGCAGGAGTGGGGGGGTTATCAGGAGACTGAGTTTGTGATAAAAGTAGGTCTGGTACCTCCCTAATCCCTCTCACTCCTGCCATATGGCGCCTTTGGCCATAACTGACACAGATAAAGGCCCTCCACAAATGTGACCAGTCAGGCTTGGACTTCCCAGCCACTAAAACCATGGGTGATAGATTCATTTTGCTTATAAAGGTTTGTGACTTTGGGTGACTGCAACAGAAAACAAACTAAAATAAAGCATAAATTTGAACATATTGATCTAAAAGCCTAATGTACAAAAGAGAATTCCTCAGCTAGGATGTGAGCTTAGTTGACTAAACATTCAAATTGAATATTTGAAGGTTCACACTTGTGCTCAGAAATACCTAGGATATGTGTCAGTATCCACTGAATCTGTTTTTAACGATTTGTTTGTTTATTTATTTATTTATTTGAAAGGCAGAGACAGAGAGATCATCTTCCATCTGCTGGTTCACTCTCCAAATGGCCACAAGGGCCAAAGCTGGGCAGATGTGAAGCCAGGAGCCAGGAGCTTTTTCTGGGTCTCGCTGTAGGTGCAGGGACCCAAGTACTTGGGCCATCTGCGGCTGCTTTCCCAGGCACATTAGCAGGGAGCCAGATGTGAAGTAGTGCAGCCGGGACTCAAACCTGAGCTACACGCTGCAGCTTTACCCACTTTGCCACAG
This sequence comes from Oryctolagus cuniculus, assembly GCF_964237555.1. NCBI lineage: Eukaryota > Metazoa > Chordata > Mammalia > Lagomorpha > Leporidae > Oryctolagus > Oryctolagus cuniculus. Next base: position 8,961,717 of record NC_091433.1, on the reverse strand, counting down.
TGCCGGCCCTGCACTCAATTCTTAGAAATGATTATTATCCTGAGCAGAACTGGAAACAACTGTAGCTGAGCAAACCTCAACAAAACAGCCCCTTCTAGTCCTGCTGCCTCAACTCAATCCTTCTCTCAGACATTCTTCCTGGGGCTAGAATTATCCTTATAAATGTCCAATCTGATCTTGTTATTTCCAGAAATAATATACTTCAATGGACTTAATTATAGGCAGCAAAACATTCATACTGCTTGGAATGATTATATAAAGCATCATTATCCCAGCCCATATTTCTAACCTCACTTCCTTTATGGGTAGAGTTGCCAGACTTAGCACAACAGAAAGAGTCTGATTAACAATGTTTTGTACATGTCTGTCCCATGTAACATGTGGGCATACTTTAAAATTGCTCTTTATTCATTGAAATTCAAATGGAATTAGGTGTACTGCATTTTACCTATAATCCAGCCAGACTAAACGCTCTTACAGTTTCCTAAACACACTCTTCTTTCTCCATTATGAGTTTGTGAGAGTAGAATCTCGCACCCAATTCCACATCTTTGATGTTGATCTCTAATAAGAAGTTGTTGAAGGAAGAAAGAGAGGGAAGGAAGGAAACGTGGGGCGAGGGAGGGAAAACACAAACGTGACAGAGTTGAATTTTACTCAGAGGAGGAGGTACTTTGTGTCCCTTTTGTTGAGCTTCTGAGGCTTCGCCAACACGCACCTTGAAATGCATTCGGTAGGGGCAGGTGTTTCGACTGGTGGCTAAGCCCCTCCTTAAGACGCCTCCAATCCATATTGGAGTGTCTGAGTTCTAGTCCCAGCTCTGCTCCTGGGTCTGGCTTCCTGCTAATGCATACCCTGGGAGGCTACAAGTGATGGCTCAATAGTTTGGGACCCACTACCCACATTGGAGATCTAATGGAGTTTCCAGGTCATTGCTTTCTTCTGGTTCCTCCTGGCTATTTGGGGGATTTCAAGAGTGAAGCAGCAGATGAGAACTAACTCTTTATCTCTCACTCTATTTCTCTTCCCTTGTCTCTCAGAAAAAAAAATCTTATTGAGGGGCTGGCATTGTGGTGTAGTGGGTAAAACTGCTGCCTATAATGCCAGCATCACATATGGGCACCTGTTCGTGTCCCGGCTGCTCCACTTCCAGTTCAGTTCTCTGCTAACATCCTGGGGAAAGCAGCAGCAGATGACAGAAATGCCTGGGCCCCTGCTGCTCATGTGGGAGATCTGGAAGAAGCTTCTGGCTGCTGGCTTTGGGCAGGCCCAACCCCAGTCACTGTGCCCGTCTGGGGAGTAAACTAGCAGATGGAAGTTCTCTTCCTCTCTGTCTCTCCTTCTCTGTAACTCTGTCTTTCAAATAAATAAATACATAAATAAGTAAATCTTTTTAAAAAATCTTATTGAATCCACACTTTGTAGCATTTCAAACTGTTCTTCATAGTTAAAAATAGCAAGACTCATTACAGTCTATGAATAAAGAAGAAAGAAGCCATCCTTCTTTCACTGGCCCCTACCCCCTGCATTTAAAGGTACATGTCCATGAAGCTCAGCAAAAGAAACGCTTGACCCCATCAAAAGGGTCAGGAAAGAATATCCAGGGAAGTTTACAAGTAGAACATTTTTACCTTACGGAGACTATAACCCTGTCAGATTTAAATATACATATTCTCTCTCCCTCACCCCAATTTTTCCCTCTCCTTTTCTCCCTGCATTTCTTCCTTCTTCCTCTTTATTTCTTCAACAACTACTTATTTTCTGTCAACAAAAGCAATTCCTACTCTTCTGGCATAGTTTCTTGTAGTCTGAATAATGTGTATGTTTCTAATTTCGATATGGCATGTTAAACTTAAACATGGCTATTTTTAGAACCAAGTCATTTCTTTCTGTAATTTTTAAGACTTTTTAAAAACAATTATAATCAAGCATATAACTAATGATAAGCAGAAATAGTTACTTTTATTTATAACTTTCACTTTTTCTATGTATTTTAATGTGCTTGAAATAATGGCATGCACAATGTTTTTAAGCATAAAGAACTCAGACATGTTCATAATTTCTACATGGAAGATAAAATTAAGAATGGCTTAATGACAGATAATATCTGCCAGTGGGTGGTTTATTTTGAAAAACTCAGGCTCTTCCTGGGTTTCACAAAAATTTTAAGGATGCAGAAAATGCCACAATTCTGTGGTACTGGAAATTGTCATATGTCACTCTCTGCAAGCACCGCTTTTGTAGAGAAGAAAGTGGATTGTTTTTCTTTATTAATTTTTCTGAGTGATATCTTCAAACACTTTGAATTTTAGCAAGCATTACCAAGTGCTTGAACAGGATAGTCAGAATTATTATTTAAAATGGATATCAGCCATGCACGCAGATCCCATCTGAATGGTGAAATAGAAGATTCCGTAAAGTTGCCCTGGAGAGTGGGAGGAAGAGAACAGTGATGGCATTCCACCAGGGCCACGCCTCTCCCACGGGCACACAACTCTGCACCACAATTGCACACTGAGAGTGGTCCCAGTTCAGAGAAGGACCCCCCAGGTCCTGTCCTTTCTCATTCTTGGTCTTTCCATTTGCGGTTTATACTTGCGACATGGAATATGACTTCAAATCATTCCCTGCCCTTCACCTTCCCCAGCTGGTAGATGGGAAGTCAATTGAGTCAGCTTATCAGAGAATGACTTTTTCATTCAGAAGTCTACTTGGAGTTAAATTCTTGTTGCACAATATTACTGTTCCACTTAAGGATCCTGCAGATGCAATTCCATTCAAAGAGATTCAGGGTTGCGGAAGGAAAGCCTTCTTGAGTTCCACTGCTTTCTAAGTAACTGGTAGACAGGGAAGGAAGGGGGTTGTTCTGAGTCGTTTGTTTTATTTATGCCTGTCTGTTTCCTTGTGGGTTTCTTTTGTCCTTACCTTTAGATCAAACTTTACACCAGAGTAATTCAACATCAAAAAATAGCCTAGCAAAAGCTACTTGAAAATAATATGACAAAACTAAGAACATCCACAGCATCATTGTTCATAGTCAAAAAGAGAAATAAATGTGTATTAATGATGGGATGAATTATAGCAGGTCTACACAAAAACACTCTTTTAAGCACTTTCAAATCTTGCATAAAGTCTCATGCCCTAACAAGAAGAAACAATTACAGTGTATTGCTAAATGAAAAAAAACAAGCTCCAGACCTGTTTTCTGTGATTCTATTTTTGTCTAGAAAACTAACATATATTTACAAGTGCTAGTAAATGCAGAGAGAAAATCATCAAGGCTGTTCAGGAGCTATTAACACTTTTACCTCTGGAGAACAAGATAGATGAGGCAAGGAGAAACTTTTATTGTATTATACCCTTCTGGGGTGTGCAAATATTTCATCATTTTTGTAATTAAAAAGGAAAAGCATGTACAATTGTGTGTCTCACTCATATTTTTGTTCATGTTTGTTGCTTGTTTTGCTGAAATTACTTCTGTTTTTAAGAACCAATTCGGACATATACACATGAGTCTTTCTTCAGTAGCAAATTTTTACTAAGTGTGTCATTATTGTTTTTTCTTCCTCAAGTAGAAACACTTGGGATTCCTGAATTAAAGCTTTTGACTCACTCATTTTTGCAAACATGCTCTCTCACCAATTTTGTCTATGTTCCACACTTTCTAAAAGAGTTGCAAAATTTGTCCCTTATATCACAATTTGATATTCCATAATCTTAGTTATGTTCTTGCCTGCTTCATAATGCTAACATAATTCTGCTGTTGCATTTTAATTTCCTAGAAAAATTTCCTAATTTTACACAGTTCCTTCTACATGTCACATTGTTCTTTTTTGTGACATTCATCCTACTTCAAAGATACTTTTGTATTCCATCCTAACATGCCAAATTATTTCCTAAAAAAAAAAATAGAAATCCAGGACCAGCATTATGACATAGCCCAGTGGCACCAGCTTTCTATCTGGGTGCTTGCTCCTATCCTGGCTGCTCCACTTCTGATCCAAATCCATAGACAAGTATTTGGCCCCTGCTACCCACATGGGAGGTTCAAATAAAGCTCCTGGCTTCCGCCTGGCCCAGCACTGACTGTTGCAGCCATCTGGGGAGTGAACCAGCAGATTAAAGATCTCTCTCTCTCTCTCTCTCTCTCTCTCCATCTCTCCCTGTCTCTCTATAACTCTGATTTTCAAAATAAATAAGTGAAACCTTAGAAAGAATTTCCTTCATCAGGTAATTGCCAAGGGCTCGCTCTGCCTATGAGTTCCCATGAAAATCTTTGATAGCCATTTCAGTAGACCAAAATGGAATTCTGTCTAATTATTTCTGGTTTTCTGACAATGTGAACATTTGATAAATATGGAAGTAACCATCAGCCATGTCACCCTGCCAACACACACACATACACACACACACACACACACACACACAACCTTCCTAGTCCTCCCTCAAACAATGTACAGGAACTACCCTTTTCTGTGTCATGAAGACACTCCAATCTTAGCCACGTCAGAAAAATGGCTGTCACTGAAGAAATAAAATAAATATTGAAGGGCCAAGGGATCACAACTCTGCCTCTTATAAAATGGAAAATCCACCCAGGATTTCTACAAAGAATGAGGAAAGGAAACACCACCTGCCCAGAGGAGGAACAGGAGTTCTCAGACTGCTTGAAGTGGTTAGCACCATTTTTAAAGTAAAATTGGGCCAACACTATAAAACGAATATAACACAAATACAACTAAAATCCAGTTTTTCAGTTTCATTTGAACCATAGAAATATTCAGCAAGTCCATTTCTGCACTTTTGCAGATAATAATAGAGTGTTGAGTAAAGCAAACCCTCTCCAGTTTCCTTCTCTAATTTTTCAATCCCTTAGATGTTTGAGCTTTCATCCTTGGTATAAACTTATACTTGCTTTCTGTGACCACCCTAAAAAATCATCTACAAACTCAGTATCTTAAAACAATGGAAATGTATTCCCTTGTAACTCCAGAGGTCAAAAATCTAAAACCGAGTAGTCAATAGGTCCTTACTTCCTCTGAAGTCTCCAGGGTCAAATCCTTCCTTGGCTCTCTAGGTTCCAGCAACTCCTAAAATTCATTGATTTGTGGCCATATGACCCCAATGTCTGCTTCTGTATTCACATGGCCATCTTCTCTCTGTCTTTGCATGTGCTTTTGTGTCTCTTATGAGCATACTCTCATTGGATTTAGGACTCACCTTAATCCATTATGATCTCATTGTGATCATTTTGGGGGGTTAGTGGTCCATTGGTACTTTTTATTATTAACTTATACATGAAAATTGTACACCAAAAAAGGGAAAGATATTCCTTGCTCATAGATTAGAAGAATTAATATAATTGAGAGTTTATTTGGAGGTTCTAGCAGGGGAGTGCAGCTACTCGTTTACCCTTGACTGAAGACCAGTCCTCCTCTAGTGGGAAAGGTCATCCTCTTCAACTGAGCACGCAGCTTCACGAGGGATGCACATGGGGTGGTGAGGGAGGAAGCCGACACCCCCCTAGACAGATCAGTCGAATCAACACTGGTGATCAATGGGGTGACAAATGTCACAGCCAGATTGCACTCACATCCAGAATTAATATAATTGAAATGTCTATACTATCTAAAACAATCTATGGATTCAATGAAATATCTATCAAAATGCCAAAGATATTCTTTACAGAATTAGAATAAAATTCATGTGAAATCAGAAATAGACACAGTTATCACTAACAAAACAAAAAAATGAAAAAAATCATGCTACAGGCATCACAATATCTGCGTTCCAAGCATCCTACAAAGTTACAGTGAATAAAGCAGCATAATACTGACATAAAAACCACACATAGGTCAATGGAACGGAACAGAGGGCCAAGAAATTAATCCATGTATATGCAGACAAATTATTTTTGACGAAACTGCTCAGGCCATACATTGGAGAAAAGATGATCTTCAGCTGATAGCACTGGCAAAATGGGATGGATGTATGTAGCAGAATAAAATTAGATTAGTTAGATCTTTACCTCTCACAATATACAAAACTCAATTCTGATCAACTCAAGATGGATCAAAGACCTACATTTAACAGCTGAGACTATGAAGTTGTTAGAATAAAATGCAGAGGAAGCACTTCAAGACATTGGTGTAGATGGGTTATGACTTCTTGAATAAAATCCTCCAAAGCACAGGCAACAAAAGCGAATGTGCAGAACCTTCTACACATTAAGGGAAACCATCAGTAGCATGAAGAGAAATCTGACAGAATGGGAAAAAATATTTGCAAGCTACTTGTCTGACAAAGGATTAATATCTAGAACATATCAGCAACTCAAAAAATTCAGCAACAACAACAACAACAAAAACAAGAAATGCAGTTAAGAAATGGACAAAGGATCTCGATAGACAATTCTCAAAAGAAGAAATACAAGTGGCTGACAAATATATATACATATATATATATATATATATATATAAATAAAACTGCTCAACCTCACTAGCCATCAAGAAAATGCAAACCAAAACCGCAACGAGATATCAGCTCACCCATATCAGAATGGCTGTTATCCAAAAGATGGAGATTAACGTATGCTGGCAAGAATGTAGAGAAAGGGGAGCTCTCATACACTGTTGGTGGGAATTTGAATTAGTCCAGATGATGCTACGATACAGGTATATTGGGAATATTCAAAGTAGGGCAAACATATCTATCCTTTATTAGTTATACCTTCAGAGAAAACTGATTTCTAAGTAAGGTTACATGCTGAGGTTCTGAGTGCACATGAATTTCTACCAGTGAGTTCAATCAGGATTGTGCCTCCCAAGGGATATACAATCCAGGGAGTACACAGTGAAAGAAGGATAGTGGTCCCTTCTTCCTATTTCCCATAGAACATCTCCTCCTCAGCAAAACACCATACCCATGGAATGCACTTCTCTGTTGGCATTAAGGTTAGCAGAAAGTCCTTGCAGCTCTGTCCTTCAGTGCATTGACATCCAAGTTTATGACCGTGTTTGGAGTTTACATCTTCTTCTAAGCCTCCATGGGCACTTTACTGCACATTACGGAGAAGCTGTCCCAGAGGCTGTTAGCAGACGCCATTTTAAACTGGCAGTCAATGAATCAAGTTTATAAGCTGCAATTTAGACAACAAGGAAAGGATGAAGCTTTTCCCCCTTCAAGTAAATTCCTCATTTCCTCCGCACTCCCTCAGCTCCAACTCCTCCTCTCAAACCATCAATCAGTCCAATGGGTGACTTGAGAGTGACATGCGAAGAAAGATGGAGTTGCCATGTGAATCCAGAGCAACAGATTTGATGAGACTGAGTGAGACATCACACCCCAGCTGCCGAGATCCTCTGATGCTGAGCTCTGGAGACTGCATTTGTTAGTGCTGATTAAATAATGAAAACAGTTTCAGGTTAGGAAATGTTAGTAATCAGTACAACACAATAGCTATTGTCACTGATTTGTATATTTAATGAGAAAAACTAATTACTAGATATTCATTACTATATTATGGTTAATATAGTTTAACAAATGTGGGGAATGAATGCCTTTTTAAAACAAAAGGAAGTCTTACTCCTAGGAAGATGACAGGGAGGGGAACAGAAGAAAGAGAAAATACTTAAAATTTCCAAAGCTCAACTGTGGAAACTGAGGTATATAGCAGCAGAATGACTCACCCGAAGTCACTCAGTTAACTGGTAATAAAAATAGAGCTATAACCCAGGCATTCAGACTTCCAATTCACTATTGTATCTAGAAATAACTCAGTTAAATCATTTTAAGTAAGTTGAGAATACTTCCTTTTCTATATTAATTCCATTAATTCATATATTACTTTGTAATTTCCAAGCATTCTGTTAAAATTTTTAGAAGATGCATGCTTTGATCCCCCCCCACCCCCAGTAATCCTCTGATATGGAAACAGGAGGTGTTACTCTGCCATGCTATAGGGAAGGAAATGGAACATCGAACTTGCTACCTTGACACACTCATTTGGTGGACACTACTCACCTATCCTGGATTCAGCCCTCAGAAACCAAAACAGGTTGTGCAATCCAGAGAAAGAGCTACAATTGACTGGTTAACAGTCTAAGGAGCAGAACACCAGTGGATCCGAGGGGACAGGGAAGCAGAGGAGAAGTGGGTGAAGAGAAAGTAGAAATTGGAGGAGGCTTTGTGCTTGAGCTGAAACTAAGGAGCAGATGCTCGCCAGGTGGAGAGCATGAGAACTGACGCTCCAGCTGGAGGAAGAGAACTACCAAGGTCAGAGGACAGAGACGTGTGACACAGCAGAGTCTCACGGGACATCTGGGAGCGGCATGAGCAAGGGAGATCTTGGAAGACATGGACATGATATTCTTGAGGCTCTTCTATGCGAAGGTGAATTCAGATCCCACCTACTGGGCAGGCAAGCTGGTGAGAGGTTTTGAGAGAGTGTGGGTCTTCTCTGAAGGGAGAGGAAAACATCCTCTTTGCTTATGGCTGTGTCCAAATAATGATGGAGTCTATGGTCACAAAAGGCCTCCATAGCCCTGGCAGCTCACGACAAGAGCCTCAGTTGATCACTGATGTCATGAAAAAAGAGTGTTAATTGTTAAAGGAACAACAGTAGTCAATGTGCACTTGCTCCCCAGGTAGGACCTCTATCCACATTGAATTGCAATATGAGAATCAATAGCAAATTCTCTCCCCAAACTGTACTCTATAGATTGTGTGTGGACGTGGGGGCAAATTGTTGAACTCTATGATTAGTATAGAGATGGTCCTCTATATATAAAGTCATACTAAAAATGATCTATAACGAAGAAGGAGATGGGAGAGGGAATGGAAGGTGTGAAGGGAACGGGGTGGGGGGGCATGAGAGAAAGAACCACTATATTCCTAAACTTTTATCTATGTAAAGTGCATACGTTAAATAAAAATAATAATAATTAAAAAAAAAAGAGAGAGTGAGGCCGGCGCCCTGACTCACTTGGTTAATCCTCCACCTGCGGTGCCAGCATCCCATATGGGCACTGGGTCCTAGTCCCGGTTGCTCCTCTTCCAGTCCAGCTCTCTGCTGTGGCCCAGGAGGGCACTGGAGGATGGCTCAACTGCTTGGGCCCCTGTACCCACATGGGAGACCAGGAGGAAGCACCTGGCTCCCGGCTTTGGATTGGTGCAGTGCCGGCCGTGGAGGCTACTTGGGGGTTAAACCAATGGAGGGAAGATCTTTCTCTCTGTCTCTCTCTCACACTGTCTGTAATTTTACCTGTTAAATAAATTTTAAAAATAAAAAAATTTAAAAAAAATTAAAAAAAGAGAGAATGTGATGACCATGGAAGACAGTTTGGAGATTCCTCAAGAACCTGAATATAGCCCTACCACATGATCCACCTATCCCACTCCTCAGAATTTACCCAAAGGAAATTAAATTGGCAAATAAAATAGCTACCTGCACCTCAATGTTTATTGCAGCTCAATTCACAATAGCTAAGATATGGGATCAACTTAAATGCCCATCAACAGAAGACTGGATAAAGAAATTATGGGATTTGTACTCTATAGAATACTATACAGCAGTAAAAAGCAATGAAATCCGCTAACTTGCAACAAAATGGAGGAATCTGGAAAACATCATGCTGAGTGACATAAGCCAGTCCCAAATGGACAAATATCATCTGTTCTCCCTGATCAGTGACAACTAACTGAGCACCTAAAAGGAAACCTATAGAAGTGAAACTTACACTATAAGAAACAATGACTTGATCAGCCCTTGTCCTGACTGTCGAGGAACAGTTTACTAATTTATACTTTTTAGTATTTTCTTGTTCTACGTCATACCATTGGTTAAACTCTTTAATTAACACATAATTATTCTTAGGTGTTTAAACTTAACTTAAAATTGACCCCTGTTAAAAATAAGAGTGGGAATAATAGAGGGAGGAGATGCACAGTTTGGCACATGCTCACTCGGACTTACCTCTAATGGTAGAGCTAGAAACGTGCCAGGGGATTCCAAATCCCATTAAGGTGGCAGGTACCAATGCCATCTTACTAGTCAAAGTGATCAGTTTTGGTTCATAATTGATCATAAAGATAGGATTAAGTGTCAAAAGGGTCACATAAACAAGACTAGTGTCTGCTAATACTAACTGATAGAATCAAAAAGGGAGAGAACGATCCAACATGGGAAGTGGGATACACAGCAGACTCACAGAATGGCAGATGCCCTAAACAGCACTCTGGCCTCAGAATCAGCCCTTAAGGCATTCGGATCCAGCGAAAAAGCCCATGAGAGTTTCTCAGGCATGGAAAACCAAGACACTGGCAAAAAAAAAAAAACCACCTAAATGAAAGATATCTGTGAGTGAGATCCCAGCAGAAAGAACAGCCCATCAAAGAAGGAGCTACCTTTCTCTGAAGGGAGGAGAGAACTTCCACTTTGATTATGGCCTTGTCTAAATAAGATCAGAGTTGGTGAACTCAAGAGGCTTCCATAGCCTTGGCAGCTCATGACAAGAGCCTCGGGTGATTACTGACACCATAAATAAGAGTGTCAATTGTTAAATCAACAACGGGAGTCACTGTGCACTTACTCCCCACATAGGAGCTCAGTGTAATGTGTTGTACTATGTGAATTAACGGTAAAACTAGTATTCAAACAGTACTTTATACTTTGTGTGTCTGTGTGGGTGCAAACTGTTGAAATCTTTACTTAGTATATAATAAGTTGATCTTCTGTATTAAAAATAATTAAAAATGAATCTTGATGAAGAATGGGATGGGAGAGGGAGTAGGAGATGGGATGGTTGCAGGTGGGAGAGTGGTTATGGGGGGAAAAACTGCTATAATCCAAAATTTATATTTATTAAATAAAAATTTTAAACATATACATACAGTACATATATATATATATATATATATCATGGAATAAAAAAAAGAGAACATTATAATGTTAAATAAAAAAAAAGAGAGAGTGTGTGACAAGATCAGATTGTGATTTATAAAAATAAGTCTGCAGGGCCGGTGCTGTGGCATAGTAGGTAAAGCCACGGCCTGCAGTGCCGGCAACCCATATGGGTGCTGGTTGAGTCTCTGCTGCTCCACTTCCGATCCAGCTCTCTGCTATGGACTGGAAAAGCAGTGGAAGATGGCCCAAGTCCTTGGGCTCCTGTACCCATGTGGGAGACCTGGAAGAAGCTCCTGGCTCCTGGCTTCAGATCAATCCAGCTCTGGCCATTGTAGCCATTTGGGAAGTGAACCAGTGAATAGAAGACTTTCTCCCTCTCTCTGTTTCTCTGTCTCTCTGTTTCTCTCTCTCTCTCTCTCTCTCTCTCTCTCTCTCTGCCTCTGCCTCTCTGTAGCTTTGCCTTTCAAGTAAATAAATGAATCTTTACAAAAAAGTCTGCAAAGTAATGCCTTTCAATTCAAATATCCCACAGACTTAGGCAGACAACAAAAAAAAGTGTTTAAAGAATATTGTAAGAGAGAGGGCAAGATTATGACAAACTAAAGTGAAATGATGCATCTGAGCTAAAAGGAATGGCTACTGTTCAGCATCGCCCTGTTGTTGCTTGGTGTCAGCCTGTGTGGTCAGCTCATTCAGATTTTCAAAAAGGAACAGAGAATATGGATTTTTATGTGAAGTCATCTTAGTTTTCAATTTTGACATCTTATTCCACAATGTTATAAACAAGAAAGAAAAATGAAATTCATCTGCAGATACATTCAACCAACAAACAACAATTTTTTCATTTGACTTGGATACAATACAAAAGTCTAGAGGAAGGGAAATCAGTCAGAAATCTATTTCAAAAGTGTAAATCTAAGGCAAGGCAGTAAGGAATGGAAAGAATGGAGAGAGTGATTATTAAAAGACAGAATCAAAAAGCAGGGGTCATGGGGCAGTGGGTTAAGCCGCTGCTTGGGACTCCTGCATCCCGTATTAAAGTGCCAGGATTTGAGTCCCACATTCACTTCCAATTCAGCTTACTGCTAATGTGCCTCATGGGATGTAGCAGGTGATGGCTCCAGTACTTGAGTTCCTGCCGCTCATGTGGGAGATCTAGGTAGAGTTCCTAGCTCCTGTCTTTCTCCTAACACAGCCCTGGCTGATGCAAGCATTTGGTGAGTAAAACAATACATGAAATATTTTCCCACTCACAGGATTTCTTACTCTTCTCTCTCTCTCTCTCCCATCCCCCACCTGCCCCATTTGTTCTCTCACTATGCTTTTTATGTTTTTTTAAATTTTTATTTATTTGACAGGTAGAGTTATAGACAGTGAGAGAGAGAGACAGAGAGAAAGGTCTTCCTTCAGTTGGTTCACCCCCAAGATGGCCACCATGGCCGGGGCTGTGCCGATCCGAAGCCAGGAGCTAGGTGCTTCCTCCTGGTCTCCCATGCGGGTGCAGGACCCAAGCACTTGGGCCATCCTCCACTGCCCTTCCGGGCGACAGCAAAGAGCTGGACTGGAAGAGGAGCAACCAGGACTAGAACTAGGCACCCATATGGGATGCTGGCACCACAGGCAGAGGATTAAGCAAGTGAGCCACGGCGCCAGCCCCCAACTATGCTTTTTAAAACAATAAGAATAAATAAACATTAAAAATAGAATCAAAATCTCCACCAAGTGTTAGATGGAGCCACTTGGCCAGGCATTTGTACTCCGGGCTGTGATTTGGTCTCTTATTGTCATGAGTGTGGGGTGGTTTCTACATTTTTGTTTTTAACATGGAAAGGAGACACAAAGATTGGATTCTAAAACACAACCTTCCAATACCATACAAAATTGTCTTCCTCAAAGCCTTTCAAGTACAGAATGGTGCTGAGCGACTCTGGTTTGGGTCCAGAGTCAAATTGAGAAAGAAGACAAGAGTTCTCTTTGCTTCTCTGCTTCAGCCCCTGAAGTATTAAGTTAACAGTGAATATTCTTGACCATTAAAAAAAATGGTTTGTCTCCTTTCCCTAACTATGCTGTCTCTCTGATTTAAGTACTTTTCACCTGTGAATGGTTACTCCTAAACCATATTCAGTCCTATAAAAGGCACTAAATTAAAGACTGCTGCTTTGGCTCTGTTTTAGTGAAGTGATTTCCAAAAGTGATTCAGATTAATCCTCCCTTACAGAACCAGTGAAATTCACCTCAAATGTCACCTGTTTACTGTGATTTCCCCTAAAATCCACCTCCTCAGCTTAGGTGGCCCATGTCCCAGGAAACCAGAAGGCTCCACACTAGCCCCAGATTGGACCAGTGCTCCTTGACTGTGTAAATCACCATCATCTGTCACCATTTAACTGACTTCCACTTCTGAAAACCTATGATACATGCTTCACTTAGCAGCCAGAATAGTCTTCTTAAAAAATTAATCAGATCACATCACCATCATTGCCCAACTGAAATTATCCACTGGACTTCCTTCTCAGTCAGAATAAAATCTAATTGACTTTACATGATTTACCAAACCCTGAATTGTCTAATTCTATCTACAGCATCAGCCACTCTTGTCCACTTCTTTTTTTTTTTTGACAGGCAGAGTGGACAGTGAGAGAGACAGAGAGAAAGGTCTTCCTTTGCCGTTGGTTCACCCTCCAATGGCCACCGCAGCCGGCGCGCTGCAGCCGGCGCACCGCACTGATCCGATGGCAGGAGCCAGGTACTTCTCCTGGTCTCCCATGGGGTGCAGGGCCCAAGCACTTGGGCCATCCTCCACTGCACTCCCTGGCCACAGCAGAGAGCTGGCCTGGAAGAAGGGGCAACTGGGACAGAATCTGGTACCCCGATGGGGACTAGAACCCGGTGTGCCGGCGCTGCAAGGCAGAGGATTAGCCTAGTGAGCCGCGGCACTGGCTCTTGTCCACTTCTAATTTCATTCAAATCACAATGACCTTATGCGGGACCTTCAGATATCACCACAGGGCCTTTTCACTTGCTCTCTGCATCTCGTTTTTCAACGAACATTAACCAAGATACATTAATTGTGTTTCCCGGACTCTGGGCTGTATTCTGGGGCCAAATTCTATATAAAGAACATTTTCAAGAAATCCTGCAGTCCAGTGAAAGATGAAGGTGAAAACAGAAATCAGTGCTGTGATAGACATGTGTACAGGGCTCCGGGAGAAGCTTACTCAGCCAAGCTTTTCTCACCCTTCTGATCTTGGGTTAAATGTCATCTCTGCAGATAGGCCACCCCCCACCCCTCACCCAAATGCCAACTCTCCAGTGTTACTTCCTTTACAGCTGGATTTCTTGGTTTACATTTGTGGCAGCAATTGGAATCTCCTTGCAGATCTGCAAATGCAAGAACATAGTTGTCCAAGAGTGCCTGCTGTTGCTTCTGCAATCCCTCCACACACACGATCTGACACCACACTTCCTGTGGGCTGTTCCTACCTGCTGACTAAGTACAGCAGGGACACTAAGGCTGCCCATGTATAGTGGAAATGGGATCCTGTGATGGACAGCACTGACTTGGGGACGCCCGCCCTGGTCAGCTTCGCTGAAACTTTAGTAGGCTTCACAGCAGTCGGAGATTTTTGCCACCCGCCCTTGTTTCTTCACCTCTTTCCTCCATGGATGCAAACCAGCATGGAAGTCTGACAGCTCCATCAGACTCTCCAGCATCCTCCCAGAGTTCCCTCCCACATCTGTCTTACATCTGATTTCCCAGAACCCAAATTAACACAATATTTATCGGAATCCCTTTGTCTATCTCTGTGTTTTTTTCTCATTGTTGATTAAGTCTTTCTAATAAACTCTTATCTCCTTCAGGCAAAAAGTCTTGTCAGGCTTATTCACTGGCATGTTCACAGCACCCAGGACCATGCTGGCATAGCACAGGTGTTCATCAATATTTATCTGCTCGAGTAATACTCTCCTGGAACCCTGTACATATGTCTATCACTGCATGGATGTATTATATTAGAATTACTGGCGTTTCCATCTTCATCTCTCACTGGACTGCAGGATTTCTTGTAAGCATTCCTTGTATAGCAGTGGATCCCAGTATATAACCCAGAACCTGGGACACACAATTAATTTACCTCAATCAACATTGATTGAATTGAGATGCAACTGCCTCCTTCTTTGCTTACTCCCTCATAATCTAAACGCCCCTCACATTCCAGACAGCACAGTAGTATTCTTATCCACCCTCCATAATACAATCTACCTGCCCCAAGCAGTTCTTCCTCCTATGTTCTACACCTCTGTGAATGCACTCAACAAGCATTATCCCAGATTCCCCTGAATTCTTTCACTCTGTCACTCATTCTACCTCCTTCCAGCATTGCAGGGCTCCCAAATGATCACCAGGCCTCTCCTATTCACCTCCTAAACACCTATACATTTAATGTCTTTGTCTCCATTCTATTGTCTCTACTCTGATCTAAGCCACTATCATCTTTTGTATGACCAACTCAAGACAGCCTCTTCATAGATTCCTCTTCCTCCACGTTTGCATTCTTCTCATTCATTCCCCTCCCAGAAGTCAACTGTCCTTCCTAAAATGTATTCTTCTCAGTTTGTACCCTGCTTAAAGTCCTCCAAGTCTCACTGGATTGGTGAGGAGGCCTCTCTGTGCCTTCTGTCCAGAAGCACCCACCCTTTCCTGGGTCCACCCTCACTGCATACACACTCCCTCATCTTATAGCTGCAGGGAGTAATTTTCTGTGTCCCAAATACACATCCCTCTTCACTGGACAACTGTGTTCCCTAATCGCCCCAGTCTCCATCATGCTAACTCCTGCTGTTGTCACTTCCTCCAAGAAGCCATCTGCAGACAAGTCCAGTCTAGATAAAACTATTTTCCTTTAAATTTCTAAGGGAATCCAAACTATTTCCATGATGATTTTTATTGCACTGGCTTATTCAGTTGTCTGTCCCCTACCTAACTGTGTGACCCTTGCTTCTAAAACAAAGATTTGACAAAGTCAGTCCATTGCATTCAGGCTTTTAAGGATCCCCTCATTATCTTCAGATATAGGAGTATCCAAGTCCATCTCTAGCCCCGTTTCTCCATGCCCCCATAAACTCTCACCATTCCTAGCCACAAACAGCCTCACCCATATGGCACCAGCTCACATTCTTAGCACACCCTGCTTCTTTTGCCTGAACGACCTTTCCTCCCGTTCCTTCTGGTCAACTAGCCTCTGTCCTTCAGTACCCACCTTGAGTATCCTCTCTTCCATGAAGTCTTTCTGGTCTCTCTTTTATAGGAAGAATTGATCGCCTCTTCCACTGTGGCCCCATGGTATCTGTACAACATTCTATTATTTGCTTCATGGTATATCTATATGTTTTTCAAGGGTAGGGACAAGGTCTTATTCATCATTCTTTCTCCAGTGCCTGCTATGTACAGAAAAGGTGTTCAATACATATTCATTAAATGAACAAATGAATAAACAACTCTAGCTGTTCTTTGGGGACCTACAAAGTTCACCTCTGCAGTTATTGTCCCTTCTATGAACATCAAAAATCAGATGGCCTTATTTTCCAAGCACTGTACAGACATAACTATGCAATCTTTCTTAGTAAGTTCTAAGCATTTGAGGAGCAGGGACAAAGCCTTACAATTTCTTTGTCTCTCCCTCCATGCCTTGCTCATAGAAGGAGTGCAATATACTTCTGCTGATTGATTGTTATTGCTAGATCTACTATTCTTTTTTGATTCTTCAACTTATTGAAAAAATTTAAAAGGAAATCTTTCTCAGAAATCTAATAACTAAAATCACAAAATGTTCTTTTCTAAAAATAACACATCCCCAAAACACTCAAGGCAGAGCACATGTTTTCTCCTCTCCCATTAATGAGAGAAAGATGCTACTTCTTCCGTTTTAATTTTCCCTGCATCATGTCTGTGTTGCCTGGAGATGTGTGGCTGTTGTTTCAAGAAGGATCAAATGACAACGGAAGATGGATGGTCTCCCTGATTAAAAGGTGGCACTCACATACATCAGCTTCCTTCAAATCCAAGAAGGGGAGGGTGGTTTCACAGCTGGTGCCTGCTTCGAGGACATGCATCCCTGGGACCAGCTGAGGCTGACATTCGCTTAAGACCCCTAGTGCACTGTCACTTAAAGCCAAATCAAAGCCTCCATAAAGGGCTGAGAATTTGTCACTGATTGACTCAGGGAGCATCCTTTGAGAGACAAAGAATTTGCATAGCACATTCAGACTGACTTGCTTCCAAATCCCAGCTCTGACAGCTACAAGGTGTATGACCCTGGCCAAGTTCCATTGTCTCTCCAAACTTCAGTGATGTCATTTGGAGAATGGGGATGATAAGATCACACCTAATACAGTTACTGACGTGATGGAAGGAGATAATCCAATGTGTTTAGCTCACCTGTCATTTAGCACTCATTAACAGGAGCTTGTTGTCATCAAATAGCCAGAACCACTTCTGCATTGAGAGCCACATGTTGTTGAACACGTAGTCAGCTACAGCCTGTGCTTGTGGTCTCTGTATCAATTTCTTTACTTATAAATAAAATCACAGCTCTTCAAACAAATATTTTCCTCACCTGATAGTTAGAAAGCTTCATTTCCAGTTTACCCAATACCACAAAATTACAGACCAGCCCTTTGTGAAAGAATTAATTTCCCCTTTTCACATTCTTATGCCTCTGTTTTCTATCTGAGCAAGGATAAGAGGTCATCAGGATCCTGAGCCCCATCCAGCTCCCACAAATTCCACAGTGACTTACGGCTTGGGGCAGACTGGCAAATCAATTCTTACAAATAGGTAAAGACAGTTTAGGTGTTAGCCCCTCAGATATTCCCACTCCACAGCAGAATTCCCACTCCAGAGCAGAAAACTCTTCCCACCATCAATGCCAACAGGAGACAGCTGGCTTCTGCACACACACCATATTCTTTTTCCCAAGAACAACACTTGCCTTCAGTTTCCACTGACAAAAAGGATGGCCATGCCCTGTCTCATCTCCACTGGACTCAACCAGTAGATAAAGGGTGACAGTCACTGGCCCGTCTCCCCATAACAAATCTAAGCTTTCCTTCTTCCCTCCCACTTAATATTCCCATCTATCCAGCACTGTGGGCTATTAATGTTCCTCATTCAATCCTAAATCCATTAAGTCAGCTTCCTCCTGAGAGAACTATGTAAGAGCTACAAAAGGCCTTGAGTTACCTTTAGAGGCCATCATAATGTATCCAACACTAGCTCTATGGCTGTGATCTTGTACAGCTGAAGGTGAGGGACCCAGCAGTGTCTCAAGCAGTTTATGTGCCAAGGGCCCTAAAGAAACGGATCCGAACATACTCTCCCTTTGGAGCCAGGGCCGAAGTGGAAATCCCAACAACCCTCTCCAGTGAACAGAAAGAGACACCAGCTTACTCCAATGAGGACATGGTGCCTTTGGCCCCTGGAACCTTACGGCCTCAGTAGGAAGACAGCAGCAACAGATAGGCTAGTCAGGCAGGTCTAAGATATAAAATCAAAGTCCCTACCCAGCCTGCAGAGACAAGAAAGGGGAGGGGATGGGGTTTCACTCAGCACCCAACAGACTGAGCGAGACACCTAAGGTGGCTTCCTGCCACAGGTAAGCAGGGGCTGCCTGCATCAGACCAAAAAAACCACTGCACAAATTTGGTTTCTATAGAACCACTGGTGGCATTTCCTGCCCTGTCTACCCATGGGATGTATCTGGGACTTGTTAAATACATTTTGGTACAATGTTGAACAAATGTACAACATAGCTTTCTGAGGGTTGCTAGACTAGGGACTACTGTCCCTACCCAGCATACTGTCACTTCTGAACTAGATAAAATTGTGTCTGACAAAGAGGTACATTCAATTCTTAACCTCTAATATCTGTGGATGTGACCTTATTTGGATATAGAGTCTTGTAGATGTAAGTAAGAGGAAAACATACTAGATTAAGATGTCCAATGATATGTGTTCATATAAGAAGGGGAAAATTTAGACAGAAATGCAAAGACACACACAGCAAAAAGAAAATCATGTGACAGTGGAGGAAGAGACTGGAACTATATACCTACAAGCCAAGGAAACCAAGGACTGCTGGCCACCACCAGGAGCATGGAAGAAGCATGAAGAAGCCATCTCTTGAGTTTTTGAAGAGAATGCAGCCCTGCCTTTAAAAAAAAAAGATTTATTTATTTATTTGAAAGTCAGAGTTACACAGAGAGAGGAGGCAGAGAGAGAGAGAGAGGTCTTCCATCCGATGGTTCACTCCCCAGATGGCCACAGTGGCCGGAGCTGTGCTAATCCAAAGCCAGAAGCCAGGAGCTTCTTCTTGGTCTCCCACGTGGGTGCACCGGCCCAAGGACTTGGGCAATCTTCTACTGCTTTCCCAGGCCATAACAGAGAGATGGATCGGAAGTGGAGCAGCTGGGTCTCGAACCAGCGCCCATATGGGATGCCAGCGCTTCAGACCAGGGAGTGCCACAGTGCTGGCCCCAGTCCTGCCTTAATACCTTAATTTCAAGCTTTTGACATCTATAACTGTGAGAGAGTAAACTTCTGTTTGTTTGTTTCTTGATACCTTCTAACTTAATGGTAATTTTTTGTGGCTGTCTCAGCAAACTAATACAGTACTTACTCCTATCCCCTTTCAAAGAGCTAAGTACCATCCAGCCATGATTTGTGCTGCTCTCAGTTCTCTTCCTGATGTTGGAATCTTCGAGCAATCATGAACACAAAACTCAATGGCACATGGCTGCTGGAAAATTCAGCTAAAATGCTGGAGGCTCCACAGGACCTCTCTTTCAAGCAATACATGAAAGAAGAGAGAGGATAGAAACCATGGGCTCCTGGAGTCTCTTTTCTAGAATGTGGAAAAGTACATTTTTCCCTAATATTTTTGTAAAAAAATGTATTTTTGTAAGCAGGCAAATTTCCCAACAATGAACTGTATTTCAGACATAACATTCTCTAGATGCATAAATAGCTCATTCTTTTTCAGTACAATAACCAATCACCATGGTCTGTTAATCTCATCTGCTTCTCAGGAGAAGAGAAAACCAGCTCATGTAAGTGACAGAAGGTCTCACTACCTCCCTTCTCTGAAAAACTGATTTGTTTACAGGGGCCTGCCTTGCAAGATCCTGGAAACGTCCTAAGAGGAGAACAGTTCCTTTTTGTCTTTAATCTATGGCATCCAGTGTTGGGTATGTCTTGTAGACACGGAGAAAATCAGGGATTGGAGGGGTGAAAGCAGAAGAGTCCTTCCAACTGGCAGGATCTGAAACTCAAAGGTCACCTGCTCCATCCTCTCCCACGAAAGTCAGTGAAGACATGGGAAGACGCTTCCTCTGAACTTATACATCATTTCACATTAATTAAAGGTCAAATCGCCCTTACAGCTCATCCATATCAAATCACCCATACAGCTCATCCTAACCAGCTGATGTTTAAAAATTCTTTCCCTTCGAGGAGACAAGGTAAGATGAGAACAGATATTGTCCACATCTACTTATTTCCAGCACATTTACTGTCAATAAACACTCTTGCAGTGTCTTCTGCTCTCTTAGGTCTCTGAAGAGCGCTTTGCTGCCTCTCTACACCGTCTGTATGCTTCCTTCCCAACAGGATTCCTGGAGGTCCCCCAAATTCCCTCTAAATAGCTCTCCTGGCACTCATCCTGCTGAGAATGACACCTGCGGAGTGGGATGTAGCCCCCTATCCTGACTGCAACCAGAGTCTCTGCTTGGTGATGGAAGGGGGCTTCGAGAGAGTAGCTTGGGTCCTCCAAAGCAGCGCACCTTGGAAAAAGCTTTCTTCCAGCCGGGCAAGCAGTGAGACTCGAGGAACTGTCCAGAAGTGAAGTCCTCTTTCATTGTGCCATTTAGATTTTCCAGAGAATATCAGCCTAATAGAATTGACTGAGTCATCTTTAGGCAAATATTTTATACTGGCTTGGCTAAACTAGTAGCAATTAAAGGACAGGGAACCAAGAACTGAAAAGAGAAAAGAAAAGAATGCAGAAATTCTATAAATAAGCAGCAGCTCTAGAAATTTAGCCTCAGGAAGGAGCAAGGAACCGCATTTCTATCTCCTGAAAGAAGCCTGGATGTGAATAGGGGCCAGGGGTGACATTAATAAAGATCGCAATGTACACGCACATCACACACACTTGCACAAAGCTTTTCCTAACTCAAACACCCAGATTGCTTGGATCTCTGAAGTCCAGAAGGCAAGGGTCAGCCCAGTGACTTGGCAAGGAAGCAGGAGCATTGAGACTGGAGGAAATGTAAATGGAACCACTGAGAGCAAGTGAGAGCGTCACTGAAGATCCCCACCACTCTGCATCACACTGTCACCATGAGGGTGACATCAAGGCGCCAGGGAGGGCTGGGAAGGCCATTTCTGAATGACCTTCATCTAGGTCAGTTCATCTACTAAATGTGTTGAAAGGGCAACTTTCTTACCTATTAAAAGAATTTTCGTTGGATTGCATGAGACAAAGGTTGCTAGAGGCCAAACAGATTATCCTAGTTGGGATGAGAATTCAGATTATCATAGTTCTCCCTCAACTACTGAAGGTGCAGGGCTTGCTAACAGGAGGAAATGGGGCAACAACAAGTTGAAGTGTGTGCTGGGTGGATCAAGGTGTGTATAGAACCGAACACCTGAAGAGCAGGTGGTCTTATTATGCAATTTCAGGTAAAATAGTATTTATTGAAATTGAGAAGAATTTCTCTTGAGTCTCTAGAAGAGCATTCAGTGAAAACTTGAGATTCATGGTGGGGGAGGTAAAAAATGCCCTTAAAGGGGAATCAGAACTGTATTCATCTTCCATGTATGGCAAAGTATGTTCCTGCACAAGCAAAGGTCTCTGTGCCTATTTGTCCTAACTATAACAGTGTGTGTGTGTGTGTGTGTGTGTGTGTGTGTGTGTGCAAGGTCCTGCTTTATGCTAGTGCAATACTTTGGAAAAATTAAATTTCCTTCATCAACATACTGACATTCCCCACTCTCTGCAGCCTGGGGGAGCACTTGGAGGCGTCATCCTGACTCCCAGGTCTGGCAAGGAGTACTTTCCTCCATACCCGCCTTTACAGGTTACCTCAGGAAAGTTACTCACCCTCTCTGGGCCTCACTTTCTTTATTTGCAGCAGTAACTACCTTCAGGGTTGGCACAAGAATCTAGGAAGGTTCTTCATGTAAATCGTTTCGCACAGGCACCAAGTCCTGAAAAGGGCTAAACAAATGTTCTTCTTGCAACAAGTATCTTCATTCTTGTTATGATCATGGCAGCGATTACTCTCCTGGCATTTTATGTTTCCATATCACCACATGTTCCACCAGATTGGAGTTGTCTGTTTACTTTCTGGAATCTCTCACTAAATGCAGAACTATATGAAATCAGGGACTGGACTGTCTCATTCTTCACTGTTCCCCAGTTCTCTTCTGAACACATGGCTCATGTACATCAGGTGCTCAGTCCTTGCCCTGTGTTCTAAATGAAGGGTTTAAAATAGTTCCTCTCAACCATGGCTGCACATCTGAGTCACCTAGGTATGTTTTAAAATCTTGATATTCAGCTTCATCTCTTAAATTCTGATTTAAGCATTCAAGGTTGTGGTCCTGGCCTTCACAGCTTTTAAAGACTCCCCAGGACCTGCTGCTCTCTGAATTCAGTTCATTGGAATATAGTCTCCAAGATCAGCCAGGCCAGTGGTGGCTTTCTCTGTTACAGCAAAGCCATTATTTTCCACAACAAAATACTGGGTAGGAACCTATTATAGACAAGAGACTGAAGCTGCATCCCTTTGGTAGAGGTGAGGACGAAGGTCTCCAAAGCTCTCCCTCCAGCTGCATGGCCATGGGGACACAATGAGAAGGTCTCCCCTAAGTCCTGAGTGGCATCTTCTCACTGAACAATGCTGTAAGCCTAGCTGACTCCCCATGGGACCATAACCATCCTCGCCCTTACCCTGGCTGAATACAGATCACAACTGTGGGTTTTATTTTAGCAGGATTCAGGCACTATCAGCTCTCAGTGAAGAAGCCTTCCCAGGCCTTGCAAGAGGCAAGAGAGAAAACAATGCCTAAAATATATAAATAATTCAAGTCCAAGTTTATTCACGATGCTGTGTTTTCTCCAGGCAGTGGTTTGTATAATCTCTTACACTGGCAGTCAGGCTGCCTCTGTCGCATTTATTACTGCAGACAACCCGTTAGAAGCTGTTTTGATTTATGCATGTGCATTCTATTATGGAGGTAAGTTTATAGCACACTGTGGTTTCTACTGCTGATATCATAGGAGGAGAAAAAAAAGACTATGGAGGAAAGAGCAGGGGTAGTTATTTCTGTCAGTTCAGAGGGCAGCAAAGGAAATGGGTTTACAACCTTTAATAAAATATTTGATGGGTTCCAGGGAACACAGATAGCACAAACACTCATGTGCAACAGTGTATGTTTATTATATCATTATATCTGCATTGGACAACAAATGTTTATCAAGCATCTACTAAGTGCCAGCTTGCTCTCCTAGGTCATGGAGACACATTGACGAATCTATCACAGAGTCTCTGCCCTTTTTTTTTGTCTCTGCTCTTTTCATATACTCTTACAAACAGGCTCCCAGTGAAAATGATGCTACCACTATCTTTGGCTCCTTAGTAACATTTAGCACAGGTCTGACACATGGAGCACACTCAAAATATGTTGAGTGAATGAGTGAATCCAAGGTGAGAAGTAAGTAACGTTACATGGCCAGGTCATTTTTCATTTACCTCTCTTTACAACAAAACTAGATAAGAAAAACCACACAATAGGCAGTGTAGTATAGTGGCTAAAGCCACTCCCTGCAACGCCAGCATCCCATGTGGGCATCAGTTTGTGTCCTGGCTGCTCCACTTCCAATACAGCTCTCTGCTAATGGTCTGAGAAAAGCAGAGGAAGATGGCCTAAGTGTTTGGGCCTCAGCCACCCACATTGAGGATCTAGAAGAAGCTCCTGGCTTCAGCCTGGCCCAGTCCTGGCTGTTGCAGCAATCTGTGGAGTAAACAGCAGATAGAATATCTCTTTCCCTCTCTGTTTCTCCCTGTCTCTCTGCAGTTCTGACTTTCAAATAAATAAATAAACCTAAAAAGAAAAACTACACAAAACTTCATGCAACAATAAGAATTTATTATCTGTATTAAGCATTTATCTGGGATGAATCTAGGATGTATCCAGATAGACCAGCTTATCTTTTCTGATCTCAATCATACAGCGCAGAAATTGCTCATTGTTGTCCACTGATCAGATCAGGCCTCTGCTGGGTCAAATGGGGTGAATCAGCCCTGCTCCATGTCCTTCTCATCCCCCAAGAAGCTACAACCCAGCATGTCCTTATGGCCATGACAGAGAACAGAGAGGAAGTAGAAAAAGACAATCCTCTTGAGATCTAGACCCGGGGCTGGAAAACTCTTACTTCTTACGTGTTCTACTTGCTGAAAGAAGTCAGAAATCCTGCCCAGATTTAAGATATGCATAAAGGATTCCATCTTTAGTGAGAGGATCTGCAAAGTCATATAGCAGAAGATAAAGTTAAAGGGATTGAAATCCACCATTGCAATCTGCCACAGGCATGCAGCAAATTAGCAGAACATTGTAATTGAAACCAACATCTCCCTTAAGTCTACTACCTTTTCTATTATCCAGGAATACTTATACCTGGCCATGAAACAATGTATTTGGTGAATTAAAGAAGGATGGAAGTGTGTGTGAAAAGAATTCAGTGCGTCCTAACTGTCCTCCCCTCTTTAAATCCTGAAGTCTTCACCAAGGCCACACCTAGAGTGGACATCTGTCTCCTATCCCTTACACTATTTCTTCCTAATCCTTTCTTAACCCATCCCCTTAGGACACAGGACATGCTTATAGTAAAATATGATAAATATGTATCCACCATGTCTTGAGAGCTGACCACATGCCAGGACCTTTGCTAAAGAAATTTGCACGTATTATCTGACTTTTTAAAAAACTTTGTTCTTCCGAATCCAGGGTCCATGCTATGCTTTGCTAGGACTTCCCTTCCTTAAACCTGGAGAGTCTACTTCACTACACTCTGCCATTCACCTTGGGAAATGATGACCACTTTCTCACAGCAAAAGGGTCATGATCTTCTGCCCTGCCTCCTCTTATCACACAGAAGAAAGGAAGGATCAAAGCTCCCACAACATCTTAGATTATTTTCCTCAAGGAACAAAGAATTGAGTGATGGAAGAGAAAAGTTATTGAGCTCTTATTTTGTACAATTTCTACCAGCTCCCACCAGAACATCTGGAGCTTTGTTAGAGCAAATGCAAATGAGACTATAGATTGCAATCCTCTTCGGATCACTTACATTCAACATAGCACATGCTATAATTTGCTCACACTAGGACCAAAAATTCTTGCAATTCCTGTTGTTGAAAGGAGCCTGGTTCTATGCCACAAGGAAATTATGAGAATCCTATTGACACTCTTGCAAAAGCATCAATTCCCTACAGCAGCAGCTTGATGTGCACCAACGGGGGAGTGTTTCTGTGGTGAGGAATGGTAGCTCATCCCAAAATTAAACTCTGCAAGAACACTGCATTCCCCATACACTGATTGTCCAATCCAGGCCTAAACTCTTCAACGTAGTGTCCAGTCTCCCTCCTCACTTCCATTTGACATTTACTCTCAAAGAACAAGGACCAAATGGAAACCTACCACTTGCTCCAATGGTTTGCAAGCCTGCAGAACACTGGTGAAAGCTGGATTTGACACCATAACTCAGATTTGACATCCTGGGATGAGCAAGCTCAGAAATGCTGTAGAAGAAAAAAGCTATACAGCTAGTCACCAACTAGACTCTTGGCATATTTAGCTAGATGATTGTATTGGTGAGAATGACAGGCCTGCTTAGTGGGCATAAACTTACTTTGGTAAAGGACAGAGTCCCCACTAGTGGATGCTTGCTACCTTGGAGAAAGAATGAAGGAAGCCTGCTATGTAAGCACAAAGAAGGTTGGGGACTGGGATCCTGTCTTTAAGGCACAGTGATATCATGCACTAATAAATATATCTCTGTGAGGGTCAGCCCCAGATCACTCAGGCTGTCAATCCCCCCTCCCTTGAGACAGTGTGAGTGCCAGGGTGGGAAGAGGAACACAAGCTTCCTCTTGGCATTCACTACATGGGGTAGATGGCAGAAGTCACCTAATCTTTAGGTGCTGCATATGAAGAACAGACATCTGCATGTCTCATCTCAACAAAGCCAAGCAGAGATTGATATCTTTGAGCACTAGTCAAAAACTCAGCAGAGCATATTAGAAAGTGGACAGGAAGATGCTAAAAAGATTGAGAGAGTGAGCCGATTTGCTGTAACCTTTGCCTCGTGGGAAGCCACCCTGTCTCCCAGGCACAGCTGCAATGTAGGGGGGCAGCATGTGTGCATGAGACAATTCAGAGGCACAGCCAAAGGAGCAGATGCTAAATGCATCCTCAGAACAAGGCAGTAGCTGAGGTGTGAGCCAAACGGGAGGCACAGGACCAGAAAAGGGAGGGAGGAGACCACCAGAGAGGACAAAAGGGAGGCAGTGGTGGGGACTCACTTGACACTGGCCATCTTCCCTTGCAGGTGGACTTCTGTCTCTCTGAGAGGGCTCAGGCCAGGGTGGGATGGACAGATTCCAAGGGAGGCTTAATGGCTTGCTCATTTTGGTTTCTTTGTTCTCTAAAGGCACGTACAGCCACATTAGTATGCTCAGCAAAGGGCCTCTCTTTGTTGTGGCAGGTGCTGCAGGAATTCAGAACAGCTGATGTTTCATAAAATCATGAGCCTGCAGAGAGCCCTGGGAGGTCAGAAAACCCAAGCCCCTGCCCCCCACATCTGGTCTGTTGGTGCAATGGTGCGGCAGCTCAGAAGTATTCTAAAATCATGTTTATTGTACTTCATCTTCTTATTTGAAGAGGGATACACTTTCACTGGAGGAAAATTGGAGCATGCAATAAAGCAGAGAGAAGAAAGCAAAAACAATTTCTAATCTTACCACCCACTGAAAGCCACTGTTAACATTTCAGTAGATGACCTACAGTGTTCTTGCTCTCTCACTCTCTATCTATCCCTTCCCCTACTATGGGTTATGAGTGTGAGATGTGTGTATGTGTGTGATTAACAAATGCACAAATGATAAATGAGACTTCTCCTATTACTCCAGAATTTAAAATGGCACTCACCCAACAGGAGTAAAAGAGCCATTTGGGTATTTATAACATCATTTGTGCACCATACAAAATTATCCACTTGAAAATTAGCCTGCTGTAGATTCATTGAATTTCAAGTCCCACTTGCAGTTGCCTTTGCACTGTCTGGCCAAATGATTTTGTGGGTCTTATATGGTCTGGGGGCCGGACTTTCCCCACCCCTGCATGTAAACAATGAGACATTAAGTACCATGCATTCTAAATGCAAACATCTTGCTCAAGGGTTGCCAAGAGGTGTCTGATTCAGGAACTCCACTTCTGGGTATTTATCCAAAGGAACTGAAATCAATATCCAGTTCACTGAAGTATTATAATATACTAGACATGGAAACGATCTAAATATTCATTGATGGCTGCATGGGTAAGAAATGGTGGAATATGCATACAGCGGAATATGATTCAGCCTTTGCAAAGAAGGAAACTGCCATTTGTGACAACATGGATAGACCTGTAAAGCATTATACCACATGAAATAAGCAGGCCCAGAAAGATAAATGCTAAAGATGGCACTCTTATATGGAATCTAAAATAGTCATAGTAACCAAGAATAAAACAGTGATTGCCAGAGGCTGAAAGAAGAAATGGAAAGATGTTGGCCAAAGGGAACAACATTTCAGATGTGCAAGAGATATAAGTTATGGGGGCCAGTGCTGAGGCAAAAGGTTAAGGCCACCGCCTGCAGTGCTGGCATCCCACATGGGCACCAGTTCATATCCTGGCTGCTCTGCTTCAGATCTAGCTCTCTGCTATGGCCTGGGAAAGTATTAGAATTTGGTCCAAGTCCTTGGGCCCCTGCACCCTCATAGGAGAACCGGAGAAAGCTCCTGGCTCCTGGCACCTGGCTTTGGATTAGCCCAGCTCTGGCCATTTGGGAAATGAACCAGTAGATAGAAGACCTCTCTCCCTCCTCCCTCCTCCTCTGCCTCTGCTTCTCTGCCTTTAAAATAAATAAATCTTTTTTAAAAAGAAAAGAAATATAAGTTCTGAATCTCTTTCAGATACAGCACAGTGTCTGTAGCTAACAATACTGAACTAAATTCTTCAAAACAGCTAAGAGAGTAGATCTGATGCCAAGTCCTGCACTATCAAAAAATGCTTATATCAATAGTAATAACAAAGGGAGCAAGAGGAAACTTTGGCCTTGATGGTGGTGACCTCTTTACAGGTATATACTTACCAAGTTGTATACATTCAATGTGTACAGGTTTTTACATGGCAATTATGGCAGAGTACGTGGTTTTCTAAAAAATGGCTGTGCTTTCAACCACCATCCAGCAATAGCACAGCCCACACGTCCCTCTGTAAGGAAGATTTGAGAGATGAGAAAGAGGCGATGTGTATTGACTGAGGACAAATGCTGGGCGTCAGCTTATCTGAGAGTTAAGCAGGGAGTCTCCGAGATTTGTCTCACAGACATTGAGAGCCCTCTCACAAAGGGAACACTGACTCATTTCCTGGCTGGGCACCTAAGCAGACAGTGGCTTTGTTGATTTGCTCTGCTCCCCCCTAGGCTGGAAACACACACACACACACACACACACACATGTAATAAATATTCATATACTTTTTTAAAAAAAAATCCTGACAAAGTAAGCTGCATCCACAAGGAACTTTATATTTTCACACCCCAATTTCCCTCTCTGATCTTGTGACCCTCCCTTCTCATCACCCGCCTGAAATCTCAGGCAATCCGCATCATTGCTCCACTCACTTTCACATATAACAGAATTCAGGTGAGCTCAGAGTCTGTTGTCCCATTGGACACCCCTCCCCTCCCCACAGTCCTCACCTGCCTCACGCTAGAGAACAGAGTGAGGAAGGGCACAGTGCTTTCCAGCTCAGTGTCTCCACTCTGATTTGCATCCAGAATCACATCGTTTCTCACTTTTCTGTTTAGGACTCTCATGAGATTACAGGATGTATTGACTTTGTAATATCTCAGCTTAGCTAAATGAGGACTCAGTTCCCAGAGGTTCAACTCTGTGAGTTCCCATGTTGGAGATCCTACAACAAAAAGCAAACATGAGTCATAGAAGTATCCAGGGAAGCAGCAATCACTTTTCACACCTTCAGTCTTGGTGTAAGGTGTGTAGAGTAGCAGACACTCGGGCAGGGCATACACATTGTCACTGATATGCCAAATCGTCTTGCTGGTACGGAGCAGCACCTAAGCTCATAGCTCCTCTAGCACTCTCTGTGTTTATTCCTTCAGCTTCTCCAGGTCCTGGGTCAGGTGCATGTGTAGTTCCGTGGCAAAGGATACCAGTTTCCCCTTCAGGTTATCACATCTTCAAGGTTCAGGGTAGTAGGAGAAAAAGGTTCCAGACCATTCTTGTGAAATCCAGTGTTATCCTTGCTCTCTACACTTCCTGCCCATCTATTCCCCAAAAGCTGACCTTGGTGATCTCAGGCCCAGCACTAGACACAGAGTATAGCCTTCTATGGATCCTCCACCTGCTTCCACAACAGCGTAAGATTTAACCCCTCATTCTACCTCTCACAGTGGTTCTGCTTCTCCATTGGCCTTGGCACTCAGTGACTCCACAGACTGATCATCAGGTGTGACTGTCTAAGCCACTGACTTCCTATTCACTTCTGTTTTGTCTCATTTAGTCACCTCATCTATCCAGGAAATCCTCTTCTCCAAAATCCTATCAGGTAGCCCATGGCTAATTCTCTTCCATAGGGTTCACTTCCAGACGACTAGGAGCACACACGCGTTTATATCCACCAAATTCTTCAACTACATTCTATTCTAAAGCAGTCCTGGATAAATATTTTCAACCCTAGATAAGGTACCAGTACATGTGTTCCCCAACTGCCAAGGTAAACATATCAAGTTGTCCAGCTGGTTTTCTTTGGCAAATCATTGTTGTTTAGCAATGACACCCTCCTGACAAGGTAGAGGTTATTTTTCCACCCAAGTTAATGTTGAGGTAGTCCCTGTGACATGCTTTGGCCAAAATGATATTGGTAAAGAGAGCACTGTGATGATTCTCTACAAAGATTTTTAAAAGATAGCATATTTTTCCACTAATTCTCTCATTTCTGTCATCATCATAAAAACAAGATCCCTAGAAACCTCTGGTTCAGAATGAGACACACAATAGACATATGCCCAACGTGTAGCTAGCAACAAGCCTAATCAAACCAGTTTGAAATGCAGCTGCACGGAAGAGCACAGCTTAGATCATCCAAATTGTAGTCAACCTACAAACACTTATTGTTAAAAACTAGTGAGACCTGGAAGATTGTTATAGCATTACTATGATGACAGCTGACTAGTACACTTAATTTATAGTGAGGAAGAAGAATTTTCCCCCAATAATTCTCTCCAAAGCACTTTCTCACATATCAATCCATCTAACACTCCTTAACATCCTTTAAAGAAAAAAGTGATGAGTGAATGCCAAGAAATTCAGCTCTATGTCCCTTACGAGTGCCTCACTGATGACTTGGCACATCATTTGCATAATCTAGAACATCCAAGCACTTATTGCTTAGTTTGAGAACTGAAGTGAAACCTGAGATAATAGAACAAGGCTCATTTACTGTTCTATTTAAACATACATGCACACCATGTGGATCAGACTGTACATATAATTTGCAACCTGCTTTCTTTCATTTAAAAGCATATTTTAACAGCTTTCTATGTCAATTGTATCTGTTTTTATATAATCACTTAGAAAAAAAATCAAGTATATATGAGCATCAGTGGAATAAGAGGAGTGGCAGGATGGCACCACTGGGCCTTCTCCCACCTGATCGTATAGTTTACCTGGTCATTCTGAATGCTCTGGTAAACTGGCAGAGCCTCAGTGCCACCCAGTGAGGCCACATGTCTAGCAAGGACTGGAGCTGTGCTACTTTTGGACTCTTTTTGTATTCCCTTTGTGGCTAAGACTATTTCGGCATGTACACATACTAAGCAAATAAGTGAAATAAGCCAGTCCCAAAAAGTCAAATATATGTTCTCTCTGATATGTGGAAGTTAATATAGAATATAAAAATGTGTAAGACTGAAACTGACATCTTATGATTTGATTCTTGTTAGTAGCCCTTGTCTATATTCCTATGGAACAGTGATCTTTCTACTTTTTACTTGTTGAACAGGGTGGGTATGCAGTGGGCAGGCATATAGGTTAAAATCGATTAGGGTTGTGAGCTGGAAGACCACGCCTTCACCACGCCCCGTGTGTCCTCATCCCCCTACCTGGCCACACCTGGGTGCCCACCAGCCAATCAGGTTGATTAACCACTCCTCTTTGGAAGTGGGTTAAAAGCCTAGGGCACAGTGTGCCCCGCGGTTCTTTTTCCCTGGCCTCTTGCTAGGAAGGGGCTTGCTGTAGCCCTGTGCCTCCAGGGCGTATGGCCTTCAGGCCATGTGCTCTAGGCTTCCTGGCCTACATGCTCTTCCACCTGGCTGGTTCCTGGTGCTTGGTATGAATCCCTAATTACCTCTCACTCTCCTATGCATCTTTCTCACTAAATAAAAGCTTAAAACGTACCATGCTGCCTCATTTATCTGTGCCGGTATTTAGAATTCTTCCCTAAATATTAGGCAAGAACCCTCTTGGGCTTATTAATATCGGGGATTTAGTAATAAGCCCATGGTGAAATCGTAAGGCACCTCAAATTCCGGTAGTGCATGTGGCACACCGGATAGCATTTCTAGGGAACTTTAAGGGGCCACAATTCAGTGTAAATTTTAGGGGGTCTTGTCCGATTTCAGACAGGGTTGTATTAAGCCTGTGATTATAAAGTAAACTAAAAGTATATTATTGCAAAAAATTAAAGAATAAAGAAAGGAAGGAAGAAGGGGAACTGAAGGAGGGATGGAAGTATGCTTATCTTCTTAGAATTATATCTATGAAATATATGAATCTGTTCTCTTTATATTAATAAAAAATTTTAAAAAGAAATGAATTCTATTAAATTCAGTTGAATAAATACATTGACTTGAGCCACAGAGTAAAAAAATAGAAAGCTGCTACAGGAACCAGGGTGACTCCAACGTGAATGCTCCACCAAAAAAAAAAAAAAAAAAAAAAAAAAGTGGCACAAGAAGTTTCTAAGCATAATTTTTTTCTTTTACTTTAAACAAAACATAGAAGTTGGTCAAGAAAAGCTTTCTCCAAATGTTTAGAGGTTTCTCCTCTTATCCCATGCCAGGCAAAGGATCTAAAAAGCTCTAAAGAGATCTTCAATAGAAAAAAAGTTATGATACATGGTTTCTTTTGCTGAAAGAACGAAGTTAATCTTGATCTTTAACGAACATGATAAATGCAGTTGCAATAATCTTTTCATTGTTCCAATATTTTCCCTCCTTTTTCATTCTACCACTCCAAAGAAAAGCATTTGCCTTGCTTTTTCCCCCAAATATCCGGTCTCCCTACCTTTGTCCTTGATTTTGTTCCAACTCTGCAGGGGTATTCAGGAGCATCTACATGAAAATGCATGGCTATTCTCAAAGGATTTCTTCTAAGCCTACGTATAATTGGCCATAAAGCATCCCAGAACTCTCTTGAGTGAATGTTAATAAGCATAATATGGGTAGAATTAATGGCCTCTCATGCTTACCTTTCAACACTAATCTTCAGAAACAGTCATAGGGAAGCACAAAGCTCCCCTCAACAGCTACTACACGATTATGGGAATGTTAATAATAATTGCTAACAAATGATCGACTACATAAGCTGGACATGGTACTATCATTTAACTCATGCCCAATAACACTCTATGAGAGATGCTGTTAGTATCTATACTTACAACCAAATAAATGGAATCAGCAGGGTATGCCAACTTCCTTAGGGCCCCAATATGGGAAGTGAGGGAGCCAACTATCCTGCTTTTGCTCCTGACTCCAAGATCCACACTCACATTTTTTGCCTCAAACTCTCTCTCCCAGAGACAGAGAGAAAATATGAGCTATTATTAATTAAGCACTAATTTGCCTGTAGCTTATAGATACAGTGAATATGAATTTATTTCACACTAGCATCCAGGAAATGCTGCATCATTTTATTTATCTGAATCTAATAAGTCTACCTGTGAGCCCCCAGTTAGAACAGAGTGGTAGGAAGTCCAAAACGCCATCAATATTGGGGGCTGCTCTTATCTAGTGTTGAACAAGTACTAAACCATACTTCTGGCCTAGAACATATGGGGATGAGCCCAGAGTCATGATTTTGCCTACGTTACCCCTAAACTCTATGGCCCAGTGCCTGGAATATGTGGATTTGTAACTGGCCACATCCAAGCTAGGAGAATACACACAAATATAGCCAAAGTATCTACCTTTTTTTCCAAATCCTCAACCCCTTTTCTCCTCAAAGTCAGAGAAGGGGCCAACAATGGCCAACAACAGTGTGTGAGCCAGTGTTTGGGAGTCATTCTGGAGTTGGTGCTTAGGAACCACTACCTTCTGCCATGGTGACCTGATAGAACTCTCTCAGGAGGCTGAACATACCAACGAATCCCAGTCTGCCATGGAGAGGAAAGAAAAATATGTGCTGAGCAGCTACACCTTGCTGGACACTACCACACCCTGCTTTAATTCCCCTACCCAAGTGAAAGGTAAAAATTATCATAATTAGTAATTAAGAAAAATAAATTATCATAGAAGCTTTTTTTAAAGGATTTACTTTATTTATTTGAAAGAATTAGAGAGAGAGGTAGAACTAGAGAGAGAGGTCTTCCATCTGCTGGCTCACTCCCCAAATGACTGCAATAGCCAGAGCTGAGCTGATCTGAAGCCAGGATCCTGCAGCCAGGAGCTTCTTCTGGGTCTCCCACACAGGTACAGGGGCCGGAATGACTTGAGATATCTTCTACTGCTTTCCCAGGCCATAGCAGAAAGCTGGATCGGAAATGGAGCAGCCGGGATTTGAACCAGTGCCCATGTGGGATGTAGACCGGAGCTTTAACCTGCTGCGCCACAGCACTGGCCCCAGAGAAGCTTTTTAAATTGTTTATTTATTTATGTTATCCACTTGAAAGAAAAGTTTTCATCTTCTAGTTTCCTCCCTAAATTCTTGTAACAGCTGGTGCTGGGCCAAGCCAAAGCCAAGAACTCGGAACTCAATCCAGGTTTTCCATGTGAGCAACAAGGACCCAACCACTTGAAGTATCACCTGCTGTGCCCCATGGTGTGCATCAGTAGGAAACTGGATCTGGAGCAGAGTCAGGATTCTAACCTAGGCATGTTAATAAGGGATGAGAGTGTCCCAAGCTTTAGCTTAACCACTGTGCCAAACACATACCCCTAGAGAAATATCTTTAAAGTCCCCAAATTATTCCACTAACACACTCTTTGGAGATAACTTAATAATAATTATAATTTCTTGAACTCTCACTCTGTAGCAAGGCACTGCACACAACACTTCATATCCATTAGTTCCCATAATAGCTCGGTAACCTATTTCATAATTCCCACCTCAGAGATGACAACCTCTGAGCTCAGAAAAGCCAAATCCTTTGCCCAAGGCCATACATCTGGGGCATGATGGAGCCTGGAACCTCTGAATCCTGATTCTTAAACATGGCATAGCACAATCCCTCCCTACACATTTAAAACAGAGGTGCAGCCCCTACAGGTCTGGGACTGTGAGAAAGAAAATGGGTAAAATAGGCAGAGAGAAGAGCCAGGAATGCCAGCTGGTGTTTCTGATGTTCCCTTGGCCTTACTGCTGAGTACTTTGCAGGAGTGAGTCACAGGACAGAAGTGCAGAGGTCTTGACTGCTTGGCTTTGCAAACCCTACATTGTAGAATGAGAATAATTATTAGTCATCTGTTGAACCCTGTGAGGATGGTAGCTTAGTCACTCAATCAGTATTATAGATCATGCATTCCTAAGCCTCTGGGTAGAGCCGCAAGCCACCTACAGAATCTTTAATCAACTTCCCAGACTCCCTGGGCTGGGATGGGGTGGGAGAGGCACTGCAAACAGCCTCTCCAGAAACTACACAGCCTTCTTATTAAGAGACAGATACATTTTGTCAATAGCATTGTGGGAGTCAGTCAGCAAAATGACTGCTTTCAACAATTTCTGCTTTCAACAACCCACATTCTCTTCAAATTGCCTTCCCAGCAAGATAAGTCACTCTAAGTAGTTTTAAGTTCCCCTTAGGGAGCAAGAGGTTCATCTCAACTCTGGTGAGCATTTAGGAGAGATGCTATAAACGTAAGAAAGATAGAAGAACAAACCACAGCAGGCATGTACATGGGTAAAGGTGCTGAAGTCTAACAAAAATTATATGAACACACACTTACACACATCTCTTAACTAACTTCATGGAAAATGGGAGTTTTGGCCATCTGGTGAGCCATTCATTCATTTGGTTTCTCATTTTGAATTCTAAGTGTGGAGCTACTGAAATGAGTAAGACGGAGTTGGTATTATTGGGGACTCCAAATTTAGTAGGGATACAGACAATACTTATACAATAAAATCAAAGAATCCATTGTGATAGCTCTCATGAAAGACCACTCCAGTCAGGTGGAAGTGGTAGGAAGAGGATCAGAAAGACTTTCTCAAGGATATAAGAGCAAAGCCAAATCTTTCTCAAATCATGAACCACACAAAGCACTCACTACTAATGTGACACCTTGACATTCCAGATCAGCTGAGTCCATGCTCGCTGTTTCACTCACATATTGCATCCGTAAGATGCTTTGAGCATTAAATAACAGAAAACCAACCACCAATTCACTTGAACAACAAATAAGAAATATCTCGTACAGCTGTTGTTAAGTTTAATTAAAAGAAATGAAAAGCTCGCAAGAAAAAAATAGTTCAGAGAGCCTTTAGAGGTAGTTTATCGACAAAAAGACATGATTCCAGACAGTTTTTCCATTATTCTACTCTGAAATCTTCAACAAATTTTCATAACTCCCTTCTGTATCACAAGATTGCTGCTATAGTTTCAGGCATCGCATGTAGACAATACAATATCCAGCAAAAGATGCAACTGTCTTTATAAATAAGCAAATCATTCCCAGAAGCCCCCTAACAGGTTTCTCTTCATATCCTATTGGTCAAATTAGGACATTATGAATAGAGGCTCTTCCCTTTACCCAGCCAACCAAAGGAAGACTTGGAAAACACAGAGGGAGGAACATTGGTTGAGTTGCTGGTTCATTTTGTTGGTATATTGGATGTGGGATATATGAGGAAGAAACATACTAAGTCTCATGCAAAACAAACTCTTGTCATCAGAAATTCTGATTCAGCCCTATCTCTGAATTGAGTGACTGGCATATCATTCTGTGATTGGGACTCCTACAAATGCTAATGTTGGTACAACAGAATATTTATGCTAAAAATGACATAGACACACTGATTGTAGAGGGCTATAAACAGCTTTTTCATTTACAGACTCTGTGCTTTGTGCACTTGCTGCCTCCTCTGTGAAATGGTCTTCCTACCTGCAGCTTGGGGCAATATCACATGCTTCCCTAGGGTCCCTCCAGCTCTGAACGTCATGTTTCTTCCTGGCCCCATCAGCCATGATTTTTTTCTGCATACATGATGCAGGTTCATAATGCTCCTTGTCACCAACAACTCATGATGGTTCATCTTTTCGTATTTTAACAAAGTAACTAGAATATGGATTCTTTAGTCCACAGGACAGATACCAAACTGCTGACATTCAAAAAAAAAGGAGGGGCCAGCGCCCTGGCTCACTTGGTTAATCCTTTGCCTGCAGCCCCGGCATCCCATATGGGTGCTGAGTTCTAGTCCTGGTTGCTCCTCTTCCAGTCCAGCTCTCTGCTGTGGCCCAGGAGAGCAATGGAGGATGGCCCAAGTGTTTGGAATCCTGCACCCCATGGGAGACCAGGAGAAGCACCTGGCTCCTGGCTTCGATCAGTGCAGTGCTGGCCGTAGTGGCCATTTGGGGAGTGAACCAATAGAAGGAAGACCTTTCTCTCTGTCTCTCTCTCACTGTCTATGACTCTACCTGTCAAATAAAAAATAAAAAAAGGAAGGAAGGAAGGAAGGAAGGAAGGAAGGAAGGAAGGAAAAAGGAAATGAAGTGAGGGAGGGAGAGAAAGGGAGGAAAGACAGAGGGAGGGAGGGAGACAGGAAAGGAAGGAGGAATGGAGGAAGGAAAGGGAAATTGGCTTAAGATGAAAAAATTCAAAGGCACATATGACTAATTTAGTAGTACCATTCTTGGAAATTTATCCTATAGAAATTATTTAAACTTGCAGAGAATCCATAAACACAAAATTCTCATCAAAATTTTATTTATCAGCATGAAAAGTGCAAAATATTTTTGTACCCAATTCTAAGGTCTTGTTTATATGAAGTGGTGTATATCCAATTGATGGATTACAATCATGAAGAATATCTTTGAAGACCTTATAACATGAAAAATATATCTTATAATATTCAGTGAAAACGTTACTAAATTTTATTCACAGTACAGTTATGTAAATCAAACAATTTAACTATTTAGAAGGCGAAGACATAAGACTGAAAGAAAAGAGACCCAACTGTGCATTATATTTGTTTTAGGAAGTTACTCAAAGGTCAATTCTTTTTCATTCTATTTTTTGCATTTTCTAAAATGTTTATAATTAATATGCATTGTTTTTATAAGAGAGAAAGAACAAAAATCGCTGATGGATTGTTTGATTGATTATCTTATTAACTCAATTCTACCTATAATTAATCCATATTATAGTTGGAAACAGCAGTAAATTCAGGTGTTAAAGAAGGAACCTCATGGACATAGCTTGGTATCCTAAATCTTGTTTCACCAGATTAAGTTTACTTCCCAATCCACACTTCTCTCTCTCCCTCTCTGTCTCTCTCTGTCTCTCTCTCTCTCTCGTTCAAAAGGCAATGTTGCACAACTCGTTGCAGAACACAGCTTGGCTCTGCTGCCCTCTGCTCTGCTATCCAATTTTGTGCCCCAGTGTTCCTTGCTTCTTTCCTTTCATACCTCTCTGGCAGCCAGTGTTGAAAAGCTCAACCCAAACATTTCAGATCTTCCTGCGTGGTCTTAGGCAAATTATTCTGCTTCCCATAGCTCCATTTTCCACAGCTCTAAAGAATAAAATTAATAATCTCCATCTTGCTTTTTCTCATTAATATTACACAAAAGGATCTGTTAAGTATCTGACACATAGTACACATACGCACACAAATCCAAGAGAACTTAAGAAGGTTAACAGAGAATGAAATCGAAAGACCCATATATTTTGGTGCCAAAATATTTAAATCTGTGCATAGATTTTTGTCCTAATATACATTTCGCATGAATTTTTTGAAGACCCTCATATAAATGGTAACTACAATTTTGTTTTCTCTAAGTCCTGCTACCCTTAACCTGTAGCTTGGTCGGTGTGTGATGCATTAAAAAAATCACTTAATTCATGTTCATTGGATTAATAGATGTCACGTGGCAGATGAGAACCTATGGCTGTATGATTTTAGATGACTTATCTTCACAAGAAAGCACAAAGTAAGGAAAGAGTTGAAACAGAGAACTTCCTTTTTACATAAAGAAAGAGCTTTATCAACTTTGATCAAAAAGGATCTTTGGAAAACTGCCTACAGGCATCTCTGTAAGTATTCACATACAAAGAAAAGAATATCAGAAAATAAGATGGAAAACTTTCTTATCCTTTTCCTCCCCACTCCCACACCAAGCCCCTATCTCAAAAGGAGAATTTTGTTGTGTTTATAAATGAGCTTTTGCGCTTTTTCAAAAGTCAGCTAGATACCAATGTGTCCCCACAGCTGAATAAGCACAATTAAGATGAAAGATGTGTCCTGGGGGCAGCAAAAACTGCGATCCAACTGCCCTCCAGCTTGTGTAACTTCTCTTGTTTGGTGAGAAGGGAGGGAGCTGAGTGTCTGCTAGCCTGCGTTATATGGATCAGCAGCCTCAAAGTTCAGGCAGCAACACTGGAGGACCTCACTGCATTGCATCTTGTTCACTCGGAAACTTCACGGTTACAAAGGTGGTTAAGGTCTTTTGGCTTAGCCGTCTAGAGAAACCAACCGGATCCACAGGCACAGAGAGTAAATCTCTTTCTCAGTCTTCAGAAGCTTGAAGCAACTCCATAGCATAAATAAACTTTCTTAAAATAAATACAAGTAAAATACTGTGTAAGCCACATCACCTTATTAGTAGATGCTTCCAAGAAAGGTGTCCAACAGTACAGTGAGTTGAGGTGAGATCCAAGAGCACTTTAACATTTGTGGAACATCTTTTGGTTTGGTGAAAAGAAGTGTACTTGATAAATTTGCCTCCAAATCCATTAAATTATTCATTCCATCCTTCAACAAACACTCAACGGTGAACTACTTTTCACTTGCCTTTTCATTTATTCATTCAACAAACATTTACTGAGCACAGAGTGGATACCATGTACTATCCTGAGTGTCATGAAGATTATAAATAATAAGTGCTTGTGTTTGCTGGATGATTATGGTATGCCGGAGATTGGCTGGGCTCACACAGATGATTAGTACTAGAGTCTAGATTGTATCTAGCCTAGAGCCTAACACCAGGTCTCATGCCTTTGACCTCATGCCATATAGATTCTTAAAGATGGAAGACTGATGTGAAGATCCAAATCCTGGCCTCAGGAAGCTTAGGTAGCAGCAGAGCTGAAGTGCCTTAAAAGAGGCTCGGGAGAAAGAATCACAGACATTAAGAGAAGGAAGACATAATATCTGATTCGCTGAAGAAGGAGTGAGGTTCTTTGGAAATGATGGAAGTTGAGATCACTCACAATACGGACAAGCAGAAGTGAGTAAGCATCACTGGGCAGAAAAGGGATTCTATGCTAAAGAAACAGAAAACTAAAAAAGAATGGATACAAGAGGTATAAAGGAGAGAGCTGGGAGCTTAGTTTGGTGGAGGATATATGTAGATGAAGAGCAATAGTCGGGGGGGGAGCTTGACTGGGAAGCTGAGGCAAGTATATAAGTTATATTAATTTTTAAAGATTTATTTATTTTATTTGAGAGGCAGAAGAGAAAGAGAGAGGTCTTCCATCCACTGGTTCACTCCCCAAATGGCCACAACAGCCAGAGCTAAGCCAGTCTGAAGCCAGGAACCTGGAGCTTCTGCCAGGTCTCCCACACAGGTGTAGGGGGCCAAGCACTTAAGCCATCTTCTGATGTTTTTCCAGTCCATAGCAGAGAGCTGGATTGGAAATAGAGCAGCAGGGACTCAAATTGACAACCATATGGGATGCTGGCACTGCAGGTGGTGGCTTTGCCTACTATGCCACAGTGCCGGCCCCAGTGATACTAATTTTTATGATTAGCTTCCCAAGTAATATTGATTCCAGTAAAATATATCCTGCAAGAAGTTGCTGGTACTCGTTGAGGCTATTTGCTTCATCAAAGTGAGTTGTAAGACATAGTTCCTGAGTGAGAAGGGTCTTCATCTGAAATTCTAGCTAACAAATTCCAGCAAGACAGTGATTGTGGACTCCAAATTATCTTTCCATCTCGGGAAAACGGCAGCTCTGTAAGTTTGGAAAAGAAATTTGAGGAAATGCTCCTCTTTCTCAATGAAAGATTTGCCTACAACATCAGTCCCAAGGTAAACGTTTATCGGGTTCATTTCTAGAGCAAAAAACAGCAAGTGTGCTGTACTCACAATGGGTATCCAGCTTACTCTCTTCTTGCTTTGTACACATGGGGCACTGTTTGACCCTTCCTAGAGTTTTTATGTGGGGACTAGTGGACACTGCTCAAAGTGTCAGAGTTTCCTTTATCAACGTACATGAAAGAACTGGCCTTTGAGTTTGTTCAACATGGGTCAGTCCCCAGTGGGCCCTGTGCTGTCCAGTTCATGCTCCCACTTTACAGGAGGAAAGGGGAATGCCAATGGTGGGGGAGTTGCACATCCATAATATGATCTACAACTGATGGTCAGCCTGTGTAAAGAAGACTGAAAGGTATAGACAGCAGAGGACGAGAGGTGTGTTTAAATATTTAAAATATGAACAAATATAAAGAAGGATTCCATGTGACTCTGAAGGACAGAAACTGATCAGTCAACTGAAATTGACCTGCATTGTGTACTAGGCAATGTGACAAATAATTATGCATATAATATAAATTCCCACAAAAAAAAAACAGAATATACTACAGACATTAAAATTCTCATTTTTCAGCCAAAAATCTCCGTTATCCAGGGGTATCAGATACAGTGGGAAACTCACTTGAGTTTCTAATAATTGATGGAGTTGGAACTTAAACCCACATCAGCTTAACTCTAATTTTGAGCTCCACAGGCTGCACTCTTATATATCATGCCTCAAGACTCCTTTCTGTTAATTACCAACGAGAACTGATAGGGATGAACTACAGGGAGACAAACCTTAGCTCAACATAAGTAACCCTGTCATTCTTCACTGAATGGCTTTGCGCAGGAATATATCTATTCTCTAGATTTTACGTTTCTCTTTGCAAAAAAGGGGGTACTACAAATCACCCTATTACACTACTTCTATCAGTAAATCTCTGTAATCTGTAAGATTCCATTGGATAAAGCATCCTAGTTCCCTTATGTGAGGCACTTACCATCCTAGTAGCTCTTTGTAACTATTAGACTCCGTTAGGAACAGCAGAACCCTCTCTACAAGATATTCACACACCTCCATTGTATGGTTCCTCCTCCCTCACCTTCCACCCACCTAAACTCCCATATTCTCTTCCAGCTCTACCAAACCCCCTGCTAGTCACCAAATGAATGGCCAGAACTCTTAGGCTTCACACTTTTTATTTCTCCACTTGGATGAAGCTGGTGTTTGGCCTTCCTATAAGCTGAAATTCTGAAATATGTATCAGTGTTTACTTGGCATCAATGGAGTTCAAATACTTTTCTATTCAATATAATGTTAAGTACATGGATTCTTTTTTAGGTCAGTAAATAGTGAGTCAATTATAACCACACCTTCTTCTTTAAGATCTTTCTAAAATTAGCACCTCTGCTGCAAGTATATTACTGATCAAGGAAACTAAACATGTTCTAGAGAAAATGGAGAAGGGCATTTACACCACATAGACCATTGCAAGTAATGGGAAATAGCTCCAGGCTACAAGGTTTTCCTCACAGACATCTCTTCTCAGTCAAAGCAATGCAGCATCTTCTTCCAGGTTGCCCCCTGGTCCCACTCCACAACACAGCTCTCCTGGTTCTGTTCCTTTCTAATGCAGAGCAATGAACTCTAACTTCTACCCCAAATGTGCCTTCCCTTTCTTCTTTATATATATATATATATATATATATATATATATATATGTATGTATATATTGACAGGCAGA
This sequence comes from Oryctolagus cuniculus, assembly GCF_964237555.1. Taxonomy (NCBI): domain Eukaryota; kingdom Metazoa; phylum Chordata; class Mammalia; order Lagomorpha; family Leporidae; genus Oryctolagus; species Oryctolagus cuniculus. Next base: position 8,919,215 of record NC_091433.1, on the reverse strand, counting down.
GTGGACAGTGAGATAGAGAGACAGATATTTTTCGGGCACCAAAAGCTGCTGTATTAAAGCTGAAGATTGTGTTTATGACTGTCAAAAACGAATTCTAGTTTTTTATAATGTAGTAAATTCAGACTAAGGTTTTATTATATTCTTCAAGTAAGAGAGAGACCAGTTTACAATCCTTCAAAACGACAGGAACCATAGGTAAAACCTAGGTCAATTGACACCTTACTCCAATTTAATTTACAGGTATTTTGTGCCCTTCGTAGAGTAGAGCCTTGGTTAACTGCCCAACCGTCCTGTATGTTTGTTTGTATCTGCACCTGGGAAGATTCTGCTCTCACCACAGACTGAGATGAAGGAAGTACTGTTTCTCTGTGAATCCCATCCTGGTCATGCCTCATCCCTAACCACCCGCCAAGCCTCCCTTCATTGTTCTCCAATTTTCATACGAATTCAGAATCTAATAGTATCAGATGCAATTATTGTTATTTATCAATTTATCTGTCTCTCTTCCCCCACTAGACTGTAATAAAGATTTTGTCTAATCTATCTCTGCCTCTGCATAGTCCTAGAATGAAGACTGAAACACAGTCTGCTTTAAAGTGTTTGTTGTATTAAACTGAACAATTAAGTCTTTGTCTACCGTTATTTAAACACATGCATGTATTTAAATAAATATATGTGTGTGTATGTATGTATGCGTGGGTGTGTGTGTGGGTGTGTGTGTGTGTAGTTTCTCTCAAGGTCTTAATTCTAGGCCAACTTGATGCAAAATGACTTTGAAGGCAAAGCGTGCACAGTGTTCCCAGTGTGAACTAGAGGAAAGGAAGCTGGTCGTGACCCAATACTGAGCACAGAATTCTCTGTAGGTGGGAGAAATACGAAAGTGAGAAAATAGGAGGTGATTTGTAAGGGAAAATGAAGCACGCAGCAAGTTAAATTCCCCAAGGTTCCTAAACTGGTAGTTAATTGAATCCAGTGTTCCAAGACCTTAATTTCAAACAAGGTCTTTGGGAGAAACAGTAAGTCGCTCTCCCTCAGGCAAAATGAAAGCCTTTTTCCTTAACTCTGAGTCTTAACAAAGCTCCCACTTCTGCCTTAATCCTTGTGCACCAGTCTGAGGCCTCGCTGGGGAGCTTTGGAAGGCAATTTCTGAGCTTCACTTCCTCCTGTCTGTCCCACACCCCACCCAGTTTAGGTGTCCTGTCATTTAAAGCTGTCGGCATAAAAGCACCAAGTCACCGGCTCTGATTGCTCCTGAGCTGATCCAGGACAGAGGTGGTCCCAGTGCAGAGAGAGAGCAGGGACTAACTAACTGCGTTTCACTTCTGTGCAATGTAGCTTGCTTAATAGCTAAATACAAAGCACTCGGAGAGAGAGACAGTGTTCCTCTATGACAGGCTTCATCTCAGGTCAGAAAAGAGATAGGCCCCATTCTCGGAAACCAAGGCTCAGCAAACAATTCCTGGAATTTACGGCCTTTGCTTCCAGCCACTTCCCTTGTGTGACCTATAGCCCTTTACGTTTGAAATGCACCAGTGAGATGCACAGATTTAGGTAGTTGCCATGTAGAGAATAAGGAAGTAGCCTATGGGTGGTGACATGTGTACTTGTTTGTTAGAGAGTACAAAGTTGCTGGGGCAAGGGGAGAGGGGGTCTTTTGCCCCAACACCGCAGCTCCGCTATGTGTGTGGGTAAAGGCCCAGCCGGCTGGAATAAACCCTCTGCTTTTGCATCCGTGACTGCCATTCGTGTATTATTTGGGAATCAGGACACAACACCAGGTCTTGATTTGAACCCAGGGTCCAGAATCAATCTTTCATTGCAACTTCCTTTGACTGTACTATCATTCCTAAGGTGCCTTAGTGTAACCTCATTCATTCAAAGGTAGATATCTACTGAATGCTTACTACATGTTAAGGCTGAAAAATACACAGAAAAATAGTAATAATAATAATACGGTTTGGGGCATATTATACACTGTAATAAAAATTAGATAAGAAGACAAAAGTCTGCATCATTCTCTACATCATTTAATCCCCCACAAAACCCTGTGGGGTAGCTACTGTAGGATGCTCACTTCACAGATAAGCAAACAAGGGGCAGGAAGGAAATGACGTTCTGAGTAGATTAGGAATATCTGGTTGGCAAGGAACAGAAAAATCAACCCAACATGGCTCAAGAGATGTACTGATTTCTGACCAGGAACAAAAGAGGAAGCATTGCCGCAATTGAGGTTAGTGATTTTACACCTGCATTATTTCCTCTTTTTTTAAGATTTATTTATTCATTCATTTGAAAGTCAGAGTTACACAGAGCAAGAAGGAAAGGTCAAGAGAGAGAGAGAAAGAGAGAGAGGTTTTCTGTCTGCTGATTCACTCCCCAAATGGCTGCAACAGCCAGAACTGGCCAGGCTGAAGCCAGGAGCTTTTCCCAGCTCTCCCATGTGGGTGCAGGGGCCCAAGGACCTAGGCCATCTGCCACTGCTTTCCCAGTCCATAGCAGAGAGCTGGATTGGAAGTGGAGCAGCCAGGTCTCAAACTGGCACCCATATGGGATGATGGCACTGCAGGCAGCGGCTTTCCCTGCTACACCACAGCCCTGGCCCCTGACATAACCTTTTTAAAAATATTGTTTGATTTTGACCTTCCCGTTTAAATGGACAACTGGGGAGTCATAAATTCACCAATGCACCCTGGCCCCAGGTAAGCACAGATCATTCATAGGATCACAGCGTTCCTTGTTTTGAAAGAACTCACCAATGAGATGGAGATGCCATTTTCCAAAGTATGTAACCTGTTATACAGTGGCCTGTAGTCACAGTTCAGGGACACTATATGTAGTGCTAACACTCTCTTTACTTTTTGGACTTATGCATACTTACATTTCTTTGACAAAAATAACATAGTCAGATCTTCTATTGCATGTAACCTTTTCCACTTTGCAGAGTCATAAATATTTTCTAGTCCTTTTTCGGGGGGGGGGGGTGTTTGCAGTTATTTCATTTCTTTTCTTTTTTTTTTTTTTTTTTTTGACAGAGTTAGTGAGAGAGACAGAGAGAAAGGTCTTCCATTGGTTCACCCCCCAAATGGCTGCTATGGCCGGCGCTGCGCCGATCCGAAGCCAGGAGCCAGGTGCTTCCTCCTGGTCTCCCATGCAGGTGCAGGGGCCCAAGCACTTGGGCCATCCTCCACTGCCTTCCCGGGCCACAGCAGAGAACTGGAGTGGAAGAGGAGCAACCAGGAGTAGAACCCGGCGCCCATATGGGATGCCGGCACCGCTGGCAGAGGATTAACCTAGTGAGCCACTTTTGTTTAATAAATATAATTTTCAAAAGTACATCTTTTGGATTATAGCGGCTTTTCCCCCCATAACCTCCCTCCCACCCACATCTATCCCATCTCCCACTCCCTCTCCCATCCCACTTTTCACCAAGATTCATTTTCAATTATCTTTATACACAGAAGATCAACTTAGTATATACTAAGTAGATTTCAGCAGTTTGTACCCACAGATACACAGAGTATAAAGTATTGTTTGAGTACTAGTTTTACCGTTAATTCACATAAGACAACACATTAAGGACAGAGATCCTACACGGGAAGTAAGTGCACAGTGACTCCCATTGTTGATTTAACAATTGACACTCTTATTTCCAACTCCACACCCCGCCAGCCCTGGCCACTCACCATAGCCCTAAAGCCCAAGCCTCAGAGCTGCAGTGAGGCTACAGACATTCCGAAGGATTCATCCAGTAGCGTAATCTGAAGGAAGAGCCCAAGATCCGACTCTTTGCGCCTGTGTACGTTTCCTTGTGCTGCCATAACGAAGTGCCACAAAACTGATGGCTTACAACAACAGAAGTTTATTTTCTCACCATTCTGGAGGGTAGATATTCAGACTGAAGACATCAGTAAGGCCATATTTCCTCTGGTGGTTCTCTAAAAGGATATTTCCTAGCCTCTTCCCGGCTTCCAAGAGTTACGATCATTCCATGTTCCCTAGAGTGCCCTCATTCATTCAAAAGTATAGACCTACACTTTGCTGTTCCTTGCCTTGTAAATATACCATTCCCATCTTTCCAACTGTGCATGTGTGCATGTGTCGTGTGCCTCTCTGTCTCTTCTCTCTCTATAAAGACAAAAAATCATATTGGATTCAGGGCTCACCCTACTCTGTTACGACTTCATGTTAATCTGATTACATCTACAAAGATCCTCTTTTCAAATAAAGTCACAAGTCCCACAGTTGAGGACTGAACTTTTTCTGGGGTAAGGTGATTATACCTCCAGCATTTTCTTATTTTAAGACCAAGAAAATCTCTCCTGGAAGCTTCCTAGACAACTTACATCTCATTGGGCAGAAATGCATGTGCCCAACCTAAGTCAATTATTATCAGAGAGAATGGGTACAACTATGATCAGTTAGATTTATCAAGACCTGTCCCAGAGTTTGGGAGGATGGAATAATCTCCTCAAAGCTACACACCAATGGGACAGCAGAATACAAATCTGAACATCTTTAAGGAAGAAAAATTAGAGAAAATCTGACATCTCCAGGAAAAGCAATCAATACGTACCTGTGACACATGCCTCAAGCCCCACATGCCACTCAATTCTAGAGCCTGAGGTCTATGAATTCTCAAACCTCTATGTGGGCATCTATTATAGCACCATTCCTTATTTTCTGAAAGTCACTGTCCCTTGAGATTTACAGATATCTTCTCACTTAACCCACAACACAGTCCAAGAGGAACACACCATGATCAATTCTATTTTAGAAATGATAAAACATGAGGCATCAGGGTCGGCGCTGTGGCATAGTGGGTAAAGCCACTGCCTGCAGTGCCAGCACCCAATATGGGCGCCAGTTCAAGACCCAGCTGCTCCACTTCTTATCCAGCTCTCTGTTGTGGCCTGGGAAAGCAGTAGAAGATGGCTGAAGGCCTTGGGCCCCTGCACCTGTGTAGGAGACCCAGAAGAATCTCCTGGCTCCTGGCTTCAGATTGGTGCAGCTCCGGCTGTTGTGGCCAATTGGGGAGTGAACCAATGGATGGAAGACCTCTCTCTCTCTCTCTCTCTCTCTCTCTCTCTGCCTCTCCTTCTCTTGGTGTAACTCTGACTTTTAAATAAATAAATAGATCTTTAAAAAAAAACCTGAGGCATCAAGGTTTGGGGTACACAGCTCTTGGAGACAGATACTTATTAAATACAGCAGTCTACACCACCAGGCTATAAGTAACTCAAGGCAAGAGACTACATCAGACTCATTTTTGATTTTTGTGATCCCAAAACCTAGTGCCATGCCTAGTAGAAAAAAAAAAAAAAAAAAAAAAAAAAAAAAACAACTTGGTGAATGTTTGCTACATGAAAAACCTGGCCTTTTTAGGAGGATGCTTGAATTACAGGGTTTTTTTTTATTATTATTATTTTATTTATTTGAAAGGTAGAGTTACAGACAGGGAAAGGGAAAGTGAGACAGAGAGGTTTTCCATCCACTGGTTCACTCCCCAAATAGCCACAATGGCCAGAGCTGGGCCTATCCAAAGCCAGGTGCCAGGAGCTTCTCCCATATGGGTGTAGGGGCCCAGGTGCTTGGGCTTCCTTCTAGTGCTTTCCCAGGCCATAGCAGAGAGCTGGATCAAAAGAGGAGCAGCTGAGACTAGAAGCAGTGCCCATATGGGCTGCCAGCACCACAGGCAGAGGATTAACTTACTGCACCACAGCCCGGGCCCCTGAATTCCAGTTTCTGCAAAGCATTACTGTCAGTCATCAGGTCCATCATCATGAGTTCACATCCTTCTTTGGCCATCTAAATGGAGCTTTGTTCTTTTGATCACTAGAAATTAATTACAAGGTGAGGCCATTTGCTCATTTTGGGCTTTCTTGAGCCTAAAATACTTCACCTCTCTCAGAAATGAGCAGCTGGCTGTTTTTCTTGGGGAGTGAATGCTGCTGTGGTTTATTTATTTATTTTTTTATTTTTATTTTTTGACAGGCAGAGTGGACAGTGAGAGAGAGAGAGAGAGAGAGAGAGAGAAAGGTCTTCCTTTTTGCCGTTGGTTCACCCTCCAATGGCCACCGTGGCCGGCGCACTGCGGCCGGCGCACGGCGCTGATCCGATGGCAGGAGCCAGGTGCTTCTCCTGGTCTCCTATGGAGTGCAGGGCCCAAGGACTTGGGCCATCCTCCACTGCACTCCCTGGCCACAGCAGAGAGCTGGCCTGGAAGAGGGGCAACCGTGACAGAATCCGGTGCCCCGACCGGGACTAAAACCCAGTGTGCTGGCACCGCAAGGCGGAGGATTAGCCTAGTGAGCCACGGCGCTGGCCTGGATTATGTTTTAATCATCTTCATCTGTAAAACTTGAAGCTGGGAAATCAGGTCCTCCTAGGGTTTACTGTAGGTATACCATCTCTGTTTCTCTCCTTGTTTATATGCCTGTTTACATTTGAATATTTATAGATTTCAGTGGTGACAATGAAGTAGGGACAGTGAGTTCAAATTAAGCTTCTTCTGGATATTTTGCTTTAAAATTGCTTTCAAATTCACTATATTTATTTTGGGTTAGCACAGTGTCATAAGAGTACAGATTTTCCCAGTAGTAAATATCAAGAAATTGGAAAATGATAGGCTTATCCAAAGTTACTCAGCTAACTAGTGACAAATTCAGGCCTGAAGTCTGGCATTTAATTCCTATTTGGTGCCCTAGAACCTGGCAGCTCAGTATGCAGAACCTTTCAGCTCACTGTACTCACCTTCCCCAGTGGTGGGAGAATCTTTTTTTTTTTTTTCAGACAGGCAGAGTTAGGCAGTGAGAGAGAGAGACAGAAAGGTCTTCCTTTTCCGTTGGTTCACCCCCCCAAATGGCTGCTACGGCTGGCGCTGCACCAGTCCAAAGCCAGGAGCCAGGTGCTTCCTCCTGGTCTCCCATGCAGGTGCAGGGGCCCAAGCACTTGAGCCATCATCCACTGCCTTCCCCCGGCCACAGCAGAGAGCTGGACTGGAAGAGAATCAACAGGGAGTAGAACCCGGTGCCCTTATGGGATGCCGGCACCGCAGGCAGAGGATTAACCAAGTGAGCCACAGTGCCAGCCTGTGGGAGAATCCTAACTTAACAGCCATCCAAAGAAGATGAAACAGAACAGATTAAATTGTTAATTTTGATAAAAAATTATTTTTCTGTTTTAGAATAAGCTATAATTCAGCCACAAAGAATCAAGGATAACAAGAGAACATTTAAAAGCAAAGTTGCCCAAAAGACAATCGGTTGCTTTGAGAGACAATGAGCTGCCTATCATAGAAAATATTCAAGCACAGGCTAAATGAACTCCTTATGGCACTGTTCCAATCAGGCTTTGGAAAAGAATTAGCCTCAATCTCCAGGGAAATACTATATGCACAAAGGTAATTTGAGTTTGAGTTTGTGTGGAGGCCTTTTTCCTGACAATGAACATCAACAAACACTAAACTTTGAAGTAAAAGACATAACATCATTTACATTATCACGCACCCCTCAAAATTAAATACTTAGGTATGAGTCTAACAAAATAAGTGTAAGATCTATGTAGGGAAAACTACAAAATCCCTCTACAAAGAATAAAAAAGAAATCAAGGATCAAAATAAAGAAAGATTTCACCTTCAGGGAGACTCAGTATTGTTAAGGCATCTATTCTTCCCAACTTGATCTAAAGATTCATCACAATTGTACAGAAAATATCAACAAGTTACTATGGATCACAAAATAATCCACACACAATACTGAAGAAGAGCCACACGTGAGGACTGACAGTACATATCTTCAAGACTTATTATAAAGCTACAGAAAACAACTTACTACAGTTTTGGAAAAATAATTAGCAAGCAAACTAATTGAACAAGATAGACATCCCAGAAATGTACCCAAAAATCAGTCAACTGATTTTTGACCAAGGAGCAAAGGTTGTTTCGTGAAAAGTCATCTTTTCAATAGATGATGCTGGAACAATTGGACATGTACATGCAAAAATAAATGCAAGGGCACTTCAAAAAGTTCGTGGGAAATGGAATGAAAAGATAATTTTATTTTGGTGCCAAAATTGAAATCTATATACAGTTTCCTAATAATATTCATTTTCCATGAACATTTTGAAGATCCCTCCTATCTGGTTCACAAGCCTCATGCCTTTTACAGAAATTAACTCAAAATTGATCACAGATCTAGGTGTCAAATGCAATGCTACAATACTAGCATAGGAGAAAATCTAGGTGACTGCTCTACTTGAATATTATTTGGCTCCAAATCTACATAGAACTTTAAACATCAAATTTCATGGTACTAAAAGGATGGAAACTCAGTCCATTTATGGTGCTTAGGAGATGTGCCTAAAGTGAGGTCCCCAGGTCAAGTGGAGCATGTCCTCGGAAGGCAATTCTTGCAAAGAGGGTATAAAAGCCTGAACTGAATTGGGCCCCACATCTCCCACTCTTCTTCCTGACTCTGCATGGGCTCCTTCCTAGGCATGAGTTCTGCCATTGCCATCCACAGCTCCCTCCAGATTCCAAACCAGTGGGATCACCTGATCTTGTACTTGAACCTCTGAAACTCTGAGTTTAATAAACCTTTTCTCTTTACAAATTTCATTGTCTCGGTATTTAGTTGTAACAACAAAAAGCAGATGAACACAGAAACCTGGAGTCTGGTGATGACTTGGATAAAACTGCAACAGTATAATCAATGAAAGAACCAATTGACAAACTGGACTTCATTAACATTGAAAACTTTCTTTGGGCAGAGTTTGGCCTAGTGGTTAAGGCATCGCTTTAACATGGACCAGTCCAACAACTGTCTCACTGATGCTTTTGTCATGGCTGTGGCCAACCTGGTTATTATCATACCTTCATCTTCTCTATCCTGGGCCTCTGGGTTACAGGCATCACGCACTGCTGCAGTGAGAAGTAAGGCCAGCTCCTTGAGGGTCCCAGCCCTGGGGCGGTAACAAAACCCAGATACACAAACCTTAAAGGTTCTGCAAAGACCAGGTTTACTCATCTCAGCCTCAGCTGTACTTGCAATTCTTTACTTTCCTCTATAGATAAATATAGAGATAACATGTCTTTTTTAAAAATTTCCTATTACCTTTAGAGGCAGTTAAGAGCAAGATTAGACCCTAACTGGGGACATATCATCTCTCATCTGTAAAATTTTGTAAAAAATGATACCTACAGCCTATGGAAGTTGATATATATCTGTATATATCATATAGATATTGTAAAGGGCTTAAAACAGTTGCTGGCATGTTATTATTAGATCTTGACTATTAAAAACCAAGAAGTTATCTGTCAAGGGGATTGCCTAGGAAAGTGATCACTTAGGAATTATTGGGCATCTTGGTTTCATTTGTTTATCTAGTTTTGCTCCCAGCATTCTGAGGTAAGAATTGACAAATTAATATACTGAGCCCCTGCTATGGTCAATCACAAAAATAATATCTCACACAAACCACAGATTTAAATTTCTGTATATTTTTCTCGTTTGGCTCAGGAAGCCATAGAAGTAAATCTGGGGGCCGCCGCCATGGCACACTAGGTTAATCCTTCACCTGCGGCGCTGGCATCCCATATGGGCATCAGTTCTAGTCCCGGTTGCAACTCTTCCAGGCCAGCTCTCTGCTGTGGCCCGGGAGTGCAGTGGAGGATGGCCTAAGTGCTTGGGCCCTGCACCCGCATGGGAGACCAGGAGAAGCACCTGGCTCCCGGCTTCAGATCAGTGCAGCTGCAGCCGTTGCGGCCACTTGGGGAGTGAAACAACAGAAGTAAGACCTTTCTCTATGTCTCTCTCTCTCTCTCTCTCTCTTTCTCTCTCTCACTGTCTGTAACTCTGCCTGTCAAAAAAATAAATAAAATCTTCTTTTAAAAAAAATCACTTTAAAGGCCCACATTTCACATGAGATTGCCTGGATAAAAATCCTGGCTCTGCTTCTGATTCCAGCTTCTTCTTATGTCACCCCAGGAGACAGCAAGAGATGGTTTAAATGGTTTGGATCCCACTACCCACATGGGAAAACTGGATTATGTTCCTGGCCCCCAGCTTTGGGTATCCCCAATCCTGGCAATTATAGGCATTTTGGGGAGTCAATCAGTTAATGGGAATTCTTTCCCCCCTCCCTCGTGTGTGTGTGTGTCCCAAATAAAATAAAAATAAATTTCTGCTTTATAAAAAATACTCTTAAGAAAATAAAATGATGAACCACAGGGTAAGAAAAAAAAATCTACAAAACATCTATCTGATAAAGAAAGATTTATAGCCAAAATATACAAAGAGCCTTTAAGCTTTGATAATAAGAAAATAAACCACCCAATTTAAAATAAACAAAAGATCTAAACAGACATCTGACCAAAGAAAATGTTCACATAGCAAGTAAGTATATATTTTAAAAGTATATTAGGTCATAAATGAGAGCATCAGCAGAAGTATATAAGACAACTCAATATACTTATGAAAATGGCTAAAATTTCAAATGCTAACAGCACAACACAAAATGCTAGCAAGGGTGTGGGACAACAGGAACTCTAACTCATTTCTGGTAGAGACACAAATGGTACAATCACATAGGAAGACACGTTTCCAGTTTCTTACAAAACTAAAGATACTCTTACCACACAACTCAGCAGTCACGCTCCTAAGTGTTTTCTCAAATGCTCCGGAAACTTAAGTTTGTTCAAAAACATGTGCATGAATGTTGATAGCTTTATTCATAACTGCCAAAAGCTGGAAGCAACCACACTGTTTCCAGTCAGCGAGTAGATAAAGGGACTTGTGGCATCTATACAATGAATATTACACAATGATTAAAAGAAAAGACTCAGAAGACCCTCAAACACAAATTTTTAAGTACAAGAAGTGAGTTATAAAGTTTGTGATTGACTTTATGGCATACTGGAAAAGGCAAAATGAAATAGATAGTAAAAAGTTCAGAGGCTTCCAGGAGTTCAAGGGTAGGGGTAACACAGGCAGTGAAACTATCCTATGTGCAATGATGGAGACGTGACAATATGCATTGGCCAAAACTCACAGAACCACTCCACAGATAGTGAACCCTTGTGGAAACCACAGTTTTCAGTTAGTAATTGCAGTCACATGGGGTCCTCAGTTTTAAGAATTTAGCACTCTCATGAGAAATATCAGTAACCCTAAAGACACCGGAGAGGGAGAGGGTGGTGGGTGTGATCGAGGGTGCTCCAGCCGCAACTGCCTGCACACATTTGGAAAGCTTGACAGCCAGAAACATGTGCCTGGCACTTGAAAGCTGCCGGGAATTCTTCTGCTGCTTCTGATGGGGAGGCTTGAATCGCTCGATGAGGGAAGACAGAGCCTTTGCTTGTAGGAAAATGCTCGCAAGTCATTTTAATTAGACAGAGATAAAGGAAGATCCTCTCCTGAAACAGAGAGGCCCAAGACAACAATAAATCAGTCATGTCTGTGAGCTGTCGTTCTCTCCCACAGCCTCCAGACAGCCAAGGAGCCAAGGGCGGGGGACTAGGTTAGGAGAAATCTACTGATCCACTCCACTCCCCAAAAGGATGTTAAACTGGGCATGGCAGCTGGGAGACTGGCCAAGGCTAAGAAGGAAACAGTAGCATGGGGACCCCTGGGGAGGGTGTTGAGCTAAGGACACTAGAAGCAGCCATTTTGGTAATATTCCCCTGCACTGTAATTCCTTACTCAGGCCACAAGCCTTCAACAGTATTTTATAAATGGCACTGTAGTGAATTAAAGGTCAGACCTGGCTGGTTCATGTTTAAGGAAAAAGCAGTATGGAGGAAAACACTTGAGGAAGCCAGAGGCGACCTAGAAATTCTCAAGTTCCAGAAAGGAGCAAAGCTCTGTCATGAAGCAAGTGTTTGTATCCACCCCCTGTCTCCCCCTCCCCGCCAAAAAACTCATGCTGAAATCCTAAACTGCAAGATGATAATATAAGGAAGTGGAGCCTTCAGGAGGTGGCTAGGTGAGGCTCTCATACGTGGCATGTGTGCCCTTATGAGAGCCACCCCAGAGAACCCTCTCAACCTCTTTCCACCCATGAGGCACCATAAGAAGTCACGTGTAATGAAGAGGCTCTCACCAGAGCCCAAATCTGCTGGCACACGGATCTCAGCTGGCAGCCTCCCAAGCTAGGAGCCTTTTTTTTTTTTCTTTTATGGGCGATGACCTGCGGTGGCAGACACTGATGATCCCCCAAGGCCGGACTCTCAGACCTGCTCTAACGGACAGGCGTGGCATGGCCATTAATAGCAGAGGGCCCCTCTGCACTCAGAGAGACCTGGGTTCTTTCCAGCCACCGAACTGCCGGTGCCGACTTACCCAGTAAGACTTTCAATGGCTTAAATTGTAGTGGAAGTAACAAATACCCACATTTATCATACAGCAGCCTGGAGGAGGGCTGGGGAGAGAGTGAGACAGAAAGGGCTAGGGCCCAGGGGAGGCCTCTGCCCACGGGCCTGTTCCTCAAAGCTTGGTTCCTGCCCCCAGCACTGAGGGGGGGGCACCAGGACAGGCTGGAGGGTGCCCAGACTACCCTACTTTGTGGTGGCAGCCCTAACCAACAGACAGCCTGAGCTTAAGGAAGGCAGTTAGGTCTCTGCGGGTTCTGGAAAGGAGGAGAGGCACTGTGAGTGGAGGGGACAGGGGAGTCCTTGGCACACCCTGACAATGAGAGGATTGCTAGGGGAAGGGACACTGACCTGGCAGGGACCAAGGCGAGGAAACATGTCACAGAATGACCCATTCTGTAAAAAGGAAGCTCCATCTTCAAAGGTCATTTAACACTTTTTGGTCAGTTTGGTAATAAAAAAGGACCTTGTGAAAATTTTAGAACCAGTTTTCCATCCAGATGACCACATGCACACACGCATTCACTCACAAAAGGTCACACATCTCTATGCTTAACTCACTTTTACAAACGCTCACACACACACACACATTCTCACAAATATGCATAGAATCACACACACCACTCTCACACACATGTACACTCACTCCCACATTCTCACACACTCACACATGCTCTCATGAATGCACATATCACACACATACATACACCACTCTCGCACACCCACTCACAAACACCACTAAAACACACCACTCACAACCACACACTCTCATTCACACACAATTCACACATACACACACACACACACACTCTCTCTCACTCATGCACACAATCACACACACATAATCACACACTCTCCCTCATGCTCACACACACTCTCAGTCACACATTCACATGCTGCCTAGGTCTTGCTGTGCGGCCGCTCAAGGAATTCCAAAGTACATCTGGTTCACTCTGAAGTTATTTTTCCTTCCCAGGCTTGAACGTGAAATTGTGTTTTCATATTTCTTTCAGTCCAAGTCCTGTGGATCTGGTTAATAAGATTCAGACTTTCATTCTTTCCATCTCAGGAGCTGAAGAGAGAAATCTCCAGGGGTCAGCCCTGCTTGAATTCTCAGCAGATCCGACAATGGAAAAGTTCAAACATCATGGCCTCCAGTCATTTTCTAAAACAAACAAAACCAAAGCAGGCCTGGTAGGCTCTTTCATGACTTACATGACTAAAATCCTCTTCGTCTCATTTTTTCTTGATTTTTTTGTCCTCCCTCCTCCACACATTCTTCAAAAAACCCGTGAGTCATGTGTACACTTAGAACTCCACTGATGAGTTCCTGCATATCAGTGTGAAATGTCAGGAAGTAAATTAAGTTAAAGTCCTGGCTGGGAAGATAAGTAGAGGTGGAGAGCTGCAAGAGCTGCCTTTTGAGGTCTGCCTTCCCCAGAGGAGAGAAGTAGCGGGATTCTGGGGCAGCTATCAAAGACAAAGCTATGGTGGGGGCAGGAGGACTGTCAGAGAGGATGTGGGCGGGTGGGGCAGAGCCAAAGCCAGCAGCGGCTCCACTCAGGGTGGAGGGAGCTGAGGCAGGCAGCGATTCTGGGGTCTAGCGTGGCTGAGGCACAGTCTCTGCAGCCATTGCAGTGCTATTACTCAACACCGTGTGTTGCCCCACAACGGCCTTGCCTTACCTGAGAACGAGCTGTTTTCTGTTAATCCCATTTCCTTCGCAGTCATTTCAAGTGGAATCTGCCCACTCTCAATGCATCCCCCTCTGTGTTCCACAGAGCTGTGGTCAGCACACAGGCTCCCAGTGTCTCTGCCAATTGCATTATGCTCCTAACATCAAAGCCCCTCTCCTTTTTTGGCTCAGGTCCCCCAGCGACACCAGACTCTGTCTCCACCACTGTTATCACAAATCACCACTTAGTTATTACTCATCCTGGGATGGCCTCATGACAACAGCGATATCTCACCCACAGATTCCCTTGCATCCCGCATCACCACAAGTGGCTTCAATGTCCATCATAGTTCAGCTCTATCATGGCCAGACTCCCCCTTAACACCTCACCTCTCCTCACTTTGATTCAATTCAAATTCACTCATCTGCACTCATCAACCAACAGTAATGATCAATATCTGCCACCACTATGCTGTGTTCCAGGGGCTCTGAAACTGACATGAATGAAACCTTGGCCTTTTAAATATTTATAGACTAGAGAGACTGAGGGTTCAAAGGAGAGGGACACAAAGAAACTCAATCTGGTAGGAAGGATGGAACAGCAAGGATACCCTCAGCAGAAAGGCAGGATCTACAATGTTGAGAGGGTGAAGATTCTGTCAGGGCCATAGCAGAAGCCCATCAGCAACTAGAGGTGAAACAAGAGGTCTTCAATTCCAGTAGAAGGTAGGAGACTAGTATTAGCTATCTTATGTCTCATAAACTCTGTTGGGGCTTAAGTCCAGTTTTCAAATGATTATCAACCAGAAACCAGAGCAGAAAGCCAATCATAAATAAGGGATCTTAGTTATCAGTATAGCCTGGCATCTAAGGCTATGTTGGCTCCTGACAAGTGCTCAGAAGAGGTTGTCCAAACAGAACTCAACTATCATGAATGTGACAAGCATGATAAGGGATAGAGGAAAAGGCTACAGGACAACCGATGGGAAACAAAGCAGTAAGACTGATTACCTGTGTGGACACGGCTTTCAGGGCCACGTGTAGCTGAAACTTCAGGTGGGAGGTATGCCTAGGACAACCAAGGTGATCACAGCGTCAGCCTCGCTCTGAAACAGTGTGCAGCACACCAAGAAGAAGCTGCAACAGAATCAAATCCATCCTCCTTCTAAAGTCTCTTAGCCTTCTTTGATCGTGACTTCCTGAAATGTGGACCATACATTCTAGAACCGGGACCACCCTCCACAGCCTAGGCTGGCACCAGAGACCACAGACACACAGTCTTCAAAAGAGACCAGAGGAGTCAGGACTTTCCTATTATCCTTGAAATCCCAATAAAATTGAAATCTGTATAGACAAACCAAAGTATTCTCATTCTCTACTCAAATTACAACAGCCTCAGCGTGCTCACACTGGTCATGCAGAGCAGAAACTAGGATTGGAGGTTATGTGCGCATTTGATTAAATTCAAATGGGGAAGTGAATCAAATATTTATTATTAAGTAGAGTTTGCCTGACAAAATCTTTCAAAACATGTTGTATTTTGCGAGGAGTTAATAAAAGAGGCTTCTTGTGCAGAAAGGTTGGAAATCATTTGACAAGGAGCAAGAAAAAGCTTGTGTATTTCATCAGCTCATTATGTGGGGCCAGCGGCATTTCGTTCCCTGCCAGAGGAGGTGCCGGTGATGTGTGCTAATCCCAGGCTGTTATTTGGGACCACGTGGCCTTGGACAGGGGGAGCTGGCTTACAAATCAAGCATTTATCCTGCCTGCTTGGTACAAAGTGGATCAGAGGGCAACTAAAGAGTTAATAAGGGAGATCTCTGTTCAGAAGAATTGAGCTGTAATATTTGTCCATGATTCTCCACATTCTTTAGTAAGAGGCACAATATTTAGATACTAATAAGCCTGGTTTGAAACCAAGATCCCCCACTTATTATGTATATAACTTTGGACAAATGTATTACATGCAGTTGTAAGGGCCAAAAGTGCCAAGAAATAGTGGCTTTAAAAACTAGGATTTTTCTTGTTTAATAAGAAGTTGAAGGAAGACCTTTCTCTCTGTATCTCTCTCTCTCTCTAACTCTGCCTGTCCAAAAAAAAAAAAAAAGAAGAAGAAGAAGAAGAAGTTGGGTACAGTAATCACAGTAATCTTGAGATGTAACAGTTTCTTAAGGGTGACATAAAGGAATTGGGCTCCAGTGCAGTTTCTACTCCACCACCTGAACATGCACAAAAGTTCATCATCTTCGTGTCATGATCACTGCTACCCCTCCAGCCATTACATCCATATTCCTTCATGTAGGAAGGAGAATGAACAAAGATAAGAAAACATGTACCAACAGAATCTCTCTTTCTTTAATCAGGAGAACATTGGCTTACTTTGAAGCCTCATTCAGTGGCTTTCTATTTATCTTCATAGGCTCATTTCAAGGACAGTCTGAATTTTTAAAAAATTCATTGAAATTTAAAAAATTGTTAAGTATATAAATACAAATATTTCTTCAAATAGAAACAAACATTTTAAAATTTAAAAGTAGCAAATTCTATTGATGCTTATCAAATATATTTTAATTAGTTAAGTTGCTTTTGTTATAAACATAATTAAATTAAAAGTTAAATTAGTTGAAGAGATGAGGGCAGGCAGGGAAAGAAAGAAGGGAGTGAGGAAGGAGAATAAATGAGTGATGAAGGAAGAAAAGTAGGAAGGAAAATCTCATTTATGATTTTTGCAGTCCTGAAAATTTGTGATTAAAAGAAAAATTAGGCAAACCTTGATTCTGCCTTTTCTACATGTATCTGAAGGTATTCAAAGAATTAAGGAGGGAAATCTCTCTTTACAGAAGTGTTCCAACTTTTAAAAAATGAAGAAAGACAAAATTAGAAACTCAAATCTTAAAAACCTTAATCAAATTAATGGATCCAGGAGTGATCATGAATGGCTGCTAAAATCACAGAAAGAATCCTTTAGACATGAGAGAAAATGTTGCACCTTCTAAAGATCATAGTATTCTTTTTTTTTTATTTGACAGGTAGAGATATAGATAGTGAGAGAGAGAGAGAGAGAGAGAAAGGTCTTCCTTCCATTGGTTCACCCCCCAAATGGCTGCTATGGCTGGAAATGCACCAATCTGAAGCCAGGAGCCAGGTGCTTCTTCCTGGTCTCCCAAGCGGGTGCAGGAGCCCAAGGTCCTGGGCCATCCTCCACTGCCTTCCCGGGCCACAGCAGAGAGCTGGACTCGAAGAGGAGCAACTGGGAGTAGAACCTGGCACCCATATGGGATGCCAGCACCACAGGCGGAGGATTAACCAAGTGAGCCACGGTGTCGGCCCCTAGATCATAGTATTCTTGCCCAGAACGCCAACATGAATCTATCAAGCTTCAAGATCTAACTGTCAATATGTAGGAAATACAGGAGCAGGTTAATGGTACAGGGATTCAGTTAGCAAAATCCAGAGCATAGAAATGATTACAGCTCAAATAAGTAATTTTTTAAAACAAATAAATTGCAAAGAAGAAAGATGAACAGAGGGGAAATAAGAAGATTTTTTAAAAAAAACTTGAGCCACATCCAATCTTTGCAATGTATGAAAATTATTTGACTACTGTTAGAAAAAAGCTATTTAAAAAGTATAAGTGGAAAATGTGAATAGTGACTCAATTATTTCTTTATTGTAAATAACAATTTTAATTATTTAGGTATAGAAATAGTATCTATTTACTTAAAGAGTACTTACCTATGAAATACATGAAGAAATGCATATGAATTATATTGTACATTTTATGATGGCTGGGATCTGCTCCAATATAATCCAGCCAGAAGTGCCAAGTGGATGGAGGCACAGATAATATAAAATTGTCCCTGAGTTGATAATTGCTGAAACTAGATCATAGATACATAGGAATTTGTTATACTATTATTTCTGGTTTCTTTTTTGTAGGTTTAAGATCGTCCATAATTTTTAAAATATCACCCAACCTCAGAAAGAATAGCATTAGACAAAAATACCATTGAACTTAAAGTGAAGAAAAACCTTGTACGGCTACAATTTCTTCCCAGTGTCCTAGTGAGGAGTGATGAGCTGATATCAGAACTAGAGGACGGAAGGTCTCTTTGCCTATCCCAAATCAGTTTTGATAGCTTTAATGGAGGAGATCCAAGATGGTTGAAGAGGGAGAAGCTGCACTGGCCTTAACCACAGGATCCCAGAAAAACTAAAGAAAACTACATTCCCAGGGGACTGATGGCACAACATTTCCAGTGGACATTGGATAGACCAGAACAGAGACTCCGTGGAGCAACAAGGAGAGAGAGCAGACGAAGTACTGCCTGCTACGCTGTCAGCCACTCCTGTAGCCACGTAGCCAGATGCCAGCCAGCAAGCCCCATCGTGTCAGAGTAAGCTGAGAGGAGGCGGCCATGGCCCCCATCACTGGCAGCTTTAACAGAGAGGGAATTCCACGGTCCCCACGGGCATCAAGTTCAGCCTAGGGCGTGAGCAGGGGGTTCTGATAAATACTTTGCTCTAGGAAGGGAGGCCACATTGCCTGCCTTCCCACACTCAATTTGCTGTGGTGGAGATGGGGAACCGCAGATACAAACATTTTGGTAGTAATCTGTTCAGTCCAAAATCAGCAACATAGACAACTGCCAATGCTTGAAAAGTTTCTTTTTCTGCCCCCATCTCTTTTCCAAGCAATTCCAAGGGAATTGATATTAAATTAAAACAGACAACCTCCATTTTCTTTCAAGAGAGATTTATGACCACTGTCTACAGAGTTTCCAGCCATGAGATGAACTGTAAAGCAAAATGTTTTAAAATAATATATTTAAAGCAAAGCAATGTTATGTACAATTAATGTAAAAATGATCAGAAGTGATAGTTGCTGAGTAAAAGTAAAAGCAGAGACGAGGGAGCTATCAGAGTAACAGCATCTCAAGAAGCAGCAACCTGACAGCAAGAAGCACAAATCAACACAGCAATCAGGCATATTCATGACTTCATGACTCTCTGTTCTTAATCAGACATCTGCAAGCGGAGCTCAAGCCTCTTTGCCACTGGTCAGGGCAGGCCCTTAAGATTCCACCCTGATGCCCCTTCAGCCTCCGTGAGCTTCTCCTCACCCCACCCCAACACTCACTATTTCACCAACACCCCGAACCCCAGCCCAACCCCTCCCCTTATCCAGGACTTCTCCCTCTTCCTAGAATACCCATGACCTACCCTGGCTAGGGTAAAGCTTGCTAACGCTCAGTTTCCCACGCACATGCAAGG
This sequence comes from Oryctolagus cuniculus, assembly GCF_964237555.1. Classification (NCBI taxonomy): domain Eukaryota; kingdom Metazoa; phylum Chordata; class Mammalia; order Lagomorpha; family Leporidae; genus Oryctolagus; species Oryctolagus cuniculus. Next base: position 8,899,901 of record NC_091433.1, on the reverse strand, counting down.
TCCTTGGAACCACCTCTCCCAGGGTGTTTTCCAACCAGATACAGGGCATTTTCCTCTGACTTCCAACAAAAGAGAAAGTAAAATTCTGCAGTAGCTCTCCAGCCAACCCGAAACAACCCCCGATCCCATTTACCCAAGGACACTGTGTCAGCACACTGTTTATTCCAGGTGCTGGGGAGATGACAGAGAACAAGACAGACCATCCCTGCGTTAAGAGGTACTCCAAAATCAGGGTTCTCAACCAGGGGCAATTCTTCCCCAGGGGACATTTGGCAATGTCTAGAAACATATTTTATTGTCATGTCTGGGAAGAGTGCTACTGGCATCTAGTGGGTAGATGCCAGGGCTGCTGTCATACAACCTAAAACTCACAGGACAGCCCCCACCACTAAGAATTAACTGGCCCCAAAATGTCAGCAGTGCCAAAGTTGAAAGGTTTGCACTAAATAGACAAATAAATAAATAGGATCATTTTAGGGACTAGTAAGAGCCATGACACAAATAAACAGGGGTATGTGCTGGAGTTGGGGGGAGGGATGGGGATGTCTCTCTAAATTTCAGCAAAACCTACTGGAGAGAAGAGTGAATGCTTTCTAACCCTGGGTGGAGCCTGCAGAAACTAAGACTGTAACAAGCCAGGCTGTCCAAGCACCTGCTGCTCAGTGGGTGTCATCTGCAATAACACCGTATGAAACTGAATTCTCACCTTGTGCTCAGGACTGGCTCAGAGATCCATTCTATTCACCATCTCACTGAACCCATCTCTTAATGTGAATTTCTCATTCTCCCAAATTGAAATTAACTTAGGAACATGGATGGGATTTTATTCTTCTTTAAAGAAATCTGCAAAGTCATGCACACAAATGAATGAATGAGAATGAATGATCTCTGCAGGGCAGGATGAGAAGTTCAGGAGCTGAGCTCTGCCTGCCCAAGGAGACTTAGGGTAGTCTATTGTGTCACAGGGTTGCTGTAGCAAAATGACACAAACTGGGTGGATTAAAACAGCAGAAGTTATTTTCTCACAGTTCTGGAGAGAAGTTCAAACTCAAGGTGTGACCAGGACCCTGCTCCTTTGGAGATTCTAGATAGAATTCTTCCTTGCATCTTGCAGCCTCCCACTGTGGCTCACAGTTTTCAACGTGCCTTGAATCCCAGCTGCATCTTGAATCCCAGAGCCTTTGCCTCTGTTGTCACATGGTCTTCCTCCTGTGTGTCTCTGCCTCTTCACATAAGTACACCTGTCATACTGGACAACAGCCCACCTTAAGGACCTTATCTCAGCCTGATTACATCTGCAAAGACCCTATTTTCAAATAAGGTCACATTTATGGATATCAGGAGTAATGACTTCAACATATAATTTTGGAGGACACAATTCTTCATCTAGTAGATAGAAGGGATGGGTTGGAAGGCCACTACCCTCTATACCAAAAGCAGTTCAGCAGCAGTGAGAGCCACACCAGCCAACCCCCACCCAAATAAAAGGGGCTGTGAAGCCCTTAATAAGATTAGAGCCGCTGCAGAGAGGAGGCAGTGCCAGAACTCTGGGTTCTATGGTCTTCATGGTGCAGCCTACTGGTGCAAGTAGAAGCCACAATTTCCTTGGCATTCATCTGTCTTCTCTGGTTCCTTACACAAGAAATGGAAGATGTCAATAAACCCTTCACTTTCCCAGGTCCATGCAGGGACTGAGCACCATCTCACACACTCATCTCATGTGAGCCATCCACTAACCTGTAAGAAGGCAGAACCAGGACCAAGGCCCCTCTCCCAAAGGTTCAGATGCCTCTTCCATCAGGTGTCAATTGCAGCACTTATCCTCACTTGCTGGGCTAGGAGCCCCTGACGCCATGGATGAAAAATATCTGACACATAGTGAGGTCTCAGTAATCTTTCATCAGTAAACCAGTAACCTTCTTAGCATTAATGTAACCTAAGTTTCTCCTTCTGAACACACAGTTTCCTCTACTTTTAAATACATGCCCAAGTCCTCATCCTCCATGTTTCTTTAGGAAAGACAGGGCCTTCCTCATGTCCATGCAACTTCCCTGGTTGAGAAGGAATTTTTGGGCTGTGTGTGTGTGTGTGTGCATTGTGTGTAGCCTCCTGGTAGTGGCCCGTCATCTCCAGTTCCAAGTACCTCCTCTCCAGTTCCTCCAGCCTAACTGGATATCTCATTGATGTTCTTGCTGGCTGATTTCTGGTCTGCCTCTACATTTCTTCAACTCAGACATGGACAGAGCCTCCCACCACCATCTCATTTCTAAAATCACCCAAACACAAAGCTGCCCTCCCAAGTAATCACTGTATTGGTGCCACAAAGCTATGACTCCAATCCTCCAAATGGCCCTCTCCCTACACCCCAATCACCAGGCTCCAAGCATCATCCTTATCCAGCTCTTTGACTTCAACCATCCAAGTTTCTAAGATACTCATGAAGTACCTGAAAAAAAAACTATTTTTTATTACAAAGAACAATTTTAGATCCCCTTGATCAATCTCTCTATCCCAAAGTAGGCCCAGGAGCCTTATCTTTTATAGTAAAAGGCTCATTGAATAATAAAAAAGCATGGATTCCACCATGGTCCTGAGAATGCAGAAATGACATGTTATATAAAGAGACTCTTTCTTCTCACCACGTATAGTAGATCCTTAATGCCTATTGGTTTCTCAAATGCAGACTGGGAAAGTATGGCCAGAGAGGTTAGTTGACTTGTCAAAGAACTGAGCGATTGAACATACGTGAAGCATTGACATATCTGTAGCAAAGGTCAGGAAAGTGGCTCCCCTGGACCAGAACCCAGAACCCAGAGCTGCTGACCAAGCGCCAGCTGGGCTCTGAGTGCCTGGAAATTTGAGGAGGAAACTTCCTTTCCTGAAAGGGCTAAAGCTCCCAGCTCATGGAGGAACTGCTGTGCCAAGAGCTGTCTCTTCCTGGTCTTGTGCTGTTCATCCACACGACATTGAGACTCCCACCTTAGACTCCCACCTTGAGTTCTACTTTTCTATGAACCACCTTTGAACTAAACTGCCTACTCATCACTGCTAACAGTTTTCACCACATGTGTTAGAATCCAGCAACAGAAGCAGACATTGGCCACCTAAGATTTAAGAGTTTTAAAGGATATTGACAACTAGTAGAATTTTAGGGAAAGCTGAAGGCCCAGGCTCGGAGATGCACAGCCAAGAGATATCCCTCAAAAAGTAGACTATGAAGGAACTCTGGAGCTTCGTGGTGAAATAGAGTGAAGGTGGAATTAGCTGAGAAGATGACAGCCTAGAAGACTGAGAACCAGGTGGGACCAAGAAAGAAGTGATGAGAGTCTGAACTAAGTCAGATGTTACCGAGATGGACAGACATGAACAGACTCAAAAGGCAGAGGCCTGCACTGTGGTGCAGCGGGTTAACTCCCTGGCCTAAAGCACTGGCATCCCAAATGGGCGCCGGTTCGAGTCCCGGCTGCTCCTCTTCCGATCCAGCTCTCTGCTATGGCCTGGGAAAGCAGTGGAAGATGGCCCAAGTCCTTGGGCCCCTGCACCCGCGTGGGAGACCTGGAAGAAGCTCCTGGCTCCTGGCTTCGGATTGGCATAGCTCCGGCCACTGTGGCCATCTGGGGAGTGACCAGCAGATGGAAGCCCTCTCTCTGTGTCTCTACCTCTCTCTGTAACTGTCTTTCAAATAAATAAAATAAATCTTTAAAAAAAAGGCAATTGGAAGGGCAAATTGACATTTACAGACTAATTAGATGGACTTAGGGAACAGAAGATTCTAAATGATGCTCTAGTGGCTAGCAAGGTAACGAGATGAATGTTGGTGCCACTGACAACAGAGAAGGCATCTGGAGAAACAGAGACGGAGCTGGCTGGCAGAAGGAGGGATGAGGGAAGTCCAGTGTATACTGGGGCATCAGTCCCTCCAAGGATGTCCATCAGTGAGTGGGCTGGGGCTAAAGGGACATTCCAGGAAGGAATCAGAACAAGTGTTTACAGACTGCCCAAGGAGAGATTATAGATAACAAAAATGAATCCCCCCTCCATGCCACTGTGGCTGGAAGTCTTTGACTCTGGTAAATCTTATTAAATCCCACACACACACACACACACACACAAAAAGAATCAAGGGCAGGGTTGCAGCAACAGACTTGTACTAGTCTGCTTGGGATTTCCTGGGTTTATAACTAAAAGTCTCTGGTCATAGAAAACCCCCCAGCCTTAGACAAGTCTGAATCTACCATGCAAGGCAGAAGAAATGACATGAGAGAAAGAGGATTTGCCCTGGTCTTCTAACTGGTTGGTTGCAAAATCATGGCTGGAACCTAGATTTCCTAACTTCCAAGCCATTGATTGCACTCTCGTCATCCTCTGCCAGACAAGAGCTAAACTGAATGAAAATATTAGAAAGGTATAAATGTCCAAATCCTAAATTCTTGACCCACTAGTTATAAGACTTTAGACAAGCTAATTATTCCCTCTGAACCTGAACTTCCTTACCTAAAAATCAAAAGCAATATACATATACTCTCTAATATCTGGATGAAATATAGAATCAAGTGAAAACAGATGTGGTAGGCATTTAGCAGTGGTTAGGCAATTCCTTGGGATGTGCATATCAGTATGCCTAAGTTTGAGTCCCAACTTTTCTACTACCTCCAACTTCCTGATGATGGGCATCCTTGGAGGCAGCAGGTTATGGCTCGAGTAGTTGTGGTCCCTGGCACCCATGTGAGAGACCTGGATTGAGTTCCTGCCTTCTGGCTTCAGCCTGGCCCAGTCCTGATAGTTGTGAGCACTGGGAGAATAAACCAGCAGGTGAGAGATTCATTCTCTCTCTCTCTCTCTCTCTCTCTCCCTCTCTCTCTCTCTCCCTCTCTCCCTCTCTCCCTCTCTCTCTCTCTCCTTTTAAAGTAAATAACAAATCTGAACAAAATAAAAATAAAAACACAGAGTCAGCCAAAAGCATGGATTCTGCCAGTAAGCTGACAAGAGCAGAAAAAAGCTATGGATAAGTGGGCCTCTACCCTGATTTTAAGATCAAATCCCAAATCTCAAGAGTGCTAAATCTCCCACAGCCCAGCCCTCACACTAGTCAGAAGACTTTAACCCTCGCGAAAGTGTCTTCACCAATCCTTTGGGGAAAAAATGGTCCCACTACAAAACTGTCTGGAGTAAAATATATTTCCTCCAGAAAATGCTGGTGGATTTATCACCACTGGGTCATTCATCTGTTAAAAAGCAGAATGGCATTTATTGCCAATTGCTGTGTATGGGAAAAAAGAAACGGAGAGCCTAATAAGCTTGGTTAATTTTTTTCTTTTATTGCTCCAGCAACTGCATTAAATACTCCATCTGCTTTTCTTACACACTTTGGAGACTATTCTGAACTTCCCAAGTACCACCCAGAAGGAGCCAGCCCACCATGTGCTGCTGCTTTAGGAAGAGGTTGTGAGAACCACCCAAGGAATCCTCCCTGCTGGGGTGGGGAGTGGAAGTGGGGAAGTGGGCCTTGGACCACTGAACAGTTCACAAAATCGAAGCTGTAACTTAAAAATCAGGGCCAGCTTCATGGTGCATTAGGTTAAACTGCCATTTGCAATACCAGCATCCCATATGGGAGCAACAGTTTGAGTCCCAGCTGTTCCATTTCCAATCCGACTTCCTGTTAATGTGCCCAGGAAGGCAGCAGAAGATGGCCCCAATCCTTGGGCCCCTGCCACTCACATGCGAGGCCAGGATGGAGTTCCAGAGTCCGGCCATCTGGGGAGGGAACCAGCAGATGGAAGAGCTCTCTCTCTCTCTCTCTTTCACTCTCTGTCACTCTGCCTTTCAAAGAAAATACAATATATCTTCTTAAGACAGTAAAATAAAAATAACGGTCTATCAGTAGATGGGTAAGTTATGTGCAGTGATGTGGCTAAAATGTTTAAAACTATGCCAGGTTTTCGCTGTTTTTAAGGCACGTAGAACAGCAGAGCCATGTTCCAAAGGTAAGGGCTGTGCAGTCAGATTGAGATCTTCAGCCCCAATAAACTTTTTTTAAAGATTTATTTATTTATTTGAAAGTCAGAGTTACACAAAGAGAGGAGAGACAGAGAGAGAGAGAGAGAGAGAGAGAGAGAGAGAGAGAAGTCCTCCATCCGATGGTTCACTTCCCAAATGGCCGCAATGGTTGGAGCTGTGCCAATCTGAAGCCAGGAGCCAGGAGCTTCTTCCAGGTCTCCTACACAGGTGCAGAGGCCCAAAGACTTGGGCCATCTTCTACTGTTTTCCCAGGCCATAGCAGGAAGCTGGATCAGAAGTGGAGCAGCCAGGTCTTGAACCGGTGCCTATATGGGATGCTGGCGCTTCAGGCCAGGGCATTAATCCACTACACCACAGCACCCCCCCCCCAATACACTTTAACTGCATGGATGCAGTGAAAATTTGGGAACACCTGAAAGACATATTCCAAGCTCATCACTCCATCCCATTGCATAACACACACACACACACCCTGATGCCCCCTGCAAATTTCACTTATTAACTGCGTAAGGAAGCAAGAGTATTTGCTATAGATCATACACTGCTCTCTCAGGGGCATGATGCTGAGCAAACAGCACCTCAAACACCTATTTTTCAAGCCCTTCTCTAAGATGTAAGTGACCTTCCTGGCCAAGGCTGTCCAAAAGAACTTCCAGAGTTGATAGGATTATTAATAATCTGCACCATTCAGTAGAGTGGCCATTTGCCATGTGTGGCAAATGTACACTTGAAATGGAGTTCAGGGTACTGGAGTACTGAATTTTAATTTTGTATAATTCTCTTTTTAAGATTATTTATTTAAAATGCAGAAATATAGAGAGAGAAGGGAGAGAGAGAGAGAGAATCTTCTATCTGCTGGTTCACTCCCCAATGGCCACAGTGGCCGGAGCTGGGCCAGGCTGAAGCCAGGAGCCAGGAGCTTCTTCCCAGTCTGACATGGGTGTGAAGTAGGCAGGCACACAGGCTAAAATTGATTAGATTTGTGAGCTGGAAGACCACGCCTTCGCCACGCCCCTATGTGACCTCACACCCTACCTGATACCCCCACCACACCCCCATGTGACATCAGGCTCTACCTGACCATACCTGAGCGCCCACCTGACCACAAGCCACTTCCCTGTGGAAGTGTCGCAAAAGGCTCGCTGGCGCTCTCTCTCTCTCTCTCTCTCTCTCTCTCTCTCTGCCTCTGCTTTGCTGCCAGTGATAAGCAGTGGATAGCAGCTCAAGGCGCTTGCTGCACGTGGCTTTGCCTGCTTTCTGAGTGGTATGGATGCTACCCTAGTTTCTGGACTTTCCCCTCTCTCCAACCTGAACTAAACCCTCACTTTCCTAGATACCTCTCGCACTAAATAAAAGCTTTAAACGTACCATGCTGCCTCGTTCGTCTGTGCCGGTATTTAGAATTCTTCTCTAAATATTATGCAAGAACCCTCCTGGGCTTACTAATATTGGGGATCTATTAGTAAGCATATGGAGAAATCATATGGCACCCCAAATTCCGGCAGCACATGTGACACCCCAGATAGCACTTCTGGGGAACTTTAAAGGGCCACATTTCTGTACAAATTTTAGGGGGTCATGTCTGATTTCAAGTGTACAGGCCCAAGCACTTGGGCCATCTTCTGCTGCTTTCCCAGGTGCATTAGCAAGGAACTGGATCAGAAGTAGAGCAGCTGTGACTTAAACTGGGGCCCATATGGGATGCCTATTAGCCATCACAAGGCACACCAAACACTGGAGTAAGAGACAGGGTTTATTGGTGAAAACTAGCAGACCTGAGGGAAGGGCAAAGAGGGAAAAGGGAGAGAAGAGTGTAAGAGAGAGAGAGAGAGAGACAAAGAGAAGAGAGACGAGAGGAGGAGAGGAGCCAAGAGAGCAGGAGAGAAGATCCAAGAGAGCACGTGTTCAGGAACAAGCCCTTTTAAAACTTTGCCCGAAGGCGGGCAGGGAAGCAGGAACAGCAAGAATCCCATTAGGATGTGGGTGGAGCTTGACAACAGCAGTTGGGCCATGTGGCCACCTGGCTTCCAGCAATGGCAATGGGGGCTAGAGCTTAGGATGTAAAGCAAGGTGTAGATCGCGCCACAGATAAAACTGCACAATGCCTGCACCGCAAACAGAGGCTTAACCTTCTATGCCACAGTGCCAGGCCCTGTATAATTAATAATGGCTAGTGGCTATCATATTAGCACAAACAAAGCCTGTTGGAGACCTTCACCCTTCACCTGGAAAGTGGTGATGCAAAATACATACTGTGTAAGGTTGTTTTGAGGATCACAGTGAAGCACTATAACTGACGGTCTGTGCCCCTCACCCTTTACCCAGTAAGTAGTCAGTTACCAAGAATACAATAAAATGGGACGCATCATGGATTCATCTTCACTTGGCCCTAGAGTCTGTGCTTCGAGGCATATTAACTGGGGGTGTCAGGCGACATAAGGACTCTGATCAGCACTTGTCCTGAGGCCATGGAAAAGTAATCCATCTTTTAGAGAATTTTTCCATTGGTGGCCAAGAATGTTCTGCATGAGGAAACCTATTAACTGCTTCATGCGAGTGAATATTTACAGGAAGGCAGAAAATGCTGACTTTAGCTAAGGAAAATGCTCCTCTATGGAGTTTTACGGCTGATTAATGCCCCAGAATTTCATTGAAGGGATTTATAGATAAAGGTTACTAACTAACTACTCAAGCATACTTTTAAACATATTTTCACAAACTTGATGCTCTGTTCAACATGTGGCATGAAGCTTCCAAGAGGCGAAAGGAGAGCTCTTCTACTGAACCATTGCATAAAATCAACACTCCATGGTTTTCAGCACTCAGAGGATTTCACAAAGTCTAAGACGCTCAGTCTCATGAGAACTTCCAGGGTCATCTCATCCCATGCCCTCCAGTGCTGACATCCACCCAACACACTGGTTCCAGCTGGAACAACTCCTGTGATGGGGGCTATCCCTGTGTCCTGAGGCAGCTCTTTTCATTTCAGGAACTTGCGCCATCATCAGAAAGAGCTTTCCTTAATAGTCAGGGATTCCAATGGAATTTGGGGTGTAAAATACTTGTTTTCTTCCCCAAAACTTTATCTTTAGCAAGAACACATAGGCTGCCCGCCTTCCTTTGGAAGCTCCAAATTTACTATGAGAATAGCAAGGAAGTTCCTCCAGAGCTCACAGCTTATTATGAAAACAAGTTATCTGCCCCACCCTTAGCAGGCCAGACAGGATGGAGAATTGTAAATGGGGTCTTTTGATGGTTTTTGTCTCCTCCTGGTAACCAATTGCCAATCTGATCCTTAAGCTTTTATTTCCTTCGAAATTGTACTTAAAGCCGACTGCCACCAGTCCCCTTTGGGTTTTCCTCTCTTGGAAGCCCCCCTCCATACCACTCTGGCTGGAGATCCTTTATTCTAATACTTTTTTTTTTTTTTGACAGGCTGAGTGGACAGTGAGAGAAAGAGAGAAAGGTCTTCCTTTGCCATTGGTTCACCCTCCAATGGCCGCCACAGCCAGCGTGCTGCTACCGGCGCACCGCGATGATCCGATGGCAGGAGCCAGGTACTTCTCCTGGTCTCCCATGGGGTGCAGGGCCCAAGGACTTGGGCCATCCTCCACTGCACTACCGGGCCACAGCAGAGAGCTGGACTGGAAGGGGGGCAACCAGGACAGAATCCGGCGCCCCGACCAGGACTAGAACCTGGTGTGCCGGCGCCGCAAGGCGGAGGATTAGCCTAGTGAGCCGCAGAGCCGGCCCTTTATTCTAATACTTTTAAATCTTAAAAAAAAAAAAAAAAAAAAAAAGAGCTTCCCATGGTACAGGATGCTCCAGTGAATACCATGGTATCTTAGGAGAGTTTGGGGCTCCGCTATTTTCAACTCTGTGAAACATCAAACATGGATTTTAAAGCTGTAATGCACTGTTGCTGGGAAGACTCAGCTAGCTGGAAAAGCAGAGTGGTATGATCTGTTCATTCCATCCCCTTCCTCTGGCTCTGCTTCCACAGCTCTGGTGTGCCCAGATGATTGATAATTTCTCTGCACCCATCCCCACAAGGGTAATAGTGGTAGCTGCAGCAGTGCAAGGAGTCCCACAACTACTGTGAGAACATTAATTTTACTGCTATCATTATCCCTAATTCCTCTTCCACAGACTTGTAAATATGTGAATGTGTGCCATGCCACTTAATCAAGCTCAGTAGCCTTATTTACTTCCTCATCTGTCATCTGTTAGAGGTTGCTGCACCTTATGGTCTCCATGATTGAACAAGAATGGCTTGGTGTGCCAATGGATGGCTGACCCATGGAACTGCAGCATTAATGATGTCTAGAAGTTGGCCATCACTCCAGCCTCACTTCCCATGACGGTAATGATATTGGTGCTGCCAGTGGTGACATCCCAACTAACATGATAGAATTGATTTTTGAGGCCAACTATCAAATACTTAGTGAAGAAAATTACATTTAATCTTCACAGCAATAGAATAAGGTAGATATTGTTATGATTACCTACATTTGATAGACAATTGAGCAGAGAAGTTAAATAATTTCCCCAATGAGAATACAAGTGAGCTGAAAATAATCTAGACAAATGAACCTCAGATTTTATGCTGTTTTCCTCTACCTAGTAGAACTGTTGGGAGTACAGGCTCTTGAAGCAGCCAGGAGGAGCTCATCAAAGGCAGAGAGACTGGCAAGAGATTATTATATAGTGACAGTCCCAGTGAAAGCAAAGAGACCTTGTGTTAGCCGTCACAAAACACACCGAACACTGGAGTAAGGAAAAGGGTTTATTGGGGAAAACTCAGTAGACCAGAGGGAAGGGGTGAAGAGGGAAAAAGAGAGAAGGAGACTGTAAGAGAGAGACACAGAGAGGAGAGAGAAGAGAGAGGAGAGGAGGAGAGGAGCCAAGAGAGAAGAACCAAGAGAGCATGTGTTCAGGAACAGGCCCTTTTAAAACTTTGCCCAAGGGCAGGCAGGGAAGCAGGAGCAGCGAATCCCATTAGGATGGGGGTGGAGCTTGACCACAGAGGTTGGGCCATGTGGCCACCTGGCTAAAACTGTGCCAGTTTCCTGACACCTTGAGCTGAAAGTGGAGAGAAAAAGGATAGGATTCATCAAACTTGAAAGACAGAATTCACAAGACTTGGTATTTTCTTGGATGTGGGATGGTTGAAACTTTCTCTAAAAGAAGGAAAGAGGAAAGAACAGTAAGACCAATGTCCATCAGAATTAACAATGAAGCTCTTGCAAATTTGCAAAATGCTAGAAAATAAAGTCAACGGACAAAACAATGTCAGTGCTTTTTAAAGAGGAAAGATAATCACCTTCATAATAATCAATTTGAAAAAAAGAATAAGTTTGGTCATTGGAATCACCAGAATGAATCATGCATGTGAAGATTCTTCCCAGAGACACAGCTTCAACCTCTCTATCTCCAACTTCTATAACATGCTTTTTCAGCTGACAGTCCTTTTGCTTTATAGAATGCTCCCTTCCAAATAAAGCTGCCATGTCTTCTGCTCCAGAGGCCTCTTTTTCTCACTTCTAAATCTGGTCCAGTCTTCTCCATTCCAGTTCAGGCTCCAGCATTTCATTTAGGTTTCTCAGAACCATGAATATACATCCTCATTCTGGGATTCTGCATTCTGTGTGTCTGTCCCAAATTCTTTAATCAGTTAGAGCAGCTATCATTTATTGAGTACCTACAAGGGCATAAGCAATGCTTGAGCACTTTGCATGTATCGAACATTTACTCTTTTCCTGACTCTGTGAGGCAGATGCTAGTACCATCGCCATTTTTACAGGCAGAAGCAGAAATCAAGGAACTTGCCAAGTGGGAAATAGTTAGGCCAAGATGTGAATGCCAGCAACTGGATGCCAGAATCTATAATTTAAAGTATTTTTAGTTCAGTTCTATAAGTCTTTATTGAGTTCCTGTTGTGTGCTGTTTTACCTGTGAGAGGCTATACTTTTTACTTTAAGGCAAAGTAATAATGCATCATAGTAAATCAGAACTCAGGTCAACTAATTGAGTTTCCAAATTATATAGGGTAGCTGATACTAAATGAGGACAATGAACTCTCTCATGTCACTCTATCATGACAAAGCCTGATTCAAACCTCGGTCTCGCACATCATTGCTCCTTCAAAGATAAGATGCAATACATGAAAACACTTTGTACCTTACTACAAATGTATGATACATTTATTATTGTTAATACTGTTGCTATCCCACTAGGACAAATGGTTTTCACACCATAGGTGGCTGACAGACATGTTTAGGCTATATAAAGTGGACTTAGGATATAATTTAAGACTCAAGGTCTTGGGTAAGAAAGACCTTTTTGGAAATATATATGAAAGACATTTTTGCAGGGCCAACATCCCATTAGTCCTTCAAATCATTAATCATATTTTGTGCTTAAAGTCAACCCAATGCCTTTGCCTGTAAACTCTTAATAGATTGGAAACAGGTGACCTTCCTCCCTGACTCTCCTTCAGGAGCCAAGTACTTGGGGAAAACTACAGTGGATTAGCTCCTCAGGCACAGGCCTGAAGTGCACCATGGAATCACGCAAGTGTGTCCTAGGAGCTCCTGCCTCACGCTAAAGAATCAGCAGAGAAACTAGACTAAAACTTCATAGAAACAGAAACCTGAGGTTCCCTGGGGCCTATGTGTGCAGTGAACAAACTGAGAGTTGAAGATGTGGAAATCAAACTCACATGATACAACTCCAAAATTCTGGAGCATTAATCAAATGTTTTTATGCTATTGTTACAGTTTCATCATGGCGGAAGAATAATCAATGGCAACTTCAAACTCAAATCTATGGAACCACTATCTTTTGTTCAGAATTGGACTGAGTGTCTTGAGATTCTGTAGAAATATTTGACATGATTTCTGCTGCTAAGAGTATCTATACCACCATTAACATGAGAAATGTTATGCAAAACATCTAAGGATCCTTTCAATTCTTGCGTGATTCTGATACATCTTGAACCTCAATCCCTCACTCCCCTGAAAAAATGGAGTAATATTAGTAACTAGTCATAAGACTGTTGTGTAGATCGAATGAGTTTGCGTATCTAAATCCTAAGTTCAGCATCAGGCATGTCATAAGCACTCTGATTGTTCATTACATCTCTATCTATTGGAAAACTACATCTGACAAAGAATCAATGTGCCCAGAGGCAGGGCAGGCAACAATGAGAGAGTAGGTCAGAAGCTGAAGACTGGTTGTACTGACATGCCAGATGGGGTACTTCTTCCCTTGGCTCCCTCAGGATTGCAAAAACAATCCTCCAGCTATTCTGGCAGTACTGGAAATGGGCAATCTACTCAAGCCGCATAGTATAGGTAGCTGTTTGGATGTAATAATCTGTTTTTAATCTTGTGTGTAAATGAATACAGAGGTTAGTCAGTGGGTGCATATTAATCTAAAATAAGTGAATACATTTGAATTAATCAGATCTTCAGTCTATGTAAATTGATGATTTATAATGATATTAGCACAAATTGCAACAATAAATCATCTTAAAATTAGATCCAGTGCTCCTTAAGGCTGCAAGGACTCTGGAGATTTGAACATAACTTTGAGACAAGTTTAACATGTAGATTAGTCTGGCTGTAGCTTGGCGGCAGAAGCAAGGTACAAGAACAGAGGGCAGTGTTGAACCACAGTCTATGAAGGGGTGATGGTAACAGGACCTGCCAGGTCATAAAAATAAGAAAAGAGCAAGATAAACTCAGTGAAACAAGACACATCATGCATTTCACGGGTCCTTTTCTGATTTCACACAGAAGACTTTGAACTTCACGTCTACAGGGATTAAATTAAGGCAGCTTGATGAGGAAGAAGGGTACAGGTTTTAACTGGCTCTTCCACTTGTTGGTAGTCTTGGGCAAAATAACTTTGCTACAGTTGGTGGTTTCATCTGAAAAATGTACTTTATCATCCCAAACTTGAATTAATGTTACAAGAATTAATAAGATTGGAAGTAAAGCGAAAATCTCAGTTCATGAAAAACCAACTAGCAAATAAGAGAATGGAGTCATACTGCCTGGTTACAAATCCTGGCATTACTATTTGATAGCTAGGAGATTATGGAAAAATTACTAAATCTCTCTGAGCTGCAGCTTTCTGCCTTATGAAAATAGGGATAAAAATAGCACTGCTCTCTTAGGGTTGGTGTGAGGATTAAATGCAAACTCACAGTCCCTTTAACTACAGAGAAACTTGGCAAGCACCAGCTATTAATGTAAATGTTTGTTGTTAATGTTATCTTGCTTCCTGGGTAGTGATATTGTAAAACTGGCTTACACAGAAGGAAAGGAAAGATGGAGGAACTAGGCAGAATCTACGAAGAAAAAAGAGGAGGAGGAAGAAAGCAACTCTGTGGGGGAGACAAATATGTGGCATCCAGGTCCCAGTTTCTTTCTCCTTTGTGCAAGAAGACATTGATAATCACACAGAGCACCTCCCCTGCTAATCCTAGATTTAACCTTGATTATTTTTGTCTTACATACAAAATTAAAGAACTACCTGTACAGAGGATTATCTGACAGCAAGGAACTGAACACTACTTTGCAAAATAAAGAATAAGGGGCCAGGAAATCTTTGAACTTGCTCTCCTGAGAGTGGGAACCGTGTAAAGAAAGATTGTGGTTTGTGATTAGCCTTAAAATGAATCAGAAAACTTGCCCTGGGTACAAACCTATAATTCTTTTTTTTTTTATTTAATGAACATAAATTTCCAAAGTACAGCTTATGGGATTACAATAACTCCCCCCCCCATAACTTCCCTCCCACTCACAACACTCCCCTCTCCCACTCCCTCTTCCCTTCCATTCACATCAAGATTAATTTTCAATTATCTTTATATACAGAAGATAAATTTAGCATATATTAAGTAAAGATTTCAACAGTTTGCACCCACACAGAAACACAAAGTGTAAAATACTATTTGAGTACTAGTTACAGCATTAATTAAACACCTAAGAGCAATTGTGTATTAATTACAGAGTTCAACCAATAGTTTTAAGTAGAACATAAAAAATGCTAAAAGGGTAACGTATTAAGCTTTTTTCTTTTTTTTGTTTGTTATATAGTTTTTTTTATTTAATAATGTGAATTTACAAAGTGCAACTTTTGTATTGTTGTGGCTCCCTCCCCCCAACCTCCCTCCCTCCCATGGCCCTCCCCTCTCCCTCTCCCACTCCCTCTCCCATCCCGCCCTTCATCGAGTTTCATTTTCAATTACCTTCATATACTGAAGATCAACTTAGTATATACTAAGCAAGGATTTCAACAGGCTGTACTCACACAACAGCACAAGGTATAGGGTATTGTTCGACTAGTAGCGTTGTTTTTAAGTTTCATAGTAAAACACATTAAGGACAGAGATCCTACATGGGGAGCATGTACCCAGTGACTCCCGTTGTTGATTTAACAATTGGCACTCTTATTTATGACAACAGCAATCACCCGAGACTCTTGCTATGAGCTGTCTAGGCTATGGAAGCCCCTTGAGTTCACTGACTCTGAACTTGTTTAGTCAAGGCCATATCACAGTGGAGGTTCCTTCCTCCCTTCAGAGAAAGGCTCCTCTCTCCTTGATGGCCTGATCCTTCTGCTGGGGTCTTGTTCACAAGGATCTTTCATTTAGATTGTTTTTTGCCACCGTGTCATGGCTTTCCATGCCTGTGAGACTCTCATGGACCTTTTAGCCAGATCCGAATGTCCCAAGGGACAAACCTATAATTCTTAGCCATAACTGCTTAGAAATAAAAGTGCCAAGGCTCTGGGATCAACTCAGAATTTTTGATTATCTGACCAATGACATCATTTTGGAACCTTCAGAAGAAAATCCCACAGTGGATATAAAACCCTGTTTCACAATGATCATGAGTAGAAGAAATAGATAAAAAATAAACTGTGGCAAGAAGTTATCATGGGGCCGGCACTGTAGCATAGAGGGTAAAGCTGCCACCTGCAGTACCAGAATCCCATATGGGCACCAGTTCAAGTCCCAGCTGTTCCATTTCTGATCTAGCTCTCTGTTATGGCCTGGGAAAGCAGTAGAAGATGACCCAAGTCTTTGTGCCCCTGCACCCTCATGGGAAACCCAGAAGAAGCTTCTGGCTCCTGGCTTCAGATCAGCTCAGCTCGGGCAGTTACAGGCACTTGGGAAGTAAACCAACAGATGAAAGACCTCTCTCTCTCTCTCTCTCTTCCTCTGCCTTTCCCTCTCTCTCTCTCTCTCTCTCTCTGCCTCTGCCTCACTGTAACTCTTTCAAGTAAATAAATAAAATCTTTTTAAAAAAGTTATCATTAACTACAAATATGTGACCCAGAAGAAAATAATGTCCATAACAAAGTGGTTAGTTTTTCTATATCCCAAACCCTTGGGAGAATTGCTTCAGTATCTTCTTCCATAACATCTGCACAAATTCACTGTGTACAGACAGTTCTCTGACCTTATATATAAAACAAAAATGATCAAGGTCAAGGGTAGGGGTAGCAGGTATGTAGTTATCAATGTTATTTTCTTAGTAATGGTAGTGTCTGTCATTCATAAGCCCCTCAGACCACACCTGAATTTCTGCTAACTGATGACTAAGGATGGAGGCTGGTCTTATTGAAAAGACCAACATTTTGATTATAGGGTGGGGCTTTTGAGCCACACAATATACCAGCCAAGAGAGGGAAGGGGGTTGGAGGTTGAGTTTAAACAAGTGGCAGTGATTCAGTCAATCTTGCTGAAGTAGTGAATCTCCAGTAAAAACTGTGAACATGAAAGCTTTTTGGAGTTTCCTAGTTGTTGAACACACTGATACTCAGTCTAGAGAATCTGTAAGGTGTCAGTCATACCAATATAGCATACAATTTAAAATCTGAGCTCTGATGTTACAAAAGGAAATTAGTTATGCATTAAACTTTACAATGAGTGAGCTACTCTTCATTACCTGTGTACACTTTAGAAAGCCCATTTCCTCTTTTTTTTTTTTTTTTTTTTTTTTTTTTTTTTGACAGGCAGAGTAGACAGTGAGAGAGAGAGAGACAGAGAGAAAGGTCTTCCTTTGCCGTTGGTTCATCCCTCAATGGCCACTGCGGCTGGTGCGCTATGGCCGGCGCACCACGCTGATCCGAAGCCAGGAGCCAGGTGCCTCTCCTGGTCTCCCATGCGGATGCAGGGCCCAAGGACTTGGGCCATCTTCCACTGCACTCCTGGGCCACAGCAGAGAGCTGGACTGGAAGGGGAGCAACCGGGACAGAATCCAGCGCCCCAGTGGGGACTAGAACCCAGTGTGCCGGCACCGCAGGCAGAGGATTAGCCTATTGAGCCGCGGCATTGGCCCCATTTTTCTCTTATAAGTGAAAATTTTCTTCTCTTTCTCTCTCTATCTCATCACTACTCTTTATTTTAATTACATGTTGATTGAATATGTTAATTGTACAAACTTTCTTGGTAATTCAATCTAAAACAAACAAACAAACAAACAAACAAAAAACTGCGCACTTATATCTGCCTCAAGTTTCCCCTATAGCAACTAACACTAATAAGCCTATCAGAGCCGTGAAGCCCTCTGACTCCCATATCAGACAGACATCAGGTAGAAAGAACCTAGTTCTAAATCAACCTCCAAGACTCAACTGAGCCACTCTGGTGTCTTTTCTCTCCAGTGGCGCTAAGGGGTCTTCATACAGAGATGGTAAAGAACTGGGCTATTTTGGAATCAACCATAACAGCCAACACTTTTTCAGTATCAATAATATGCTAGAATTGTTGTCAAGTAATTTTCTGGTATTAATATAAAGCAGTGTTATTAGGATTTTGCAGACCAAGACACTTGGGCTTAGACAACCTAAGTAAATTGCCAAAGTTTGGACAACTAATGAGATAAATAGAACCTGAGTTTCAAACAAAAATCACTTGACTTTAGACCTTATGCTCTTAATCCAAAATTATATAGATTTAATTGCTCATATTCTATTTTTTTAACTTTTATTTAATGAATATAAATTTCCAAAGTACAGCTTTTGGATTACAGTGGCTTTTCCCCCCATAACCTCCCATCCACCCACAACCCTCCCCTCTCCCACTACCTCTCCCCTTCTATTCACATCAAGATTCATTTTCAATTATCTTTATATACAGAAGATAAATTTAGCATATATTAAGTAAAGATTTAAACAGTTTACAACCACACAGAAACACAAAGTGAAAACTACTGTTTGAGTACTAGTTATAGCATTAATTCACATTGAACAACACATTAAGGACAGGGATCCTACATAAGGAGTAAGTACATTGTTGACGTAACAAATTGACACTCTTGTTTATGGCATCAGTAATCACCCTAGGCTCTAGTCATGAGTTGCCAAGGCTATAGAGGCCTTTTGAGTTCACCGACTCCAATTTTATTTAGACAAGGTCATGTTCAAAGTGGAAGTTCTCTCCTCCCTTCTTTGATGACCTGTTCTTTCCACTGGGATCTCACTCACAGAGATCTTTCATATAGGTTTTTTGTTTTTTTTTTTTTTCCAGAGTGTCTTGGCTTTCCATTCCTAAAATACTCTCATGGGCTCTTCAGCCACATCTGAATGCCTTAAGGGCTGATTCTGAGGCCAGAGTGCTGTTTAGGACATCTGCCATTCTGAGTCTGCTGTGTATCTCGCTTCCCATGTTGGATTGTTCTCTCCCTTTATTATCTTTCAGTTAGTATTTGCAGACAGTAGTCTTGTTTATGTGCTCCCTTTGACTCTTAGTCCTATCATTATGATTGTGAACAGAAATTGATCACTTTGACTAGTGAGATGTCATTGGTATATGCCACCTTGATGAGATTGAATTGGAATCCCCTGGCACATTTCTAACTCTACCACTTGGGGCAAGTCTCATTGAGCATGTACCAAATTGTATATCTCCTCCCTCTCATTCCCACTCTTATTTTTAACAGGGATCACTTTTCAGTTAAAATTTAAACACTTAAGAATAATTGTGTATTAATTACAGAATTCAACCAATAGTATTAAGTAGAACAACAAAAATACTAAAAGGGATAAAGTATTAAGTTGTTCATCAACAGTCAGGACAAGGGCTGATCAAGTCACTGTTTCTCATCGTGTCCATTTCACTTCAACAGGTTTCCCCTTTGGTGCTTGGTTAGTTGTCAACAATGGGAGAACATATGATATTTATCTCTTTGGGACTGGCTTATTTCACTCAGCATGATGTTTTCCAGATTTCTCCATTTTGTTGCAATTGACCAGACTTCATTGTTTTTTCCTGCTGTGTAGTACTCTATAGAGTACATGTCCCATAATTTCTTTATCCAGTCTACTGTTGATGGGCATTTGGGTTGGTTCCAGATCTTAGCTATTGTGAATTGAGCTGCAATAAACATTAAGGTGCAGACAGCTTTTTTATTTGCCAATTTAATTTCCTTTGGGTAAATTCCAAGGAGTGGGATGTCTGGGTTGTATGGTAGGGTTATATTCAGGTTTCTGAGGAATCTCCAGACTGACTTCCATAGTGGCTTTACCAATTTGCATTCCCACCAACGGTGGGTTAGTGTCCCTTTTTCCCCACATCCTCACCAGCATCTGTTGTTGGTAGATTTCTGTATGTGATAATTGCTCATATTCTGATAAGCTAGAAAGTTAGCCAAATCTCAGTCATGAGGCATTTGACATTGAGATGCACAATTATTCTGTAATATAATTCTCCTTAGGCTACAGAATTGGTTATATTTATCCAAACGGCTTGATTTTGAATTCTAATTCAACCACTTATTAAATGTGGTTAGCTGGGGTCTGTCACTTCACCATTCTATCTTAATTTTCTCATGTATAAAAGGGAATAAAGCTAAAATATCTACTTTAAAGATGTATTGTATAAATTAAATGATGAAATAATTAGTAATTACTATAATTATACATATATATGTATATATGTAAGACTTATATGAATGGCTAATATTTAATTAGAGATTCTTATGTGCCAAGCACTATTCAAGCTATTTTTCATAAATTATCTCATTTAATTCTCACAAGGGCCTATGGAGATATACCATTGTTCTTTCAGTTTACATACAAGCAGACTGGAATAGTAACAGTTTAATCAACTTTCCTTAGCTTGCAGAGCTAATGAATGGCAGATTTAGGATTTAATGGGGCAATTTGCTTCCAGATATCTACCTCTCCATCAAGAAAGGTCTGATTGCCAACAGCAATGATGTTTTGTGTGGTTGATGTTGTATTTTTCCAGGGAAGTTCCTCAAGGATGGTGTCCTCGTCAGTGCTCAATCTCATGGTTCATTGGCCCCTTGTTAGTGAAAGAACAATCAGAACAGGGTAAGGAGCTTGAGGACTCTCATTTCCTAAGGAGGAGAGCTCCTACCCAGGCTGTTTCTCTCACTGCAGATCAGAAACAAACAACTCTCAAGAGACCACTTGTGAGGCCCTAAACTGGGTCTTCTGGCAGGGAGCTGAGGAGGCACTCAACACACTGTCATGTCCCTGAAGTATTCGCTGCTTCTACAAAAATTGATCTGAATGAGTTCGAACAAATAAACTGAGTTGGTAGAAGCAAAAAAATAGTCAATATGGATGTAGAATAGTGATTATTAGAAAATGAGAAAGGGGAATAGAGGGATGTTGGATAACAGGTACCAAAACACAGATAGAAGGAACTTGTCTATGAGTTATATACAGCACAACAGGATAGCTGTTGTACACAATAACCTATCATATATTTCATGAATAAGAGAAGACAGGAGCTCAAAGCTCTAAAGTATTATATTCTGTAAGTAAGAACAAGGAAAAGGATATGCTAATTACATTGGCTTGATCAGTACATGCTGTGTACATGTGTCAAAAAAATCACACTGTACTCCATAAATATATACAATCTTATATGCCCATCAAAAATGAAAAGGAAGACAATATCAATACCTTTTACCAATAAGTTTAAAAGCTTAGAATGCATAGGCAAACTCATTAAAGGTACAGTTTACCAAAACTGGCATTGAAACAAATAAAACATTTGAATATTCTTTCATCTATTAAAGGAATTTAATCTAAAAGTAAAAAACTTTCTACAAAAAAAAAAAAAAAACCACTTCAGTCCAAGAGAACATAAATAAGGAGTTCCAAATATAAAAATAAAATACAATGCTAAACTTGCACCATGTCTTTCCAGGAATAGAAAAGTGATACTTATGTTATCATATTGTCATAACCTCAATCCTAAAATCTGTCAATGAAATTACACAGTGTTCATACACACACAAACACATACACACACAGACAGGTCACTTGTCACATACTGAGAAAGGCATCATGAGACAATTTCATCCTCATCAGAGAGTGTATTTAACTAAACTAGATGATGTAGCCTATTATACACCTAGGATATATTGTATACACTATTTAGGCTACAAAACAGGGCAGTATGTTACTATACTGAATATTGAAGGCAACTATAACACAATAGTATATGTAACTAATTTGCATTTTTTGAAAACTACTTATATGTGTGAATTTGAAAAAGGTTCACACTACAATAAACTTATCTTTCAATTCACTTTTCCATGAACTTTTTAAAATCCCTCACATATTCCTTATTACTCTACTTTTTCACAGCAAACACTAACTACTTCATATCGATGGGGATTTTTTAAAAATAAAGTTTATGAAAAGCATTTTGGGAGAGTAAGGGCTTGAAGCAAATTATAAGTGAAATAACGCCATGGCATGGAGAAATATTTTGTATAAAAATGATTTGAATTTGATCCTTGTACCTGGGCACAGGAAGGGAGAGCGGAATCTAAGTCTGCAAGATACTCAGCAGGGCCCACAGCTCTCAGCCAGCCAGAGAAACCCCAGTAGCAAAATGACGTATTTTATTTTATTTTATTTTATTTTATTTTTTTTTTTTTTTTGACAGGCAGAGTGGACAGAGAGAGAGACAGAGAGAGAAAGGTCTTCCTTTTGCCGTTGGTTCACCCTCCAATGGCCGCCGCTGCAGCCGGCGCACCGCGCTGATCCTGGCAGGAGCCAGGAGCCAGGTGCTTTTCCTGGTCTCCCATGGGGTGCAGGGCCCAAGCACCTGGGCCATCCTCCACTGCACTCCCTGGCCATAGCAGAGAGCTGGCCTGGAAGAGGGGCAACCGGGACAGAATCCGGCGCCCCGACCGGGACTAGAACCCGGTGTGCCGGCGCCGCAAGGTGGAGGATTAGCCTATTGAGCCACGGCGCCGGCCGAAAATGACGTATTTTAACCCAATACCCCAAGCTAAAGGTTGTGCTCCAGTCTTCTATCGCTCTTCTTCTCTGCCCTGTTTCCAACTCCTTCCTCTATGCTGCATCTTAGTCAACTTCATTTCCCTCCCAGATCTCCTGTGTTTTGCCCCTCAGGAGTAAAATACATTCTGCCATATTACTTTCAATTACCATTTAATAATTTATGAAATTACTAAGCATCATACCTGCAGTATTTCAGTCAGGCCCCATTACATTGTAATGAGGTTTGATTTAACATGGTCATTATAAATGCTGCTAAAGGTTAATCGGGGAAAAAAAAGTTTCATTTCAATGCCTTTGACTTCAATCATTTAGGAATAAAATAAGCATCTGTCAGTAAGCATAGGCCCTCCTTTTCTTGTAACAGTGTGGGATTATTCCCCTCACAAAAATTTAGAGGAATATAAAGCATCATGATCTGGCAGAAAGTCAACCTGTGAGCGGCGTGGCTTACAGCAAAACTTCCCAAGGACTGTACCCCAGACATTTCAGGAAGAATAACTACTTGTTGAGCAAGACTGTCTTTCCGGAAGCAGAATGCAGTGCATTCCTGATCTTCACCCACTAAACGGCTACAGCCTCCCAACCATGGCTGCGACCAAAAATAGCCTCGCAAATTTTCAAATGTCCTCTGGGGGGCAGCACTCTTCCCAGTTTGTTACTACTGGTTTAAAACATTGAGCACTGATTTAAAGTCTTGTTTATGCTAAATCAATTTTTCTGTTGTTGCAACAGAAGAAAAGCTAACTGTGATCTCAACCATCCTTTAAGGAGAGTGGATACTCTGTTTTCGGGGCCCCTTTGATAATGTGCTGGGGCCAGCATAGACCATCTCCCAAGAGTTGATTGTGCACATCTATTCCCAGCTTTACTTTCAGTGACCTCTTGTTGATGGTTTGAAATTGACCATTGTAGGGCTGGCACTGAGGCTCAGTAGGCTAATCCTCCACCTTGCGGCGCCAGGACACCGGATTCTAGTCCCAGTCCGGGCACCGGATTCTGTCCCGGTTGCTCCTCTTCCTGTCCAGCTCTCTGCTGTGGCCAGGGAGTGCAGTGGAGGATGGCCCAAGTGCTTGGGCCCTGCACCCCATGGGAGACCAGGATAAGTACCTGGCTCCTGCCATCGGATCAGCGCAGTGCGCCGGCCACAGCGCGCCGGCTGCGGCGGCCATTGGAGGGTGAACCAATGGCAAAAGGAAGACATCTCTCTCTGTCTCTCTCTCTCACTGTCCACTCTGCCTGTCAAAAAAAAAAAAAAAAAGAAAGAAATTGACCATTGTAGAAATTTTGGGAGAGCCAGTTGTCAGTCATTCACTGTTGCTCTTTATGGATGTGATTTAAAAAGTTACATCCACAGGTGTATCAGGACAGATAAGAACACATGCAGGACAGTGTGATCACAACTCAACTAGGAAGCCAGAGAGAGACTGGATGGAGCCAGGCTCAGGCTTTTAGAACAATGCTCTCATGAGAAATAACCAAGGCCCCATAAGAAATACCATCTTTTAAAGATTTATTTATTTGAGAGGCAAAGTTATAGACAGAGCGAGAGAGAGACAGAGAGAGAAAGGTCTTCCTTCTACTGCTTCACACCCGAAATGTCTACAATGGTCAGAGCTGTATCAACCAAAAACCAGGAACCAGGAGCTTCTTCCAGTTCTCCCACCTGGGCCTCAAGCACTTGAGCCATCACCCACTGCTTTCCCAGGTCATCAGCAGGGAGCTGGATTGGAAGTGGAACAGCCAGGACAGGAACCAGCACCCATTTGGGGTGCCCATGCTGCAGGCAGAGGCTTAACCTACTATTGCACAGTACCGGCCTGAGAAATAGCTTAATCCCTTTCAAGGTCATGCCCCCAGTGGATGCACCACCTCCTAAAGGCCCACCACCTCCCAATATCACCACTCTGTGGACCAGCACATGGCCTCTTGTGGTACAAATCACATCCAATCCATAGCACAGGCAGGCTTGAATTCTTCCACATTATGAAAAGAGTTTGTAGATCTTAAGGAAACAATGGAAAAATATAGATTTGAAAGCAGGGATTGAGGAAAGGAATAATGTATAGAAAATTACAGCCTTACTCTGTTGGGAACACCAATCTTCAACAAGTTCTTCTTAACTAAAAATAAATGGTTGAATTCTAGCTGAATATGAGTCGATTTGCTCATTTAACAAATATTTCTTGGGCACTCACCAAGTGTCAAGTACCATTATTGGCACTAAATAGACACATTCAGACTGTACACAAAACTGCAGAAATTTGAGACAGAGGGGAACTATGGGAGGTAAATTCCAGAGAATATAAACTCTGTGGTGGATAATTCTAAACATTTCCTAGGAATCAGTGGCGTTCTAAGAAAATTTTTCATGGATATGAAAAAGTAAGGCATGAAATTTCATATGGAAAAGGTGAATTCTTCTGAGACTTAGTGAAGGTGAAGAATCCAATTTCTTGATTTCTGAAACTGAATTGCTTCTGTTCCCTCCATACTTAAAATAGTATCCCTTTGCTCTTAATCCCGGCACTTGGGAGACACTGATCTCAGGGGAATACCTGGATAGGGAAGAGTCTAGAGGCCATGTAACATGAATATGCTGCCCTTGGAGAAGCTCTGGGGAACATGATATCTGTCTTCAAATGTTTGACAGCTGTCAGATTAAAGATAAATTAGATGTTTCCTCTCTACCTCTAAGGATAAGAATAAAACCATTGAACAGAAATAACAGAGTGGCAGATTCAGTCTCAGTAAGAGAAAAACTTTCTAGCAGTCAAGCTGACTGGCATAAGAGAAACTATATGGCACCTCTACTACACTATGCCAATAAGAGAAAATCCCAGAAACTTTATGGCCTCTGGTGTCTTCCCATGACCCTTATGGTTCCTGTGTGATATACTGGCTCCAACACCTTCCATTCCTGCTTTACATTTAATGTTCAACAAAGACTGCACTGCTTGTAGTCTGACACATATGAAGCTTTGTATTCTCTCAGTGCCTTGCTTTGGTCTGAAATGTTCTCTTTTCTCCTTATGATTGATTGCTATTCCTCTTGTGCCTCAAGACTGCCAATACCTTTAAAGCACTGATTGGGCATGCCCCTCTTCTCTGCCCCCATAGCAACCTCTCGACCTCTGCATCCTTGCCTTCTGTACACACACAAATAAAGTTTCTGAGAATGTTTCTATTACAGCAGTGGTCAAAAATAGTTGCATGTTCTCATCTCATTTGAGTTCTTCAAGGAATAGTCTTTATTAAAATAGGCACATGCAAAATGCACTAAGGCAGCCTTTAGTAACACTCCCAGATAGACAGGCGTCTTCCAGAGCAACTGAACCTGAGTTAGGAAACACACAGAACTGCCTACTGAGACATGTATTTCACACGTCTTTAAATTCTGTGGCTGGGTGGGTATTGAGGCATAGTGAGTTAAGCCACCACTTGGAATATCCATGTCCCATATCAAAAGTAGAGTTCAAGTCCCAGCCTACTCTGCTTCTCATTCAGCTAATGCACCTGGGAAACATAAAATTATGGCTCAAGTATTTGAGTTCTTACCACCCATGTAGGAGATCCAAATGGAGTTCTTGTCCCCTGATTTCAGCCTGGCCCTGTCCCGATTGCAAAGATTCTCTCTCTCTCTCTCTCTCTCTCTCTCTGTGTGTGTGTGTGTGTGTGTGTGTGTGTGTGATGCTGCCTTTCAAACAAAAAAATAAATATTTAAATTCTATGGCTGGGGGAAAAAGTGATGGCTTCAAATATGAACCCCAATTCAAACTCATGAGAATGGATACTTCAAATTGCAATTGTTGGCTTAAAATTGATTTACTCTTCATAAGAACAACTTTTAAACATAGTTGAGAAACATTCTTAATCAGCACTCAGTAAGATGAGCTGGTTCTATTAAACTTACCTGATTCCTTCCTTCTCTCTCCTAAGTTAGTGAATTGGTGAAAGGCAGAGAACTTGAATGCTACGTTCATGCCTATATCTCCCCTAACGGAGCTGGGGAGGATGGAATTCAAGTAACTGGCCTGTGACCCATTTCTCTCCCAGTCATCAGGACAACACGTAGGGAAAGAAAAAGGAAGAAATTCAATTTAATCTACTATGAACATGCTGTACCTTCTGGCAAATTAAGTTATGCTTCGTTGAAGAGGACAATTATTTATGGAATATTCTTAACAAGATGTCCCCAACTTAGCATCATTTGTGGTAGGCAGCTTAGAATCTGTGGGTATATGAGGCTTACCTTCCCACAGCATGCTGTATACAATACACAACTGTCTGCGGTATCATATGGAGATGCTTCTGAACACAAATGCTCTCACAGAGACAGTAACCATAATCTTCCTTTGCAGACTTTCTGTATTTTGCTAGGCTGAGTGTTCCATATGTGATGCCGGAAGGAAACGCCTGAAAAGTCACAAAGAATGTCCCAGACTTCTCCTTTATTCACCTATGCCACTTTATTTTAAGTATCCATGAAAATATTGGTAGGACTTAATATTGGGTAAAATCTCTGATTTATATAAATCTGATGGGACAATCCAATCTTATATTAGCTCACTAGTAGAGTACCTGCGTCAATAAGCATTGGTTAAACCAAATACTCCTTGGAGCCGGCACTGTGACGTAGCAGGTAAAACCTCCACCTGCAGTGTTGGCATCCCATATGGGTGCTGGTTCGAGACCCAGGTGCTTCACTTCTGATCCAGCTCTCTGCTACAGCCTGGGAAAGCAGTGGAAGATTGACCAAGGCCTTGAGGCACTGCACTCACATGCGAAGACCCAGAGGAAGCTCCTGGCTCCTGGCTTCAGATCAGCACAGCTCCAGCTGTTGCAGCCAATTGGGGAGTGAACCAGTGGATGGAAGACCTCTCTCTCTCTCTCTCTCTCTCTGCCTCTACTTTTTCTCCCTGTATAACTCTGACTTTCCAATAAATAAGTAAATCTTTAAACAAAATACCCAGATAGAATGTGCCTTTTTGTGAGTTAGTGTTCATTGCTAGAATTATTACAACTAAAGCTTGAAACAATCTTTCATGTTTCTACCATACCATGTAGCATGGTTCTATGTTTGAGGGTAGTTTAAACTACACTAAACTTTAAAGGCCTCTAACATTAACATTCAATGGCATAATAATTAATCTTTAAGGTTTCACTCTCACTCACCCCAGCCTCAACTCAGACCCAAGTTAAACGTTAGGAAAACTATAACAACACAAAACTCAATTTACCTGGTTCCTGTTACTGCAGTGTGTTCTGTGAGATAGACCCCAAAATGGCTGACTCTTAATAGCCATTTTAAGATATTTTTAATATAATGTTTTTACAATCCTTATAATAATCATGTGATGTTATGAAGAGGAGAAGATTCTAATTATTTGGGAAACAGAAAATGAAATTTTTCCAAGCTCATACAGCTAATGTTTGCTAGAAGTGAGCCTTAAACACAAGTCTTTGGCCTCTAGAAGAGATGCTTTTTCCATTATACCTACTGCTTTTGCTGAGCAAGGGCCCAAAGCCACGCCTGGGGTGGCCAATAAGTACAACAGAGTGCAGGGAGCTGCAAGTGCAATGAGAGGGGCACAAGGCCCCAGGAATCAGACGCACCTCCTTCAAGCCATCACATCCTTGGGACCTGTGAACTCTTGGCCTATTATGGAAGACATTCTTCCATTGTCTTGCAGAATCACTCCTAGCTTTCTGTTAAAATGATTGTTTTACTAATCTCCTTATCAATCCATCATTTGTTGACACCTTTCATGTCCTTTTCCAAAATATTTTCTCATTATTTAACATAAGGATAGGCTAAGAAGTTCTTAAATCTTAATTCTGCCAACTTTTTGGTTAATATTTCTATGTTTAAATTATTTCTGCCTTCTTGCATTTTGCTATAACAGTCAATAGGAATCAAGCCACTCCTCCAAAACTTTGCTTAGCAATTTCCCAAGCTAAAAATCCAATTTCACTGCTTGTATATTCTGCCTTCCATGA
Source organism: Oryctolagus cuniculus (assembly GCF_964237555.1). Taxonomy (NCBI): domain Eukaryota; kingdom Metazoa; phylum Chordata; class Mammalia; order Lagomorpha; family Leporidae; genus Oryctolagus; species Oryctolagus cuniculus. Next base: position 8,871,575 of record NC_091433.1, on the reverse strand, counting down.
AACACTAGGACATACATAAACATAATTTGTTAGGTCCATGTGTGTGAAAGGAGCCAAACAAGAAGTTCATATGGGAAGAAACAGAGCAGCCTTTGTAGCTTGCTTTGGAAGCAGCCCACCCACCGTTTATACAACAAAAAGTACTGCCCCTTGTAGGAGGGTCCCAGCCTTCCTCCCAGAGACATCCCAGGAGAAACTTCTTAGACTTGTGCTCTAAGGGTTATTTTATCTGATTATACTGTGTAATAAAGCCTTAGTATTAATTTCTTGCCCAGTAAGCCTTTTGCCCCATTAATACCCCAAAAGAAGAGGGAGAGGGAAGGAAAGAAAGCAGGAAGTGGTCCCCACACCCATATAAACCTCAATCTAAATGTAGACTGGGCATTTGGTTTCTTTGCTAAGTTGCTCATTAGTCCTTTCAGTATGCCATCTCATTAAACTTTGCTAGCTCGCTTACCACTACTCTCTGTCTGATATCTGAAATTTGTTACTTACAGGAGGACAAGAGCTTCTATTCCAGCCATCTCTAGTTCAAACACACACACACACACATACACACACACACACACAAAGCCTTTTTTTTTTTTTTGCTACTTTGTAAAAAGAATGGCCTTCCTTCCCACTGTCCAATAACATGTTCCTCATTCCAGCTGAGACCTAATCTGAATGGTCTTTACTATCCATATTCCTACTAACATTCTGTCCAGGATTATTTAGATATTCTTGAAGAACATTGAGGCCCTTTATATGTCCTCTCCTTCTGGGCCCTCACCAGAATCCTAACCAGCCATTCATGGCAATATAGTCTTTTGCCAGCATAAACTTCAAAACTCATCTAGTCTCTACCCATCATCCAATTCCAAAATAGCATCTTATTCTCAGTACCAATTCTGTCTTAGTCAGTTTGAGTTGCTGTTGAAAAAAGAAAGAAAGAAAACATCTAATGTGATCTGGGTGCCTGAATAAAGGTGAGGAGCTGAGAGTCGAACTCATGTATGATTTTAAAACTCCATACTAGTTATTATAAGAATGTTATAAAATAGGAAAAAATCTAACTCCCTGTCTCCCTGTCTCCTTGAGATATTTACAGCCTTATGAACATGTAGGGCTTTTAATATGTGATATGTGTTATCTAAAAGTTTTTCTATCTTGGAAGTAAGGAATATGATTATGGGTTCTAAATAATGTTTAAATCAAAGCTAAAAGGAACTTCTCCATTTAACTCATGCAGAAATCACTCCTTAATTAGAAAGCCAATGAAGCTATGATCACAACTAAATTCCAAAAATATAACACAGATACAAAGATAGGCATATTGCAGATGGTCTTTAATCCTTGGGTTTATTAATAATTAAATTTTGTTAGACTCTAAGTAGGGCAATAATTGAATGACTTTGATTTTTTTCCAAGATCCATGCAACTGTACCAAGTGTTTGCTAGACAAATTTTAACCAAAGTTTTACGGTCTTCATCAGTGAACTACAGATTAAAATATCTGTTGGATTTTCTATGAAAAAAAGAATTCCATCTCTCCACTAAGATCTAATCTTGCTTTCTCCCTGGATACAAAGCAAATCTGAATTTCCCAGGCTCTTTTGAAATTCAGTATGGTCTCATGACTGGGTTTTGAGTCTATGGATTGTAGATGGAAGTGGTATGTGCTATGTCAAGACTCGACCCATAAAAATGTCCAGACTCTTCCATATTCTTCTCCTTCCCATGAGTAGAAGGCTATAATGAAATTAAGGTTGCCTTGGAAGGCAATGTTTTCAAGAAGAAGGAGCTGTTGTCACCCTGAATCCCAAAAAGACTACATAGAGCAGAAATTTTCTCCTTACCACCAACCACCAACCACCTCTGCTATCCTAGAATATCCCTGCTAGGCTCTTAGGTAAAAAGAAAACAAGTCTTTCTTATGTTTGAGTTACACATTTTAGGCTTCTTTCATGCAGCAATTTATCCCACATAACCTAATATAAATGATATTACTCTGCTCGTATAGATTTTTCAGTATCATTATTCTATAGTCAGCTCCCTAGCAGTTTAATATTTGTGACATATGTCAACTTCAAAGTCAACCTGTTTATTTAAATAATAAGTTACTCACAATAGTAAAACTCTTTCTGTACTACCACTCTACAATTTCTCTTAAACTATAACTTCTACCATGTTAATTCTAAATCAAGAAAATTCAGTGGTTCCTAACACTAGCTATAGCAACTTTGGATAAACAAATTGGTTGAATCCTGTGGAAAGAGGCAGTGTATAGAATCGGTTGATTCAGCCAAGCAAACTGAGATCTGGAGAGGTAGATAATACTGTATATAGGAGCCCATCCTTTTTAGTCTGTCTAGCTTTATAGTGCATTCTTAGAGAAAGAAGCACTACTGAAATTTTAAAATTATGGTAATTTGGAACGCCAATGGGTATGGATTTCTAGCCTCTGCTACTATAATCTACTCCAAATACCACTTTCACATTACACTTTGTAAAACATTATTTTATTCTGCTGGTCCCAAACTCAAGAACTTCAAGTGTCCATTCCATAATCTAGCCCTACTCTGCCCTGAATCTTACTTGCCACCATTCCCCTCAGTTTCATCTTTATTTTTACCACACCCCATAAATCTTAATAGCAAGCACTTCCCTAGTACTCCACATTCACCAATCTCAGTTCTTATTGCCCTTGGAATACCTGAAATGCACTCTTCTCTATTCCTCTGTCCCATCTGAGTCACATTTAGGTCTATTCCACCTGTATCATCATGGTAGCTTATGCTAAAATCTCCAGACCACAACAATTTCTGAAATTTGTGGTTCTTCAAGTGAACTCTACCTGACAGATACATCATTGTTCTCTACTTGGTTTCACATTTTTCCCCTTCAGAATTGTCTATTCTGGATTTTGAATTCTACAAGAGAAAATTCTCCACACTACAGGATATCAAAGTTATCAAGGGAGTGATATTCAAGTTATATCAAGGGAAAATCAAGTTATCAAGAGAGTGAGATTCTAGTACTAGCCCTTTTACTGACTGAACTTAGGAATGTTACTTGAAATCTCAGGTCCTCAGAGAAGTGAATTCTAATGAACTATTCAACTATGGCTTGCAGTAGGTATACTGACTGATTGAGCCTCTGCTGAATGTCAAGTGTGATTCTAGGTTCTAAGGGTTCCCTAACAGCTGTCATGATCTAGATGAAGTTTCTTTAGGGAAGTAGTAAGTTCCCCTCTTATTGATAGCATCCAAACAGAAGTTAAAAGAGGTATTAGTGCAATTATGTTGTATCAATGATTCCTATAGCCAGAATAGACTTCAATAATCCTGTCAGTGATTAGGGTTCTACTCAGCTTTCCTATACTCTGGAGTTCTGACCAATAAGATATAGACACAAGGGCCAGTTCTCAAATAGGAAGGAAGCTATCGATTCATGTATTGTGGTAGTAATTCCAAGCAACTACCACAAACTATGACAGGACAGATGCTTAAACTACAAGAACATTCCATTCTCAAGTTTTAGAGGCTTAAGTCCAAGATCAAGGTGCTGACAGATTTCAGTCCTGGTAAGGGGCTTCCTCCTGGCTTGCAGATGGGCATAATCTCCTCTCACCACGGAGAAAAAGAAAACTTTCTTCTTTCTTCTTATTCTTATAAGAGCTTGAATCCCATCCTAGGAGTCCCTGCCTCATAATTACTTTCCAATTACTTTCCTAATTACTTTCCAATGCCACCACCTCCAAATACTATAGAACTGGGAATTGAGGTTCTAACAAAGGAATTAGCATGGGCAATAAAATCAGTTCATAGCATGCATTGATTAATTAACACAAATAAGTTATTATTGCATTATGTATTGTTAGAATTATATATAATTAAACGCAAATACAAAAATTAATAGCCATGAATATATCAGAGATCTGATAAAACACGGACATGTCTGGTCTTAAGACCACCCTTCCCACCTAGCAAACATATCATGATAGAGATGCATGGGGCAGGTGCAGAGTAGGAGGCAAGCCTGGAGAGCAGAGATTGGATGATCCTTCCCAACCAGCTGCCTGTGCAGGGCCAGTCTCCTCATACCTGCAGCCTTCTAGTCAGGTACAGAATAGAGAGACAGAGACCTGTGGTACCGCTCCATGGAGAAATTGCTTCTACTACCTAGTCTAGACCCAGAAAGGCACCCCCAATCCATCGAGTCATGCCTTCTCTCCTGGCATGGAGGCACAGTGTCCCATGTGTTCCTTCTCCCTGGGGTCACAGGAGACAGGGAGAGGTCACTCCCAGAAGTGTGCGGCATGAAATTTTCTTCTAACGTCTACACAGTTTATTCAAGTGTTTGAAGACCTTTGTATTAAAGTGCATATGGTGCAACACAAGATATTCATAGCACTTCCCCAACACTGCTATATTCCATTTTTCCCTTTTCATGATGACCCCCTTTAGAAATGTCCCAAAATCTTATTTTTTGCCAATTTTAGTCATAGGATACTTTTTATAATGTAAATTTTGTTTTATTGTTTATAAATTACAGTTATAAATAATTATAGTTCACTCAAAAAAGAGTGCTAAAATATAATAATAAGTTTTCCTCTACAGTAGAATCTAGCAAAACAGAGAGCCTTTAGAACCCTTCAAACCATCATACCATCTACATGCCAAAATGTGAGCCCCACATAGAAAGGTGCCTCCATTACTATACACAGTTCATAGATACGGTCCCAAACGACATAAAGGAACCTTCCTGAAGCTATTCTGTCTTCATAACTCATTTAGCATCTGGTCTTATCCTATGCAGTTCTCTGTTTCTAACTTCACACCTAATGCCATATAGTTCTGAATCTCCTGCCACCTCTGCCACCCAGAGCTTGTAAAACACCCCTCACCCAGACCCAGCACTCTCAGTCACAAATGTCTTCCATCACCCTGTCCTATACTTGAGAGAGGCTCCCACTATGTGAACCAGGTCAAGTCTGCTGGCCTCATCATTGCTAAACAGTCAAGGAGTGAGAAATAACTAGACCTTAAGCCGCCTTTTTATTTAAAATGCAAACAATAATAGCAATGTAAACATTTACATTAACTACTTGCTATGAGCTAATCTCATACTAATGAATTCATGTGCATTATGTTCTTTGAACGACACAGTCTCTAAGGTAAATACTTCTATTATCAGCCCTATTTTATAATCAGAAAACTAGGGTTCTGAGAGGTTGTGATTTGGGCCAAGGGACCACAGCAAATAAGGGACATTATAGCCTGAATTTATCCCATGTCTTCTGACTTTAGACCCCAAGCCTTACTCCTTTGGCTAAGGTGGATGCTAATCCCTCCCTTGGCTCCTCACCTTTGCTAAGGTGGTGATATGACTTCACAATGTAGTTTAAGCCATGCCTGAAGAATTTTGAAACCCTCTCCTTCCTGATCTGCCATTGATTCTGAGTTTTTGTTCTCCTTCAAATACTGGACTGTGTCTTTGCACATCAAATGGGCATAGCCCAGAAGTGGTAGAGGGGCAGTTTCTGGCTCCAAAGTTTGGGGGACCCTCTACAAGTCATGCAACCTCTATGATTTTTACCTTCTCATCTACAAAATGGGCACAACTCCACCAGCTTCAGCCTTCCCAGCCAGTTTTCCAGAACTGCACGGTGGGGGTCCATCCAGATACTGCACACAAGAGCGTCATGAAGAAGCAAAACAACCAAACCAAGACACAGTGCTCAAGGCCCTCAGTCTTTCTTCTAGTGGGCACCAGAACCACATGGACAGCTTGTGAGACTCGGCTTTTCTCCAGGAGCTGGAGAGTGAATAAAAGTTTCTCCCAGGTTCCTGGCTACTGTGACTGCAGCTGGTCCCTGGACCACATTTTGAGAACTACCATCCTATCCTACCCCTGCCCTGGACAGACTGTCCCAGGTGTTTTCCCAAAGCTTCCACAGTCATCTCCGCTCTATGCTAAGGAGGTGATGGTGCAGGCTGAATTTCAGTCCCCATTGGTTATTTCAGGAGCATCATAAACACAAAAAGGAAATTGCCCTTTCTTTCTCAGGGAAGTTACTTACACCCTATCAGGCTCTTGATGGGATAGTAGGGGATGGGGGAACGATGCTAACCTGGAGGGCTCTAAGAGGACCGTGCACAAAGGAGGAAGAGATGGTCAAGTGGCACCCCAGCAGGCTGCAGGCAGGAAGAATCATGAGTCAAAGTCAAAGCCATGCTGTCTGCTGAGACAGTGTTGGGACAGAGCAGATCCCAAGGCTATGGTTAGCAGTTCTGTGAGAGGCCCTCTTATCCACAAGAAGAAATGCACGCAGTGTACTCTGGGTAAACCTCTGGGGAGTAGAGTAGCCCAGCTCTCCTGACAGGCTGATGGGAGATTTTCCTTCTCATGGCAAGCGAGCCATTCTCCCCTGATGCTTTCTTGAGTGTGGCTGTGGCTGATAACAGTGTAATTTCCCTTGGAAAATGTCCTTTCCTTCTCTCTCTTTCATTCACCATACTATACCCCCTAATGGAGAGAGATACAGACAGAGAGAAAAATGAAAAGCAATCTTCCACAATGTTCTTTAGCTGTCTCATGCTGATGAGTCTAGCGTACTAAGTAAGAGTCCAGGTGTAGCCTCTCACCTGCCGCAGTCACCTGCCCACATGTAGGATGCTGTGGCCACTAACGACAAAGGCACCTGGGCAGCCTTTTTCACCCTGTTGGGCACCAAACTGCCATAATCGCGGGTAAAGTCCCTTTTCCCCATAGTTGTAGCACACCAGTCAGTGGGGCAGAAACACCCTGAAGTCACCTAGAGGCAGTGGCTGGCCCCCATATCTCTGTGGGAAAGGGTAAGGTGCAGGTCCTTCTGCCCCTGCCCCATCTTCTTGATATTCTGCCTGTGAAGTTCTCCCAAGTATTCCTCCACCCCCATCCCTGGTCACAGAACAGTCTGGTCTCCTCAGATATGCAAGTGACTCATTTTCCATCCATCAGAGATGAGACTTAAATAAATAAAAAGGTACTTCGTGGGGCGGCTGGGCCTAATGATAAGCAATTATAGGAAGCCAAATGAAGGCAGTGCGTTGTGCTGGGCCTGTGAAATTGGTTAAGCAAAAAGAATAATGGCCCGTTTCAGTGATTCATCCCTTCGCTCATTTCAGAGGGAGCATTGTCTCAGTTAAGTGATGCAATTAATATGAAAATGAGGGAATCATTGTTTAAGGAGATGAGGATAGAGTGGGGAGGGGGCCAGGATGCCACAGTGGGGAAGAATGAGGACCACTGAGATGGAAATTTGCATAGGTCAGTAGCAATGTGATGTCTTAAAACGCATTCAAAGCTTAGCTTGCATTGTAATACCTTGCCATTAAATTCTCATTATGGTGACCAGTGTCCAACACAATTCAATTTTTCAGAATGTTAATGATAAAAAGTTAATTATGCTAAGGTGAAAACCTTTTGTACTGGGCCCTAGAATAACACACAGAAAGGGCACTGTGAGTCACTTCAGACACTGCAGGTAAAGTCAGGGAGGCTTAATCTACTGTTTTATTAACCATAACATGATTTGCAGGTTGATTTTTTTGTGAGCATTGCAGATCTTTTGTAACGAAGTCAAGAGTGATAAATAGGGTGTTTGTGTCTCTCCACTTTATTTTCTTCCTAGGCTCTCTGACGGTGTTTTTCCACTCAGTAGTTTCTGAACTCTATCCAGTTGATATCTGTGGACAAGGGATAGGAAGAGAACAGGGAACTTGTGGGGATCAAGAACCATCTGGCTGGCTTCTGGTGGTGTCCCTGGGCATAGTGTTCCATACTGCAGAACACCATGCAGAGGGGACTGGGCAGGATCCAGATCCTGCCCAGGATCATGTCTAACTTCTCTCACTTCTCTGCTCTGTGTCCTTGAGCCAGTTCCCCAACCATGCAGAAGTTCAACACCATTTCACAAAACTACAACACCACATTCCTTACAGGAATTGTTGTGAGGACTTTGTATCAGCATAGTACATTGTAGCCAGTTCCCCAACCATGCAGAAGTTCAACACCATTTCACAAAACTACAACACCACATTCCTTACAGGAATTGTTGTGAGGACTTTGTGTCAGCATAGTACACTGTAGCACACTACAGTGACTTAGTGAGACTAAGTCAAAGCTGGTTAAGCTGACTCTTGTGATGCTGGTATCCTATATCTGACCGCCAGTTGGAGTCTCAGATGCTCTGCTTCTAATCCAGTTCTCTGTTAAAGTATCTGGGAAGGCAGTGGAGGATGTCCAAGTGCTTAGGCCCCTACCACCCACAGCAGAGACCTGGATGGAGTTCCAGGCTCCTGGCAGCCATTGTGACCATTTTAGGAGTGAACCAAGATCTCTCTCTCTCTCTCTCTCTCTCTCTCTCTCTGTTTCTCTCTCATGCTGCCTTTCAAATAAATAAATAAATGTCTTTTAGAAAGGAAACAGTATAGTATTTGCATATAACCTTTGTATGTACACCCTTCTGTATTCTTCAAATCATCTCTATATTGCTTACAACACCTAACACAATATAAACACTATGTAAATACACTGTATTACTTGGGGAATAACGACAAGGGAAAGTCTGGATGTGTTCAGCACAGGTGATTTCTTCCCCCCTCCCCGATATTTTCTATTCAAAATTGGTTGAATCCAAGGATGCATAACCATTGCATACGCAGGGCCAAATGCACTGTGTTTCACACCAGGTTGGGGGAAGAGGAAACTGTTATCAATGTCATCATTATTATGGTGCTAGCAAATACTTTCATCCATAGGGGATATGCAATGTCTCATTTTCCTTTCCATGCTAAATCTCTATTTCATTTTTTAAGAATTATTTTATTTATTTGAAATACAGAGTTACAGAGAGAGGTAGAGACAGAGAGAGAGGGCTTCCATCTGCTGGTTCACTCCCTAGATGGCCACAATGGCCAGAGCTGCACCAATCTGAAGCCAGGAGACAGGAGCTTCTTCTGGGTCCCCCATGTAGGTGCAGGGGCCCAAGGACTTGGGCCATCTTTCACTGCTATCCCAGGCCACAGCAGAGAGCTGGATCAGAAGAGGAGCAGCCGGGTCTCAAACCGGTGCCCAAATGGGATGCCAGCACTTCAGGCCAGGGCTTTAACCTGCTGCTGCTTTCTTTATAAACCAGAGGGTGAATCTTAATTTTTAGAGTCCAACAAGATAGAAAAGTAACAAAGATTGATGGTTTCCTCAATCCCACTCAACACTGGAAACCCCCAAAATCTCATATTCTAGCATAAGAACCGAGAGAATGCAAAGCAAAAGGGTTTAGGTCCTCTACAGGTGTAGTCGAAGGGCAGACAGAAAGCATCCCAGAGAAGACGTCCAGAGCAAACCACTGCAAGCCCACAGGCAGTAGAGTAGCATCAGAACAGCACCCTGGCAGGCTGAAAGAGTAGTCGTAGTCAGAGTGCTAACAATGACAGCAGTGCTCATCGTAAAGGGAGATGTGCTCCTTGACATTATTTTTGGACTTTTGATAGTGCAACTGACCTCCACAGTCACCCACACTAAGTACAACAAAGCAAGGGTTATATTGCTGCTTCCTTAGGAGAAAAGCACCATTTATAATTCTGATACTTGATGAGTATACAAAAGACTCCAAGATGCCTACCCTGGTGTACTGTTTTATCTATCTCTGAGGTGAAATATTTAATACTACGAAGCAACATTCCCAGCAGATCTTATTCTGAATATACTCAGATGAGGTTACATGCAGTTGGCTACATTGTGTTTGGACATCAGGAAAATGCCAGGACCTGGATAACAATAGATCAAAGAGAGAAGGAAGGAATATGAAAGTAGAGTGAAAAAAAGATTCTTTACACAGGAGGAAGAAGGTGTGTTCAACAAATAGGCAGTTTGGGGACATGCTGAGAATAAATAAGGAGATATGCGAACATGGTACCAGTAAAAAAAAAAAAAAAAACAAGACACAGGAAACCAAAAGCATGGCTGGGGGACCATCAGAGAATAGAGAAAAGTCAATACAGGAAGAACACAGGAATCAAAGCCTCCTGCCCTGGTCTGGAAGCACCTTTGTGTTTCCTGCAGGGACAATAAACACCCATGAATTCGCTTGACAGCTTCAGAAACTCATGACTAAGGGAATTACCCAAAAATAGTAGTCCCTCTCTTATGAATGAATCTAGGCCACCTTCAGCCAACTTGACTCATTTTATGGATCAAACACTCTGAACGATCCACAACATTCTAACATTCTACCCCCGTTGCTCCTGTGCACGACTTAGCATACAAATCACTTGGGAAGCCAGCGAAAGTGAATATTCCCAGATGGAAGTTCCAGAGTCACACCACAGGAATCAGTATTTTCAGTAAGTACTCCACAAGGAGAAGAAGATACCTGTAGGACACAAGCAGTTTGAAGAATGGCTGTTCTATAGAGAACAAAGCAGTTTATTTCTCCACAAGTCCAATACTAAGTGTACGCTCTTGACTGTTAACTTGCCTGAAATTTTGGCCTTTTCTATCAACAAATGTATTGGTTAAATAAGTGTCAATTGAGCAAATAGATTTTTGGCATTTCAATGAAATACCTAAGACTAGCTACTTGTGATGGAAGAAAGTTTGTTTTGTCTCATGGTTTAAAAGATTCACCGTCCATCAGCAGGTGGGCTCCCCCAGTTGGGCTATCTGGTGTGTGTGGAGGAATAATCACATAGGGAGCCAGGAGGCAGAGAAAGCAGCTAGATCCAACTTGGCTTTACAGCCAAACTTTCCCAAGAACTACCTTCTGAGACATGCTCCACAGTGATCCAAACCTACCTCCAAAACATCCTAATTTCATTAAGTTCCAATCTTTCATAGTACCATTGGTTTATGACTTTGGGATTCAAACCCTGCATGAGTTCAGGAGCCATGTCTCATTCAAATTATAATCTTGATGGTACACAATGAGCATAAGTGAAAAATGACACCTCAAAGACTTGAAAATGTAGGCTAGTAAGGGCCTGGACAGTACAAAGCAAGCAAAACAAGCCCTGTAAAGATGCATAGAAATAGAGAAGAAAGGGGCTGTTGATTTTGAAATCCAAGATCAAGGAAGACTTCATAAAGGAGATTGCATTTGAACTGAGCCTTTAAGAATGATCAGAAGATAAATAACAGTTAAAAAGGAAAAAAAAATACTCCGTGCTGAAGGACTGGTACAAGCAAATGCAGGGAGAGCTAATAAAGTGGAAGGCATACTTGGCTAATGATAACTATTCCAGTACTAGAACATCTAGGATGCACCACCTGGGACAGATTATCAAAGGCCTTGAGCATCTTATGAGGATATTGGACTATTTTCGATAGGCTGTATAGAGACATTAAAGATTTTTAAGGATGAAAGAGACATATTTTAAACCTTATTTTAGGAAGATGATTCTACCACAGTATGAATCAAAAGTTAAATAGACAAAGGACTAGATGTGGGAACACCATTTTGCTGTTATTATAGTGATGCAAAAGGCCCAAACTAGGACAAGAGTACTGGGGGAGGGAATGTGACAACTCCAAGTCCAGTTATTCCACTTAGCATATGCATGACCTTGGTCAAAGGAGTTAAACGCTCAGTCTCAAGTCTCTCCTTCTGTAAAACGAGGTTAATTTATCTGCTAGGTCTCCTTCCCAGAATTATTATGGGATATGGAATTATGGAAATCATGCAAAGTATGCTATAACTATAAGGAATATTGAGATTAGTGAGGATGATGTGGTGTCTACCAAAGGCAGGGCAAGTTTTGGAGACAACTGTGAGATCAGCAAAGCTGGGGGAGGAAGGCCAATTTGACCCTTGGGTAAAGTTCTTTCACTCCCAGGCTGCTTGAAGCTCTTATTAGGATGCTTCACACACAATTCAGACAAACCCTAAAGCAACTGCCCCAGATTTTTCTTAGCTGTTTTTGACTTCATGCTAGCCTTTTAGAACACTAGTGTATCTCAGATCACAGGTTTTCCCAACAGGCACATATTTCAACAGCTGGGCACATTTAGAAAGTAGCAGAAAAATCCACATCTTACCTAAAGCTTAATGTCTACAGGCAAATGAGTGGATGGTACAGATTTCCTTATTAAGCAAATGAGTCATCTTCCCTGACAGGAGAAAAGGAGTTGGTACAAAATATAGATCCTTGGGGACAGACTTGAGGTATTATACTGAATGTATATTTCATCCTTTTCTGCCAGGCAAAGGTGGCTGTAGGAGATAGCATTATTCAGCCTTTAAATGAGGTACCTGGCTTCAGCATGAGACTTTCAAGGTCTTAAGCAGGAAGCTTCATGGAATTCTCCACCCGCATTTGATTCATCTTTTCTTTCTCGTCTTTCCCCAAGACGCTCCCCCAATCCTTCTCCAAAGTTCCAATCTCGATGACCCATTTGCACATAAACATCTTGCAGAAATCTCAGGTTCCAAACATCCCAAACCATGATTTTTTTCATCCCAAACCTTCTTCTCTTCCTGTTGGAGCTCTGAAAGGTCCACCAGCAACCCACTCCCCCAGATCAGAGTTTACCTCTGCCTTCTGTGCTTATGCTCAAACTCCACCTGGCATCAGATCACGACAGTTCCTGAGGCTGATCCCAAGGCTGCATGGACAACGGGAGTCATGTCTAAACCAAGACTGAGGAGTCGTGACTCCCATCCCATTACCCTTTTCCTGCCATGGCCCAGAAACTTCTGGCTAACCTCAGTGTGAAGAGAAAGGTCAAGAAGGAACAAACTGGGCTCTGACCAGCCCTGAATCAGGACATGATACTAAAACTGAGAATGCAAAGTAGCCAGGCAGTGGTCTAGTGACTTACTGAGAGACCAGAAGGGTAGGATATTATTTAGGATCCTTATATTCCCCGACAATGATATTTGATGGACTTATAACCAGTTATAAGCTCCCTGCCTTGTGCTCTGCATTGTTAATTGTACTTACTCAGTTTTACAGTTGCTAAATTATAATAAATGCTATAGCTGTAGAAGAAAAGGAAGGATTTATGTGTGTTCTATTCTAGGCTGTGCAATATAAAGTGACATTTGAAGCGTTAAAAGCACTCGTGAGAAAGCCAACACTATTCTCCCTCACTCACAGTCCTCAGTTCTCTGGATGAGAGATCCTTGGCTAAGGAGAAAGCCAGGACACCCATCTCATTCTGCAACAAGTGTGACAGAGTTCCAATGTGCTGCTAAAGCAGTTTATGAGTGTAGGACAGATCAAAATGGTTTTCTCAGCCACCTCAAGGAGTCCTAGTTCTTCCTAGCTACTCAAACCCTACTAAGAGAGACCTACCTTCAAAGACCAAAATCATCATCATCATCATCATCACCATCACTTTTCTCCAACATGCTATGTGATTTTTGAGAGTTATAGCCTCAAACATCCATTTTCTGATATGTGACATGCGAGTTATAACAAATCCTACCTCCATAACACAGGGCCTCACCAACAGGAAGCACTCAATTCACAGTAGCTCTTGGTGGCACTAACCAAGTACGTCAAGCCAAACATTACCCCAATTCAAATCACCTACCAACCAAAGGACTGCTACTGAAGTCCAATTTCTGTCTTTCAGGAAAGTCTCATCCATTTGTATTAGGATAGGAGAGTGAAAAAAACCAAGACATTTGCTCCTCAGAGAGAAACCTCCCCACTGCATACAGGAAATTATCCTTGCATTGCCAGCCCCAGGAGAGCCAATCGTCCCTCCAATAATGATGCTGCTATAAACAGATAAGCACAGCATGTATGCACACAGACAATAACACTGAAAAAATGTCTTGGGAGCTATAAGAATCTTCCTCATGAGAGATCCTGTACTTTCGTTTTAGAAGAAACAGATCAGACATTTCAGCTAAGGGGTGAAGTCACGAGAATTATGATAAACTAAAAATAGATACTTTCTTGGGTGCCTTCTAAAGAATATGGATTTTTTTATTATCATTTGATTTATTTACATAAGGGGAACAAATTTCATATATACAGTTCTAAGAACATAATGATACTTCCCATCCTACTCTCCCTCCCTCCCTCACTTGTGATTATAAAGTAAATTAAAAGTATGCAATTGCAAAAATTAAAAGAAAAATAAGAAAGGAAGCAGGAGGGGGGAAGAAGATGGATTTTTATTTTTTTTTAAGATTTGTTTATTTTAAAGGCAGAGTTACAGAGAGACAGAGGGAGTAACGGAGAGAGAGAGAGAAAGAGAAAGAGATCTTCCATCCACAGGTTCACTCCCCAAATAGCCACAACAGCCAAGGCTGAGCCAGGCCAAAGCCAGAAGCCAGAAGCTTCTTCCAGGTTTCCCAAGTGAGTGGCAGGGACCCAAGCACTTGGGCCATCTTCAGCTGCTTTTCAGGCACATGAGCAGGGAGTTGGATAGGGAGTGGAGCAGCCAGGGCACAAACCAGAACCTGCATGGGATGCTGGCACTGCAACGCTAGCCCCAGAAGATGGATCTTTAAAGAGCAAAAGAGGAGAAGGGAGGGGAGGAGAACAGGGGAGGGGAAGGGAAGAAAAGAAAAAGTAAGCAAATGGAAGGACAGATCTTCTAGCCAGAGGAGCTTTGTTATGTTGAATTCCTAGTTGCTCTTGGCCCCATAGATCAGGCAACACAATCTGGGAAGGAAGAACTTAGCTGCTTAGTAGAGATTAAGTTGGAGTTTCTTCAAAGAAAACCCAGGAAGAAGCACTGAGGTTTCGCCCTGGATGGTGAGCAGAGCAGGAGGCCCACAGGTGGTGGGCATTCAGAGGATGTGAGTGCCTCTAGTATTTCAACACCCTGGTCCAGTCACTGCTTATATCTGCCTGCAGTTCCTACCAGTGAACAATGTAGAGGAGAGGGACTAAAGTGAAATCTACAAAATACGCAATGAGGTTAAGTTAAAGCAAGTTTAATAAGGTCTTTTCATTTTAAGTGATCAATAACAATTGATAAACTAATACTTTGATTGTTCATCCATTCTAAAACACACACATGTTTTCTATTTTGCTGTCTCTGAAGTCACAGTATTCTTAAAACAGAGGACATGTTAGTGTTCACTGGAAATACTACGGTTTTCCCTCTTTCTTGGAGATAAGGGGAAGAATCAAGTGTCTTACAATCAGTGGTGTCTCAAACTCAATTACATGTGGTGGGTGCTTCGATAGCCATGCCAGTGACTTCAACTCTCCAAACCATATTTCACATGTCCCGGAGTCATCACAGTCCTTAGGATTGAGGTGTTGGGTTCCAGGACAGCAAAGTCAGGATCTATCAATTCTTCTTAACTGACATCTCTCAGGGTTCAGAAAGTTTCTTATCTAATCTCTTTCATGTAATAGAATGTAGCAAAAAGTCAAACGTGATTTTACCTGACACATTTGCCACAGCTGATTAGCCAATAACAATGTACTTGTACAATTTCTTATGCTGTAAATATTTTTAATTGTCCCACCCTCTTTTTTTATTTTTTATTTTTTATTTTTTTGACAGGCAGAGTGGACAGTGAGAGAGAGAGACAGAGAGGAAGGTCTTCCTTTGCCATTGGTTCACCCTCCAATGGCTGCCGCAGCCTGCGCTGCAGCCGGCGCACCGCGCTGATCCGATGGCAGGAGCCAGGTACTTATCCTGGTCTCCCATGGGGTGCAGGGCCCAAGGACTTGGGCCATCCTCCACTGCATTCCCTGGCCACAGCAGAGAGCTGGCCTGGAAGAGGGGCAACCGAGACAGAATCCGGTGCCCCGACCGGGACTAGAACCCGGTGTGCCGGCACTGCAAGGAGGATTAGCTTAGTGAGCCGCTGCACCGGCCCAGAATTGTCCCACCCTCTTATCACCAAGGCAATTCAGAGCACTATACCTCTGTACACAAAGACTTTCATATCCCATTAGATTATGTCCTCCCTCTGAGAGACTCATTGTCCATTCTACCCATTTGATTAAGTCTAGGAGAAAGGAAATTTACATGATTTTGATTCCACATTTTTTTCAAAGAAGAAACTCAAGTTTCAATTTTAAAGATTCATTTATTTGAGAGGCAGAGTTAAACACAGAAAGAGAGAGACAGAGATCTTCCATCTGCTAGTTCACTCCCCAGATGGCCACAACAGCTGGAGCTGAGCTGATCCAAAGCCAGGAGCTTCTTCCTGGTCTCCCAAGTGGGTTCAGGCACCCAAGCATCTGGGCCATCTTCCACTGCTTTCCCAGGCCATCAGCTGAGAGCTGGATCGGATGAGAAACAGCTAGGACATATGGGATGCTGATACCACAAGCAGAGGCATAAGATACTATGTCACAGCTCTGGCCCAAAATTCAAGTTTTCTAACTCCATTTTATCTTAGTGGAGATTCTGCCTAGCAAAATATTCAATACAAGGTCTTTAGTAGTATGGTAAGCATGGCACAATGAGATCCTTACTCAATGATGCTATAGGTCCTTTGTATAAATTCACACAGATTAACACATACACACATGCATTACACATACACATGCACACACATGCTTGATATAAAAGATCATAATTTTTTGGGTGGGAGGGTGTTGTGGTATAGCCGAAAAGCTGCCACCTGCAACAACAGCATTCCATATGAGCACCAGTTGTTATGCCAGGTGCTCCACTTCCAATCCAGCCCCCTGCTAATGACCTGGGAGAACCATCAGAAGATGGCCCAAGTCCTTGGGCTCCTGCTACCCACATGGGAGACCTGGAAGAAGCTCTTGGCTCCTGGTTTTGGTCTGGCCCAGCTCTAGCCTTTGTAGCCATCTGGGGAGTGGACGAGATAATGGAAGAACTCTCTCTCTCTCTTCATCTCTCCCTCTCTCTGTAACTTTTTCAAATAAATAAATAAATCTATTTGAAAACAATCATGATTTTGTATCTAGGTAGACGTGGAATCAAACTCTCAGTGTGTGTGATTGAGGGAATAGCTGGCATCCGTATTGCATAAGCATCAACCAGAAGTTCAAGAAGATGTAACGCATGGATGAAGGAGGCTACCTGGACCTTGTTGTTTAAGTGAATGAAATAAAACTGGCAGCACAGGAACACACGGACCACTTGCTGTGTGCCGACACTCACAGCCGATATCACCAACACTCCTGACACTCCTTCCAAGGAGGTTCTGCTGTCCAAGAGGTCAGGTGCCCAGTGTCATGAGATCGGCAAACACCAGGGCTGAGATTCGGTGCCAGGACCATCCACTGCCAAAGCCCTGGCTCTGTGTTTTCTGCTAAGCTGCCTCCCACTGCCAGGCTTTGTCTTCACTTCCCACCCTGACTGAGCTCTCCAGCTTGCTGGCTTGAGCACTGCTTCTGAGAATGAACTAGCAGCACTGGGATCTCCAGGTGATGAGTCACCTTCCCGCTTCCCATCTGACCTTGTGTTCTCCACTCAAGGCTGACAGGTAGCGGCAGTCCTCCCTTCTGAAAATGTCACTGAGCCATCGACGCAGAGAAAAGGCGATGCTGACATTCTGCTTTTCCTGTGACTCCCAGGAGAACATTTAATCCCTGTGACCTTGTGGCTATTTAAAAAGAGCCGATCACCAGACCTTGTCAGTCAGTGACAGCCAGCATTTTGTCTAATGAGCCTGAGGGTGCGCACGGCTTGCAGTGGGAAAGGGTAACATCTGGCCCGTGTTTAAAAAGCAAGTGGGATTTCTCAGTGAGTACTATTCATCAACAGTCCTCCAAGGCACATTTTCCCTGTGTTGTTGTTTATAGGCTAAACAGATCCCAAGCACAGATATTCGAAATCTACATTGTCCTAATGATGAGCTAGCGAGATTTCTACCAAAGAACTGGAAGACCCTCTCTCAATTTTATGTTTCTGACATCAAAAATTAAATATTGCAGTATCATTAAGAAATATTTTTAAAAGCCATCAACATTATTACCACATTTTTTTATATTTGTTTGCATTTGTTTACATCATTCAATCCTATCCTCTCAAAATCATTCCCATTTTAGAGATGGAAAAACTGAAACTAAGAGAGCCAGGACTGGGCTGTACTGAGAATTGTGTGTCACCTGCCTGTGATGAGGGTATGTTAGAAACAGAGTTTATAGACACTGGAAATTGTTGTTAAAATGCATTAACATTGCATTTTCCAGTAATTTATTTTTACTGCATTTCACCAAAATATCCACCCACAGTGGATTGGAAATTAAAGCATGGTGTGTCCATCACCACGGATGGTTTCAGAAGCACTGTTTCAGAAATACTGTCACTATATAATGAGAGTCAAATGGGTGGGATGAAAATGGATTCCAATGTTTCTAAGTTGATGTTAAATGATTATTCACCAAACTGGTTTAGGTCCAGCATGGCTACTGCTCCCAGTCTTCTATGTTATTTGAAGTTCTAAAAATGTGTTAGCTCCATAAGGGTGGTGTCTTTTTTATTACCACGTCTCCATTGAAACAGTACCCAAAACTAAGTAGGTGCTTAAAAAACATTATTAGGTCCTTGGGGGGAAGATGGCGGAATAGAGAGGGAGGGAGCACAGCGAAGGTCCACTAAGGGAAGGTTCAAAGAGGGATGAAAATTTGTAGTTTTTAAGCCCTTCCTCAAACTGGGGTGTTGGGGTGGACACGCGGGGAGGACGCGGACGCCTGGGACTCAGGACACCAGCAGGAGCGTGTACGCACCAGCGCTGGAGGCCGAGGTGAGACGGGGCACTCGCCCAGCACCGCGGCACAGCTGCCGCCGCCCCTCCCCCAACACATCCTGGGACGGACACTGGGACATGCACGACTGAGTGGGAGAGGAAATAGAGAACGGGAACAGAGTGAGTGGCGCAGGCGGTGAGAGTGCACGATTCAGGGACACTAATTGAGAGACTGAGTAAGCCAGTGTCTCTTGGCGCCTCCCCGGAGCCCCGGCGGGCGGGAAGCAGCCATTTTGTTTGTTTACATTCGGGCTTAAAGGAGACCTATCTTTGCCTCCACACTAACCTTCGGAGGCGGAGCCCAAAGGTGGAGCTGAGGGTGCTCTAGGGAGGGCAGCCCAAAGTCCTGAGACCCGACTACTCAAGTTACTGAATAACGCCTCCTGGTGGGGAAAAAGCACAGGATCCAGAGCTGCAGTGGGCAGAGAGCAGCCACCCTGTCTGTTTACCTGCGGGCTGTGTAGAGCAGCCTGGTTACACTAAATATTGGTAGAGACTCACAGCAGCCTATAGTAGAGGGAAATCAACCTGAAAAATCACCCAGACAGAATGCCAAAAAACAAAACCAAAAACCAAAAAAACATAGAAGATAATATAAATTTGCCAATGGAGCAGGCTAAACCAACAGAGGCAGAAGAAGAAGAAGTTGAAAACATGCCAGAAAAAGAATTCAGAAAATTAATAATCAGAATACTTAGAAATAATGAGAAACAGTGTCAAGAGCTGAATGAAAAACAAGCCCAAGGATTAGAGATCTTAAAGAGAAGCCAGAATGAGATACTAGAACTGAAAAACTCAATTGACCATATAAAAAACACCGTGGAATCCCTCGGAAATCGAACAGATGAAATAGAAGACCGAATATCAGAATTCGAAGACAAACTTCCAGAAATAATACAGTCAGTTCAATCGCAGGAAGAAGAAATTAAAAAATTAAAAAACACGGTCGGAGACCTACAAGATTCAATCAAACGGTGTAATGTTCGGATAATAGGAGTCCCTGAGGGGGTGGAAAGAGAGAATGGATTAGACGGTGTCTTCAACAAAATAATATCAGAAAACTTTAAACAAAGGCAGCTGGATAACAACACACAAATACAACAGATAACCAGGACCCCAAACAGAGTAGACCAGAAGAGAAATTCACCACGACACATTGTGGCAACACTCAGTTCAGTGACACACAAAGAACAAATCCTAAAATGTGCCAGAGAAAAGCGACAAATCACATTCAGGGGTAAGTCAATCAGACTCACCCCAGACTTCTCATCGCAAACACTACAGGCAAGGAGACAATGGCATGATATATTCCAAGTGTTAAAAGACAAACAATGCCAACCTAGAATACTATATCCTGCAAAGCTATCATTTGTGAATGAAGGGGAAATAAAGATCTTCCACGACAAACAGAAACTGAAAGAATTTGTATCCACGCGTCCAACCCTACAACACTTGCTCAAAGACGTGCTGCACACAGAAATACAAAAACAAGAACTTCACTGCAAAAAAAAAGCGAATGTAGAGTAACCCACAAACAAAGTTCAAAATACATAAACAGCTCGTTACAGGAAACATGAAGGGAAAAAGACAGTACTTAACAGTAATCACATTGAATGTGAATGGTCTTAATTCCACGACAAAGAGGCACAGACTAGCAGATTGGATAAAACAAGAGGATCCAACTATATGCTGCCTTCAGGAGACACACCTCATCAGCAAAGATGCACGCAGACTGAAAGTGAAAGGATGGAAAAAGATACTCCAAGCTAATGGAAATCAAAAAAGAGCTGGTGTGGCCATCCTAATATCAGACAAAATAGACTTTAACATAAAAACTATTAAAAGAGACAGAGAAGGGCACTATATAATGATTAAAGGATCTATCCAACAGGAAGACATTACTATTATAAATGTATACGCACCTAATTACAGGGCGCCTGGCTACCTGAAAGAATTACTAAAGGATTTAAAGGGAGATATAGACTCAAATACAATAGTAACAGGGGACTTCAACACCCCACTCTCACCAATGGACAGATCAACCAGACAGAAATTCAACAAGGAAACAACTGAGCTAATTGACGCCATAGACCAAATAGACCTAATAGATATCTTCAGAACCCTCCACCCCACAGACACAGAGTTCACGTATTTCTCCCCAGTACATGGAACATTCTCTAGGATTGACCATATACTAGGCCATAAAGGGAGCCTCAACAAGTTCAAAAAAATTGAAACTATACCATGCAGCTTCTCAGACCATAGTGCAGTGAAACTTGAAATCAACAACCCAAGAATCTCTACACCATATGCAAATATATGGAGAATGGACAACATGATCCTAAATGAACAGTGGGTCATCGAAGAAATTAAAAGAGAAATCAAAAGATTTCTAGAAACAAATGAAAATGATAACACAACCTATCAAAACCTGTGGGACACAGCAAAAGCAGTGCTAAGAGGAAAGTTTATAGCAATTAGTGCCTACATCAAGAAGCTGGAAAGGAACCAAACAAATGAACTCTCTATGCACCTCAAGGAACTAGAAAAACAGCAGCAAATCAAGCCCAAATCCAAAAGGAGGAAAGAAATACTAAAGATCAGAGAAGAAATAAACAGAATTGAAACCAAAAAAAACAATACAAAAGATCAACAAAACCAGGAGCTGGTTCTTTGAAAAAATAAACAAAATTGACACACCATTGGCCCAACTAACCAAAAAAAGGAGAGAGAAGACCCAAATCTGTAAAATCAAAGATAGTAATGGAAATGTAACAACTGACACAATAGAAATAAAAAGAATCATCAGAAACTACTACAAAGAGATGTATGCTAACAAATTGGGGAACCTGGAAGAAATGGATAGATTCCTGGACAAATGCAACCTTCCTAAACTGAGCCGTGAAGATATAGAAAATCTAAACAGACCCATAACCATGGAAGAAATAGAATCAGTAATAAACGCACTACCGAAAAAGAAGAGCCCAGGACCGGATGGCTTCACTGCCGAATTTTACCAGGCATTTAGAGAACAACTAACCCCAGTTCTTCTCAAATTATTCCAAACGATTGAAAGAGAGGGAATCCTCCCAAATTCCTTCTACGAAGCCAATATCACCTTAATTCCTAAGCCCGGAAAAGACACAGCAGAGAAAGAAAACTACAGACCTATCTCCCTGATGAACATAGATTCAAAAATACTCAATAAAATTCTGGCAAACCGAATCCAACTACACATCAGAAAGATCATTCACCCGGACCAAGTGGGATTTATCCCTGGTATGCAGGGATGGTTCAATATTCGAAAGTCAATCAACGTAATCCAGCACATTAACAAATTGAGAAACAAAAATTATATGGTTATCTCAATAGATGCAGAGAAAGCATTTGACAAAATACAACACCCCTTCATGATGAAAACCCTAAGCAAATTGGGGTTAGAAGGAACATTCCTCAACACAATTAAGGCAATCTATGATAAACCAAAGGCCAGCATCATATTGAATGGGGAAAAGTTGGAGGCATTTCCATTGAGAACTGGCACCAGACAGGGATGCCCACTCTCACCATTGCTATTCAATATAGTCCTAGAAGTCTTAGCCAGAGCCATCAGGCAAGAAAAAGAAATAAAAGGGATACAAATGGGAAAGGAGGAAGTCAAACTATCCCTGTTTGCAGATGACATGATACTATATATAGAGGACCCAATAAACTCCTATAAGAGGCTACTGAAACTCATAGAAGAGTTTGGTAAAGTAGCAGGATACAAAGTCAACGCTCAGAAATCAACAGCCTTTGTATACACAGACAATGCCAGGGCCGAGGAAGAACTACTAAGATCAATCCCATTCACAATAGCCACAAAAACAATAAAGTACCTTGGAATAAATTTAACCAAGGAGGTCAAAGACCTCTATGATGAAAATTACAAAACACTAAAGAAAGAAATAGAAGACGACAGAAAAAAATGGAAAAACCTGCCATGCTCATGGATTGGAAGAATCAATATCATCAAAATGTCCATTCTCCCAAAAGCAATTTACAAGTTCAATGCAATACCAATCAAAATACCAAAGTCATTCTTCAAAGACCTAGAAAAAACGATGCTGAAATTCATATGGAGAAACAGGAGACCCAGAATAGCTAAAGCAATCCTTTACAATAAAAACAAGGCCGGAGGCATCACAATTCCAGACTTCAAAGCATACTACAGGGCAGTTATAATCAAAACAGCCTGGTACTGGTACAAAAACAGATGGATAGACCAATGGAACAGAATAGAATCACCGGAGATCAATCCAAACATCTATAACCAACTCATATATGACAAAGGACCTAAAACCAACCCCTGGAACAAGGACAGCCTCTTCAACAAATGGTGCTGGGAAAACTGGATGTCCACATGCCGCAGTATGAAGCAAGACCCCTACCTTACACCTTATACAAAAATCCACTCAACATGGATCAAAGAACTAGAGTTGCGGCACGACACCATGAAACTAATTGAGAGCATAGGGGAAACCCTCCAAGATATCGGAATAGGCGAAGAATTCCTGGAGAAGACCCCACAGGCACGGGTAATCAAAGATAAAATAAACAAATGGGATTACCTAAAATTGAAGAGTTTCTTAACAGCAAAGGAAACAGTCAGGAAAGCGAAGAGGCAACCAACAGAATGGGAGACGTTATTCGCAAACTACACAACAGATAAAGGATTAACAACTAGAATCTACACAATGATCAAAAAACACCACAGAATCAAAACAAACAACCCAATAAAAAAATGGGCCAAGGACCTTAACAGGCATTTTTCAAAAGAGGAAATCCAAATGGCCAACAGGCACATGAAAAAATGCTCAGGATCCCTAGCCATCAGGGAAATGCAGATCAAAACCACAATGAGATACCACCTCACTCCGGTTAGATTGGCTTACATACAGAAATCAACCAACAACAGATGCTGGCGAGGATGTGGAGAAAAGGGGACACTAATCCACTGTTGGTGGGAATGCAAGCTGGTAAAGCCACTATGGAAGACAGTCTGGAGAGTCCTCAGAAACCTGAACATAGCACTACCACAGGACCCAGCCATCCCACTCCTTGGAATATACCCAAATGGAATTAAAGGGGTGAAAAAAGCCATTTGCACCTCAATATTTGTTGCAGCTCAATTCGCAATAGCTAAGACATGGAATCAACCTAAATGTCCATCAACGGATGACTGGATAAAGAAACTATGGGATATGTACTCTATGGAACACTATACAGCAGTAAAAAACAACGAAATCCGGGCATTCACAACAAAATGGAGGAAGCTGGAAAACATCATGCTGAGTGAAATAAGCCAGTCCAAAAGGGATAAATATCACATGTTCTCCCTGATTGATGGCAACTAAACGAGCACCTAAAATGATACCCATTGAAGTGAAATGGACACTATGAGAGACAATGACATGAGCAGCCCTTGTCTAGACTGTTGAGGAAAAACTTACTATTTTGTTCCTTTAGTATTTTTGTTGTTGTTGTTGTTGCTCGGTATGCTCTACACAAGACCACTGGTTGAACTCTGCAATCAATGCACAACCATTCTTAAGCGTTTAAAAATTAATAGGAAATTGATCTCTGTGGAACATGGGAGTGGGAATAAGAGAGGGAGGAGATATATAGGACGGCACATACTCAATCAGACCTACCTCCAATGGTGGAACTGGAAATGTGCCAGGGGATTTCAACTCAATCTTACCAAGGAGGCAGGCACCAATGCCAGCACACTTGGTAAAGAGACAAATATAAATACACAACTGATCCAAGAGATAGGGTAAGTGTCGAAGAGAGTACACAAATAAGACCAGTGTAAGCAAATAATGAAAGATAGAATCAAAAGGGTTGAGAATGATCCTGCGGGGGAAGCAGGTCACACAGCAGACTCATAGAATGGCAAATGCCCAAAACAGCACTCCTGCCTCAGAATCAACCCTTGGGACATTCGGATCTGACTAAAAGGTCCATGAGAGTCTCGCAGGCATGGAAAGCCATGACACGGTGGCAAAAAAAACAATCTAAATGAAGGATCCTGGCGAACAACACTCCAGCAGAAGGATCAGGCCATCAAGGAGAGAGGCGCCTTTCTCTGAAGGGAGGAAGGAACCTCCACTGTGATATGGCCTTGACTAAACAAATACAGAGTTGGTGAACTCAAGGGGCCTCCATAGCCTAGACAGCTCATAGCAAGAGTCTCGGGTGATTGCTGACGTCATAAATAAGAGTGCCAATTGTTAAATCAACAACGGAGTCACTGGGTTCATGCTCCCCTCGCAGGATCTCTGTCCTTAATATGTTTATCTATGAAACTCAAAAACAACACTACTAGTCGAACAATACCCTATACCTGGTTCGGTTGTGTGAGTGCAACCTGTTGAAATCCCTGCTTAGTATAGACTAAATTGATCTTCGGTATATGAAGGTAACCGAAAATGAAACGTGATGAAGGGGGGAGAGGGGAGAGGAAGTGGGTGAGGGGAGGGCCATGGGAGGGAGGGAGGTTGGGGGGAAGCCACAACAATGCAAAAGATGCATTTTATATTCTACTTAAAACTATTGGTTGAGCTATGTAATTAATACACAATTACTCTTAGGTGTTTAATTAATGCTATAACTAGTACTCAAATAGTATTTTACACTTTATGTTTCTGTGTGGGAGCAAAATGTGGTAATCTTTACTTAACATACGCTAAATTGATCTTCTGTATATAAAGATAATTGAAAATTAATTGTGATGTGAAAGGGAAGGGAAGAGGGAGTGGGAGAGGGGAGCATTGTGGATGGGAGGGAAGACACGGGCGGGGGGGGGGGGGGAGGCTATTGTGGTCCATAAGCTGTACTTTGGAAATTTATGCTCATTAAATAAATTAAAAAAAAAAAAAACATTATTAGGTACGTGAGCAAATGAACAACTTCTGATGAGCAGACATTGAAGATTTTACCTATGTCAAAGGCTCAAAATTCCTGTGAGCTCACATTTTCATAAGAAAGAAAAATAGAAAAAACGGCAGGATGATTAAGATTGCAAAAGTACTAATGAAGGGCTGAAGCTGGGTGTGGTAAACCAAAAAATAACTACCCCCAAAGATGTCCACGTCTTATTCCCCAGACCCCAAAAATAGGATATAGGGCAAAGGAGACATAAGTTTGAGGACGGTATTAACACTGCTGAGCATTTGATCTTGACACGGGAGGTTATCCAGAGTTGTCCGGAGAGGCCCAGTATAACCAAAAGAGTCCCTAAAAGCAGAAGAACGGAATAGGAGTTTTAGCCTAGTGGTTATGATACTCACATCCCATGTCAAACTGCTGCATTCAATTCCCGGCTCTGGCTTCCGACTCCAGCTTCTCACCAATGCAGACCCTGGGAGACAGTGGTAATGACTCAAGTGACTGGGTTCCTGTCATGCGTGTGGGATACCTGGATTGAGTCCCTGGCTTCTGGCTTTAGCTAATCTCAGCACTGATCATTACAAGTATTTGGGTGGGATATCTCTGTCTCTGTCTCTCAAATACATAAAAATTATAAATATTTTTTAAGAGGAAGAGGGAGGCAAAGTCCAAGGGAGACATGACTACAGAGAAAAGACTGGAGATGCAAGGAAGATGGAGGGAGAATCCATGAGCCAAGCGATCCAAGCAGCCTCTGGGAATTGAAAGGGTAAGAAAATAGATTCTCCATTAAAAAAGGCAATGCAGTTCCTGAAACCTTGATTTTAGCCTGGTGAGGCCCATGTTGGACTTTTTACTTAATACTATCGGTTAAACTCTTTAATTAACACACAATTATTCTTAGGTGTTTAAATTTAACTGAAAAGTGAACCCTGTTAAATATAAGAGTGGGAATAAGAGAGGGAGGAGATGTACAGTTCGTCCGTCACATGCTAACTCGGACTTACCCCTAATGCTAGAGCTACAAATGTGCCAGAGGATTGCAAAGCCCATTAAGGTGGCAGGTACCGATGCCATCTTACTAGTCAAAGAGATCAGTTTAAGTTCATAATTGATCATAAAGATATGATTAAGTGTCAAAGCGATCACATAAACAAGACTAGTGTCTGCTAACACTAACTGATAGAATTAAAAAGGAGAGAATGATCCAACATGGAAAACAGGATACATAGCAGACTCATAGAATGGCAGAGGCCCTAAACAGCATTCTGGCCTCAGAATGAGCCCTTATGGCATTTAGATCCGGCTAAAAATCCCATAATAGTTTCTCAGGCATGGGAAGCCAAGACACTGTGGCAAAAATAAATAAATAAATAAACCTAAATGAAAGTTCTCTGTGAGTGAGATCCCAGTGGAAAGAATGGCCATGAAAGAAGGAGGTACCTTTCTCTGAAGGGAGGAGAGAACTTCCACTTTGGTTATGGCCTTGTCTAAATAAGATCAGAGTTGGTGAACTCAAGGGGCTTCTATAGCCTTGGCAGCTCATGACAAGAGCCTCGGGTGATTACTGGCATCATAAATAAGAGTGTCAATTGTTCAATCAACAACAGGAGTCACTGTGCACTTACTCCCCATGTAGGATCTCTGTCCTTAATGTGTTGTAATATGCAAATTAACGGTATAACTAGTACTCAAACAGTACTTTGTACTTTGTGTTTCTGTGTGGGTGCGAACTGTTGAAATCTTTACTTAGTATATACTAAGTTGATCTTCTGTATATAAAGATAATTGAAAATTAATCTTGATGAAGAATGGGATGGGAGAGGGAGTGGAAGATGGGATGGTTGCAGGTGGGAAAGAGGTTATGGGGGAAGAGCCACTATAATCCAACAGTTGTACTTTGGAAATTTATATTTATTAAATAAAAGTTTAAAAAAGAAAATAAAACAAGTTTGTGTTAATTTGAACATGACGTTGTTTGTAGTAATTCAGCCATAGAAAACTCAAATGCTGAATGATAATAGAAGAGGTAAGACAAAGGCTCCTATAGTGGTCTCTAAAATATGACAGTTCAGTAAAATAATTAAATAAACATAGGGTGGGGAGTATCACTATGTTCCTACATCTGTATATATGAAATACATGAAATTTGTATACCTTAAGTAAAATTAAGAAAAGAAAAGAAAAAAAGAAACACAAGAGCCAACCTCAATGGTACTGAGAAAGGATTCCTGACTGAAAACAGAAGTAGAAATTACTGCACGATGAAGGACTTCTTGACATATTCCAGGAACAGAAAGAAGACCTGAAAGGCTGAGTTAAGGGAGAGAGAAAGAGAGAGGGAGAGAGAGAGAGATGACTGCACCGTTTTACAGTATTAGTAGCAGTGTAGGAGGGTTCTAACTTTTCCACATCCTTACCAACACTTGTTATGCGCCATCTTTTTTTTATTTTATTTAATAAATATAAATTTCCAAAGTACAACTTTTAGATTATAGTGGCTTTTTACCCCTATAACCTCCCTCCCACCTGCAACCATCCCATCTCCCACTCTCTCTCACATCCCATTCTTCATCAAGATTCATTTTCAATTTTCTTTATAATCAGAAGATCAACTTAGTATATACTAAGTAAAGATTTCAACAGTTCGCACCCACACAGAAACACAAAGTACAAAGTACTGTTTGAGTACTAGTTTTACCGTTAATTCGCATAGTACAACACATTAAGGACAGAGATCCTACATGGGGAGTAAGTGCACAGTGACTCCCGTTGTTGATTGAACAATTGACACTCTTATTTATGATGCCAGTAATCACCCAAGGCTCTTGTCATGAGCTTCCAAGGCTATAGAAGCCTCTGAGTTCACCAGATCTTTTTTATTACAATCATTCTCATGGATGTGAAGTAGTATTTCATTGTGGTTTGATTTCTATTTGCCTAATGATTCAGGATGTCGAGCATAATTTCTTTTTTTTTTTTAAAGATTTATTGATTTACTTGAAAGTCAGAGTTACACAGAGAGAGGAGAGGCAGAGAGAGAGAGAGAGAGAGAGAGAGAGACTGGTCTTCCATCAGCTGGTTCCCTCCCCAATTGGCCGCAATGGCCAGAGCTTTGCCAATCTGAAGCCAGGAGCTTCTTCCAGGTCTCCCACATGGGTGCAGGGGACCAAGTACTTGGGCCATCTTCCACTGCTTTCCCAGGCCATAGCAGAGAGCTGGATTGGAAGTGGAGAAGTCGGGGCTAGAATGGGTCCCCATATGGGATGCCGGCACTGCAGGTAGTGGCTTTACCCAATATGCAGAGCATTTGCCCCTGGAGCATCTTTTCATATGCTTATTAGCTATTGCTATGTCTTCTTTGGAGAAATATCTATTCAAATTCTTTTCCCAGTTTTTTATTGAATTATTTGCCATGTTGTTATCACTCTGTGAGTACTACTATCTATGTATTCTAGTTACCAGTCCATTATCAAATATATGACTTGCACATATTTTCTCCCCTGCATTTGGGTTGTCTTTCTATTTTCTGGGTGGTATTCTTCGAGGCACAAATTTTTTTTTTAATTTCAGTGAAATCCAACTCAACAATATTATCTTTCATCACTTGCCATTTTAATACAATATCTAAGAAATCATTACATAAACCAAGATCATGCAAATCTATACTAATCTTTCCCTCTAGAAGTTTAATAGTTTTAGCCTATACATTCAAGTATATGATCTACCCTGAGTTAATATTTGCATATGGTATGAGGTAAATCTCCAATTATATTCTTTGGCACATGGATATGCAGTTCCAACATTGGTGAAGAGATAGATAACATCTTAATGCCATTAAGTCAGAATCAATAACACCATTCTGAGTCATATCAGAGCATGAAACAAAACAATAAACCAATAATACTGTGTTTCAGTAATGTAAGTTCTTTCTAATGTGGCCTTAAGATCTCTTTCTGGGGGCTAGTGCTGTGACGCAGCAGGTAATGCCCTTGCCTGAAGTGCCAGCATCCCATATGGGTGCTGGTTCAAGACCCAGCTGCTCCTCTTCCGATTCAGCTCTCTACTACAGCCTGGGAAAGCAGTGGAAGATGGCCCAAGTCCTAGGACCCCTGTACCCATGTGGGAGACCCAGAAGAAGCTCCTGGCTCTTGGCTTTGGATCAGCACAGCTCCGGCATTGCTGCCATCTGAGGAGTGAACCAGCAGATGGAAGAGCTCTCTGTCTCTACCTCTCTCTGCAACTCTTTCAAATAAATAAAATAAATCTTAAAAAATATAAGATCTCTTTCTGAAGAGTGTATGGTCTTGCCCTGGTGGGGCTCCAGTGGAAATATTCATGGATGGTTACACTGTTCCATTCACGGATACTGCTTTATCCTAGTCAGCAGCCTAATGTCTAAGTGTCCGACTCATAACCAGGTGTCCTTAACACAGGACACTTGTTTATTCTGGCAGTGTCCTTGTGGCTCTTGTTTGACTCATACTGAGTTGGTTCCTAACAAGATAGCCACTTTTTCGGAGAGTCCTGATTAGGAAAGAAGTTAGAATCAGAGATATGAGTCTGGTGGTACAGAGAGGAATCACCACACAGGGCATGTGAAACAACAAGGAATATTTCACTACTTACAGATCTCAGAAGAAGGCAGCACGTTTCACAGGGCCTGTAAGAATGGGGGAACCATTGGGATGCATGTACTTAGCCAGCAGGTGAGAAAAGGGTGGGAAGACCTGTGGACCAAAGCCTTTATTGGGGTGCAAGGAGTTATTCAAGCAGGTTCTCCACGGTGGGTTTAAAGGAAGCCAGCACAGTTCCAGAGGTTCACACTATGACTGACCGATGGTCACTGTGGCATGTCTGTACAATCCATGCAGGGCACAAGGGTCATAGAATGTTCTGTGTACGTTGTGTCTGTCCCACTGGGAGGCAGGTATATCTAGATTGAGCACACTGAGTAACTGGCAGGGTGTGCAGAACTAGAAACTGTGTCAAGGGTGACTCAGCCCAACTTCTCATATGAAAAAGTTGAACTTATGTTTAAAATGGACGCCCAGAAAACAAAATTATAAAAAATTTACTGCATATTGATTCAACTTCATGTAAAATTTTGAATGCTTTTACATTGGGCTTTTGCATTAACCTGAATTATTTAATATTGCATTAAAACATTATTTATCCTGGTTACTGAGTTTTTGGAACACTTTTACTCTTTTCATCTAAGGCAGATATCTACTCATCTCACCCTACTCACAACCCTGCTGACTCCTTTGCTTAGCACACCATGCATTCCAAACCCTCACTCCACTAACCACTCCAGCCTACCTGTCAACCCAGCATGCCTCAGCATTTACCACTTTACCAAACAACACAGATTTATTCACATTTCCCTGTATACCTCATACTGTGTCAAGTGTCTGTCATTTGGATCACATACTCAACTTGGTCTGGAATATAATTTTTTTTTGCCCATTTCCTTCCCATCCTACAAGATTAGGCATCAACTTGTCCAGAAAGACTTCCTTACATCTCCAGTTTGAGATGGGTACGCCTCATCTATGCTCCCAAATACCCTGCTTGTCTGCAACAAAGCTTTACCGCACTGTAAAACGAGTATTTATCACTTGTCTTCTCTGCCTCTGGATTGGAGCTCTTTGCCCCTTTATCCACCTGGACATATTTTCAGGTCCCAAAACAGTGCATAGAACATGGCAGATGAGTACACAGATGTTTAACAGTTCATCTAGATGGGAGTATGACTGAGAGAAAGCAGCCCCATTTTCCTAAAGTGAACGGAGAGGATTGCTCACAGAATCTTCATGGGAATGTGATATGAGCTAAATGTCTAGACTTTGTTGGAGTTCCTGGGACAAAAGCAACCTCCCAAGACCTCATTAGAGGGACAGCCCCAGGAATAGAAGGGTAATAGAGCAATTTAATAACTGGAACTGGTGCTAGAGGCTCACAGGTAAGGCAGGGAAACAGCTCAACAGGGAGCAAAACATTTGGGAAAATCCCCCACTGGTCACACTTTATTAATTCACTTACCAGTCAGCCCATCAACATTCATGGTGCATATTTTGGACACTGGGCTGGACCCAAAATTTAGGAGAGAAAGATCATAACCTTGCCCTACATAAACTTGTGGTGAATTAAATTGCTGCAAATTTATTGTGGGCAAGGTGGCCTTTCAAGAAAACAGAAGTGGTGATGACAAAGTTGGGCCCTCAATAGTCTTGCTTTATTCTTCCATCTACCCTTCAACTCTACTCCCCACCTTTTCCCTTTCTGCTGTATCCCAGGGGGCTAAAGCCCTTGAATCTCACCATTGGGCTTCTCTGACCACTGACTTCCACCTTCATTTGGTCAATGCTGTCCACCAGCAAGGGAATGGGAAGAGGAAAGTAAATGTGTAGCAGCTATTACTATTGTTTTGGGGTTCTCAATAGCCAGTTTTGTCCTAAGTGAAAAGATCTCTTAAGAGGCCTGTTCCAAGGCCAGTGTTGTGGTGCAGCAGGTTAAGTAAACCACTATCTGCAATGCAGGTATCCCATACGTATGCTGATTAGAGTCTTGGCTGCTCCACTTCCAATCCATCTCCTTGCTAATGTTTCTGGGAACACATCAGAAGATGGCCCAAGTCCTTGGGCTCCTGCACCCACATGGGAGACCTGGAAGAGGCTCTGGCTCCTGGCTTCAGTCTGGCCTGGCTCTGGCTGTTGTGGCCATTTGGAGAGTGAACCAGCAGATGGATGATTGCTCTCTCTCTTATTGGGCCTTTCAAATAAATAAAATAAATCTTTTTTTTAAAAAAAAAGGTCTGTTCTACTCAGCCCCCACTCTTGCCTGGTTATTCCCTCTCCAGCCTGGGCCTACAGTCGTCACTCAATCTCATGGTCGTCTGACATTGTACCATTCTTTGTGGTTTCCCTTTCTGCTCCCATCTTTGTGAATAGTCTTTTATTAAATTCTTCTCAAATTATCCAAATATGAATGTACCATCTGTTTCTCAACTGGGACCTTGTCTGATACAAGGAGCTCCTAGGAAAGATGTGAAAGGAAACTGATAAACAGGGGATGAAAGGAAGAATCTCTTTGGATACATGAGTGAATACATTCGGCTGCCCGTTGGGAAAGAGGGAAGTGGGAAAAAGTCAAAGCCAGCTGCCATGGGTTTGTTGGCATTTGTGCCCAGGAGGCTGGCATTTTGCAGAGGGCTGAATAAGACCAGAAACCTCAGGAAAGAGTCAGCTGATGCACCTCAAGTATGAAAAGGAAAGGGAAATGAGATTGTTCCTCAAGAGTGTCAATATATATCAACAAAGAAAATGAAACAAACTGAACTCAGCCAAGTAATTTTAATGGAATGAAATGGTTTCTGGAACTATAAATGTCACCGGACACCTGACATAGCTACAAGTTCTCTTGGTATTTCCAGGTGGGAATATCCACCTTATAGAGAGGCTTTCATCGAGCTCTTATCTAGGATTGCACTCACGAGACTCCAGTCCCTCTTTTCAATTACATCTCCTTCAAACTCCTTAAAATGTTATGTTGTTTCTGCTGTTTTTGCCATCAAGGGGAAAGAAGGAAGGAAGAAAAACAGGGAAGGAAGGCAGGCAGGAAGGATGATTGGATGGAGGGAAAAAGGGAGGGAGGGAGGGAGAAATAGAATTTCATTATATTCTTAACATGGTATCTATGAACTACATTGAATCTGTTCTCTTTGTATTAATATCACAGTAACACAAAAAAATAAATAAATTAAATATAGATGCTAATCAGGTACAGAGCATTTAACAAGCTGATTTCATGTTGAAAACTGGCACTGGGGTATCTATTATTGTCCCCATCTTCTGTATGCCTTGATAGCATGGGTCAGGGAGGATGGAACACTTTGAGCATCTAAACCCAGAAAGCTATGGTCAAACCTTTGGCTTGGGAAGAAGTTCTGGAGGCTTCTAGGCAGCCCCCACCCACCAGTCCCTGGAAACACACAGACCCCCTGGACCTCTGTGGACTAGGCTGCCCACTGAAATAATTACAGTTTGAGCAGCCCTTGTGCCAATCTTAAATTGTCCCTTTCTTGAACAATGAATTGCTTGACCAAACTTCATGATTTTACTTTCATTCATCCACTTTCTAAAATATTATTTACTAATTTTTAATGAACAAAAGAAGTCATGTACATATTATTTTGAAATATGTATGCTTTGTGAAATGGTTGAATTAAAGCTAAACAACATATGTGTTACCTCACATACTTACCATTCTTTGTGGTGAGATACTGTAATCCATTTTCAGTTTCATAAGCTGACACTGGCTCATTGTTCTTCTTGACTGATTCTGTTAGTTACTGTATTTGCTACCTGTCAGACTACAGCAATTGGCAAATCTGATAAGCAGGTGTGACCCAAGTGACTGATAAAAATGTTAAATAGACAGGCTGAGGAGTTGTTCAGTCCCATCTGGTTATTCTCCTTTTAAAACTCACTTGTTCTTTTCTCTTTAATTGCAGAACCCAAACTGCAAGCTCCGTGGCAGGCTTGGTCTCAACCGTGCATGAGAGACCACAGTTCTTACCCCTCCATCATTCAAATCTCTGCTTCTGACAACATAGGCTGAGATCTAAATATTCCCCCAGAACTTTACAGCGCATGTTACTGTCAGGTAAATCATCTCAATCATTTTTTTTTTTTTATTCTGGAGATACTAAGCCACATGCACCCACCATACTAGTTTTCTTTTGGACCTGAGTATAGGACAGTTGGGTCCCATTCAGTTCTGCCTCATGCTCAGATGACTATTGAGATCCATGAGGCTCCTTTAACAAGGGATCAGACACAACCTCACATTACCTGACTTATCTAGCTCTCTGGCACTGTCCTTTCCTACTTCTATCTTAACACATTGATTGAAGCAGCATAAACAGCTTCTGGATTTCCCCGAGAGAGACACTGCATAAGGAGCAATGTCTTCAGCATGGGAAATTTCAGACTAACAGCAATGTCCACATCCCTGAGCCACTCATACTCAGGCAAATATCCCCAAAACAGAGGCTTCAGCTGGGGCATAGCAGAGGCATAGTGGAGGCATAAGTGAGCAAGACCCATGGCATATGTGTTTTGGAGTAAGAGAAGAAAGGACTAGTAGAGAGATTATCTGTGAGAGCTGCAGAAGAGAGGAAAAGTGAAATATGATGTGTAGAGTGTGGTTCTGAGTGACTGAGTAAAGGGTTTCATTTCTCAAGACGGGGGCGCACTCCTGGGGCAGGTTTGTAAGCAAAGTGCAATAGGATGCTGAGGAGTTTATCTTGCCCTAGTATGCAGATGTTAGCAGTACAAAGATGCTTTTATTATCCCCAATTTACTGATGAGAAAACAGGTTCAGCAGATTAGAAAAGCAGGACTTATTTCCAAACCAGGCCAGATCCACTTCACTTCACTATACCTCCCCACCGCAGAGGTGAAGCAAGTAGCAAATGGGGACGGCAGGCTGTCAACCCGTCATGATCACTAAGCAAGGACCTTATCTGAACCCACAGAATCTAGGGAATGCATGAGGTGTGCCCATCTCTGTCTGGCAGCTGGGTGCACTGCAAGCCCAGGTTGGTTACATTTCCCAAGTCAAGCCACCAGTTCACACCATCATCTCTAGGTCACTTCCATTGCCTTTGCTACCTAATTTATGTCTGTGAAGACAAAATGGGTGCACAGGCTCCCACACATCCTGGGGCAGGTGCACAATTTACAGAGCACTGCTCGGCCTCCTGTGAAGGACAAACAACAGGGTTTGAGCACCTGCCAAAGTCGAGGAGGGCAGCTTGAATACAGAAACGCAGCTCCGTCCAAGAGCATGTCTGAGAAGCAAAGGCATCCACTGACTCCTGAATTCTCAAGGCCAGATAAATACAAAGGAAGATAATGTGATGGTCAGGCTGCCTGGTGTAGGAGAAAGAGCCACTAAAGGAGGGTTGTATAAGTAGCATTTATATTGGAAGCCTGAGGAGAATGTTATCAATGCCACCCTCTTCCTGATTATTGACATCCTGAGACCCAATCAATCTTGTCCTTTGAAAAGCAGCATTGCCTCTGGCAAGAAACATATTTAACAAATACCTAAGCATGTGAAGGCAGGAAATAACAATATGGATTTGTGGAAAGAATCAGAGGAAATGCACTTTCCTTGGCCTGTAATGACTTCTCTCCAACCTCACACACTTAAGTTCCTGCTCCTTTTTCAAGAACATTTCAAGGATTCCCTCTTCCAGGAAGCCCTCCTTCATTCCCTCAGACAGAGCAGCCTTCCATCTCTGAATATTGTCTTGTTATCTCCTACACTGGCTCTTGAGCTCCTGGGTGACAGAGACTCTTTCACTCTACTGATCTATTAAATTCTTTATTTTTAATATTTCATTTTGATTTCTCTTTAAAATCTTAATTTCATGGAAAATATTTTCATTCATGTCATGTATGGATTTCTTTAATTTGTGGATTTGCTTCTGATTACTTCTATATAATCCTAATATCAATTTTTTTGAATTCCATTTCCAGCATTTCTTCATTCTATTCATCTTCACCTTCTAGTATTGAAGTCTTGTTGTGTTCCTTTGGGGGTGTCAAGTTGTCTTCCATATTCTTTTTTTTTTGTGACAGGCTGAGTTAGAGAGAGAGAGAGACAGAGAGAAAGGTCTTCCTTCCATTGGTTCACCCCACAAATGGCTGCTACAGCTGGCACGCTGTGGCCGGTACACTGTGCCAGTCCTAAGCCAGGAGCCAGGTTCTTCCTCCTGGTCTCCCATGTGGGTGCAGGGCCCAAGCACTTGGGCCATCCTCCACTGTCTTCCCAGGCCACAGCAGAGAGCTGGACTGGAAGAGGAGCAACCAGGACAGAACCAGCGCCCCAACGGGGACTAGAATCCGGGGTGCCAGCACTGCAGGTGGAGGATTAGCCAAGTGAGCCACAGTGCCAGCCTCCATACTCTTGTTTATTGAATTTCTGTATTTATTTGTGGGCATTTTTGGAGATAATTGTTGGGGTTTTTTTTTTCTCCCACTCTGATGGCTTTTATCTTGGACTTCTTCTGTGGCTTAGTGGAGTGTCTCCTCTTTCAGTGAATACCTAGAAGTGTGTTCTGGGTGTGGCCAGAGAGCTCCGTTTAGTGCTCCAAGGTGAGGGGAGTGTCTAAAATGTCACCCAAGCTGGGCATGGTAAATCTCCTCTTTTTTTTTTTTTTTTTAAATCAGAGTGGAGGGTTTGATCAACTCTGTTGGTGTAGTCTCATGCTCACCATCTCTACTCCAATGAGAACAATGCCTGAGTGCTAGCCTCACTGGGTGAAATATTCCTCTGGGCTATCACAAAAACCACACAAATGATCTGTACAGTCTTCAGCGTGAGCACATCCTGCAGCAGTGATCCTCACCAAGCAATCAGGGAGGCCTGAATGTGTGGATCTGCCCAGAAACCCTGCCGCACCCTGCACTCTCCCATGCAAGCATGGTGTTTTCACAGTCCCAGCACACAAGTTATGAGTGCCCAACCTCCTGTCAATCCTTCTAGCCAGATTCAAGTGTCTTCTCTCAGCTGGTTACTGGTTGTGCCCACAAGCTGGCACATCTGTTACATAGGTCCAAAATTTCACCCACCCTCTCTCAGCTAGTTATAGGATGCTGGTGCTAAAGCAATTTTGTACAACAAAAACAAAGCTGGAGGCATCACAATACCAGATTTCAGGACATACTACTTTCCATGCAACTTCCCACAAGCACTAGGTCATATACAAGTCCAGCTCACACTTGAGTTACTTGCACTTCATCCTAGATACAATGGCAGCTAGAATTTTAATAGCATTTACTGTATTTCTGTGACTTTTCTAAATATCTTACATTTTATCTTCAAAACAATCTATGATGTTCCAGTAGACTTCCTTTTTTTTTTTTCATGAGAAACTGAGGCACACAGATATCCTTTGAATGAAGATTGGGCATGCTATACTGTGTTCAGAAGAGTTCACACCATTGTGAAAATAAATATATCATCCTAAGGGTTTTGTCTTTCCCAATTTTGGATATCAAGGGAGAGAAAGGTTCTGATATCAAGAACTTATACCTTATAAGACCAGGTTTAAATCAACAGAATAAAGGAATGCTCCTCCTTCTCTGAGCTCTCTGTCTTTAATTAAAATACTGATGGATCTAAACAGATTGGAAAAAAGTAGGAGAAATTGGCCCTTGCATTAGGAAAGTGTGCAAAGATGGAGCCAAGGCAGAGAGAAATCCTGTATGGAATTTAGGGCTTGTTGGGCTGCAGATATTTTGTGGAAAAAAAAAGAGGCATTCTCTAGAGCTAATTCCCTTCTGTTAGCTGAGATCCCAGTTAGTCATTCTTCCCTGTCTCATTTGTACCATAGGGAATGAAGGAGTGGATTTAGATACACTCTAGAAACCTGTGTAAAAGCAAAATTTATAATCTCCAAAGCCAGCAATAATGAAAGGTCAAAATGGAAGGTGTGTCTCAAGGGTAAGACAGAACCCTCCCTCAACTTTGAGGAGCTTCTCCATCCATTGCTATCGAAAGTGAATGAGGATTAGATTCCATCAAAGGATCTGGTACATTTCTTTACCTGTCCAAAGGTGACTGTCTCCCATAGGTTGGTGAAAAATGGAGATTCTTTTCAGCCAAATTTGAAGGCTACAGTGGGTCAGATAGTTGGGGTCCCAAGAGAAGGAAGGCAAATAAATTAAACTCCTTCATCTGGAAAATAAATACCAAATGGCAAGTGACAGTGTACACTGCCTGAGTGACTAGAGGAGGCTTAGTTCTTTAATTATTGCCTCATGTTTCCCTGTGGAGATAAAGAGCAAGTTGGTGGAGAGAGATAATCAGGACACAAAATGCTCCATCTCCTCAGTTTATTTTACTTGCTAAAATAATAATAATAATAATAATAATAATAATAAATTTCCTTTAAGTATCCAGTTGTGGTTTTGTTTAAAAGGAGGGGGAGGGAGAATAGAGACAATATTTTTATCTTTACTTCTGTTCACAACAGATCCACAGAGATTTAATAATCATTCAGTGTGAGATTGTGTTCAATACTGTGGCTATCAAGCCCAATGGCATGCAGTCTGCTCCAAAAGAACTATACCTGTCTTCCCTTCAACATTTCCACAACACACATTCACACACTTTTAAAACATTTTATATCTCAAATGAATTTTTAGATGCCTTCATATACCATATCCAGCATTAAGAGTCTATGATTTCACCAAAATTCACCTGTGTTCTTTTGGAAGGTTATGTCTAGCAATCTTCTGTGTTTACAATGGGAAAATGTATTTATTAAGAAGTAGTTTGTCTACCTATTTTCTATTTAAAGTTTCCAACAAGAATTTCTTTCAGGAAATAACCTAAGTGCTTACACTGAGTCAATAAAAAGTAAGTCCAAAATGTATAAATTCATTCAATAATCATTTATATAGTAAGTGTCTGCTATGCGCCCGGCATTATTTGGCACAATAGGAATATCACAGTAAGCAAAATGTTTTAAAAATTCCCAACCCCTATTTAGCAAAAATTCTAATGCAAAAGTGAAGTCAAAATAAAATTTACTGGACCGGTGCCACGGCTCAATAGGCTAATCCTCCGCCTGCGGTGCTGGCACACCAGGTTCTAGTCCCAGTCAGGGCACCGGATTCTGTCCCGGTCGCTCCTCTTCCAGGCCAGCTCTCTGCTGTGGCCAGGGAAGGCAGTGGAGGATGGCCCAAGTGCTTGGGTCCTGCACCCGCATGGGAGAACAGGATAATTACCTGGCTCCTGGCTTTGGATCAGCGTGGTGCGCTGGCCGCAGCGACAATTGGGGGGAGAACCAATGGCAAAGGAAGACCTTTCTCTCTGTCTCTCTCTCTCTCACTGTCCACTCTGCCTGTCAAAAATAAAATAAAATAAAATTCACCAAAAAAAAGAAGAGTAATTATATTGTACATCACACGATTGCAACTGCTACAGGGAGAAGTAAAACCAGAGAAAAGAGGTTGCTCTAAGGATATGTGGGGGAACGATAGGGGCGAGCTATAACTGACAGTGGTCAGCCTGGGATTCATGGAGAAGGTGCTGGTTCAAGGAGAGCGTGATCCAGATGGATATCATTCAAAGGTGAGCATTCTAAGCAAGGATTGGACTACCAAAACCTGCCTAAAGCACCTGGAGGGACAGTCAGTCAGTGGAGCCAGATAAGCTCCAAGCAGAGAGTTGTATGTAAGGTGGAGCTGCTGAGGGAAAGATGCTGCAGGGTATGCTGGAAGGACATCCGAGGGAAATGGAGCGCCTTGGAGGGTTTTAAACCATGGAGTGGCATGATAAGGAAAATGTCATCCTTCCTAGCCTGTGTACTTTTATTTAGCCCACCTATAGGGCATCCAGGAGGCTTCGCAGAATATTGAAAACACATGAAGTGGCCTCTAGTACCCCCTCTAGGCAACAGGAAATGATCCAAGAACCCAAGATTGGTGCCAGTATTCATTTCACAAAGGAGAAAATGAAAATCTAGAATGGGCAATAGACCAGTTTATGGCCATCTTAAGAGTTAGGCATAAGCCCCAGATTGGACACAGGGCTCCTTTCCCATGCTTTGAGCCACTAACCAAAGTGAGCATACAAGAAGAAAACACTTTTGGGTGTATGAATTTTAATTCTTCAGTTCTCCATTGTGGACCAAGCACGGTATTCAATGCTTCACCAGCATGACTGCCATCATTCAGAGGTTGATCTTCCTGATGCATACAAAAGGGATTGAGACCCCCAGGTTTGCTGCACACAACAAGTATACAAGAGAACCAGGGTTCAGACTCAGGCTCTCCACCCAATTTAACAGGGTTCATAAAAGGACTGGACCCAACCTCTTACGTTTTATATTTCTGCATCACGACACTCAGCATCCCTCCTTTCTTATGACTCTTGCTGACTCTTCCTCAAAAGCTTTTGCATAAAATCGAGTTAGAAATTAATGTCATCATCTGAAAGACTTGCTAGACGGACCTCAATCAGCTTTTTATAACAGATGGGAAATGATCGTTTCCAAGGCCCTGCTCAAGGCAACCCGTGCTGGGAAGCTTTGTCTGCTGCCCTCCTCAAGGGCAAGAAATTGTTCCCAATTCTAAGCCATCATAGCTGTGAGTGCGCAGTGATAACAATCTTCCTTTACAGAGCCCTTGCTGTGGGCCAGGCACTTCAAATTGATCATCTCTAACCTTCTCAGCAACCCCTTGAGGCAAGGGCAAGCATTATCTCTCCTACAAATGAGTAAGTTCATGGAGTCTCAAGGAAGTTCGATAATTTGCCCAATGTCCCACAGCTATGAAGTGACAAAACTTCACTCCAAACAGCATTGCAAGCTCCTTCTGTTGTGCTGACAGCAGAACACCTTAACTGTGACGTAAGTGCCAGGAAAGCAAGAAGTACCTCTCTCTCAGTCACCCAGAACCCCCAACACCTGGGCCCCACAGGGGATGCTCTGTGAATTTGCTGAATGAATGAATGACCTCCCTGCTAAGGTTCACATTCCTAATCCCTGAAACATTGATTCTGCCTAAAGGTTGAACTACATAACAAAGGAAGAAGTGCTTATGAGTGACAAATGCCTAATGGTTATTGCAAATTTGAGAAGCTATGATTTGACCTTCTGTTGCTGTTATGTCCATGCCTTTCCTCTCCTAAGAACCTGCAAATAAGTGACGATCTTTGGTGAAATATGGTGTCACTCTGCAGTCTGATGAATAGCAATAAAGAAGTTTTTTCTTGGGAGAAATGATATGAAAGGAATACAAGAATTGAACCAGAATAAGTGTGCAACCCTTGAAGAGCTCTGTGTGTCCTATTATATCTGGCCCTTTAAAAAAAAGTGATTGTTTTCAATAGCCTAAACTCCTCTCCAAGTTCAGGATGTTAGCCCTACAGATCTTTCTCCTTCAGTTCCAGTGTCAGCTGGCTGGCAAAAAACAACTATAAAAATCAATATGCTACCTGCTGGATGGGGAGAGACTGCACAACAGAGGATAATGTCCCCCAGGAAGAGAGGAGAGGAGATAAAGGGGATTGATCGAGGGCATTTTAGGGCAGTCCTTTCAGTACAGCCAGGGAGGGCTCCAAGCCTGCAGGAGGGTAGGCTGCCATTCTAGCAGCATATGACCCCTGGGAGGGCTTTCTCCCAGAAGACTTTGGACTGATGAGTCTGCCAGGGCTAGTCTTTGAGACTCCAATTGCCTTCCTGTCATATCCATCCCCCGCTCTTGGCCCGCTTTCCTCTCCAAAATCATATTGCCAGCTTCCACATTTTCTCTGAATTATCTCTCTGAAAACCTGTTTGTGCAGAGGGACCCAGAATTCTCAGTCCCCACCCACCAACCACCCTTCAGTACTCCTGCAAAGGACAAGCACAGGTTCCACTGCTGCCTCCTGCAGGTAAATATGGGGAACTCAGAGCAGTCCCCACTCTCCAAGGTTTCTGTCTGTGGAGCTGCACCTGCTGGGTGCCTCTGGCTGCTGTTCCACATTGAATCTCTGCAGCACCCTTTGTACGCCACATCTTCTCCCCTCTGGAGCCATCTTCGCTGAATTTCAATTGTTTATCTCCTCTAACTAGGTTTTTTTTTTAACATATGCCCAGGATTTGTATTAACCGGGTATGCTAGCACATGCACAGAAATGACCATCGTAAAGAGACTCATTTACCCAAAATCACACAAATGGGGCAAGAGGCAGAAAGGGGAGGGGGAGCTGTGGGCAAGAGCCCTTTGCATGGTTTCCACAGGGACAGGTGAGGCAGATGAGCTGGTTTTAATCATTTCAGCAGACAGGCTGTCCCCAGTTCTCTGTACCTGGGCCTGTGTGATTACCACAGAGGAACAGTGACCGGAGAAAGGAGACAGTGGGAGGGATGGCTCAGGATTGGTGATTTGCATCTGAAAGAACTGCTCACAGCCAGTGGTTTGTTATCTTTTTTTTAAAAGATTTTATTTATTTATTTGACAAGTAGAGTTACAAACAGTGAGAGAGAGACAGAGAAAGGTTTTCCTTCCATTGGTTCACTCCCCAGATGGCTGCAAAGGCCGGAGCTACGCCGATCTGAAGCCAGGAGGCAGGTGCTTCCTCCAGGTCTCCCATGTGGGTGCAGGGGCCCAAGCAGTTGGGACATCCTCCACTGCCTTCCCAGGCCACAGAAAAGAGCTGGACTGGAAGAGGAGCAACCGGGACTAGAACCGATGCCCATATGGGATGCCGGCACCGCAAGCGGAGGATTAACCTAGTGCACCATAGTGCTGGTCCCTTGTTTGTTGTCTTTAGGAATTAGCAAGTCCTAGAAGGGGCAGTCTCACCAGGATCAACAAGATCCTAAGATGGAAAAATACAGAAAAAAAAGACCAATCAATAAAACCCCACACACTCTCAAGAGCATCCTAGAAAGGCCAGTGTCAGACACGTGAGCACCTTAGTGTAGCAAATTTTTAAATATCTGCACAACATTAACCTACACAAAATGCTTACAGTGGTGGCAGAGAAGCCTCTTCTTCCAGGAAGCCCTCCTTTACAAACTCTTCCTTGCCTCATTGGTGCTGAATGAGCTGCTCCTTTCTCAGAGTACCCTGCCAGTGTTTCTAACTAGCACTTAGTCCAGGTGGTTTAAGAACCGTGACAGGGCTGGTGCTGTGGTGTAGCAGGTAAAAGCCGTCGCCTGCAGTGCCAGCATCCCATAGGGGTGCTGGTTCAGGTCCCAGCTGCTCCACTTCCAATCCAGCTCTCGGCTATGGCCTGGGAAAGCACTAGAGGAAAGCCCAAGTCACTGGGTCCCTGTACCTGCGTGGGAGACCCCAGGGGAGGCTCCTGGCTCCTGGCTTCATATTGGCCCAGCTCCAGTTGTTGCTGAAATTTGGAGAGTGAACCAATGGATGGAAGACCTCTCTCTCTCTATCTCTCTCTGTCTCTGCCTCTCCATAACTTTTTCTTTCAAATAAATAAATAAATAAATCCTTAATATAATAATAAAAAATAAAGCCACTACCCTGCAGTGCTGGCTCATTCAAGTCCTACTGCTCCACTTCCCCTGGCTGCTGCAACCGGGAAAGCAGCAGAAGACGGCTCAAGTGCTTGAGCTTCTGCCACCCATGAGGGAGACCAGGAAGAAGCCCCTGGGTTCAGATGGGCCTAGTTCAGGCCAGTGTAGCCATTTGGGGAATGAACCAGTGGGTGGAAGGTCTCTCTATATGGCTCTCCCTTTCTCTTTCTCTGTAACACATAAATAAATAAATAAATACATACATACATACATACATGCATCTTAGAAGAAGAAGCAGCAGCAGCAGCTGCTGCCAGTGACTTGTGGGTTACCACATTTGATCAGAATGTCCTCAAAGGCAAGACCAGAAGCTGACATGGTAACCAGAATACTGAGGATTTGTAATGAACATGAACCGTGTTCAAGGAAAATTAGCTAGGAACCCTTGTTCCAAGACTCAGGGCTGAATGCTGAGGTCAGATCAGGACCACTGCTAGCCCGTATAGTCTCTCTGTGTGAATTAGAAAAGAATTTGTCTTCTTCAAATTAAAAAAGAGAGCTAGTCATTTGGCACTTTGGTTAAGACAGTGCTTAGGATGCCAACATCCATACTGGAGTGCCTGGTTCAAATCCAGGCTCTTCTACTTCTGACCCAGCTTCCTGCTAACAGGTACACTTGGAGGCAGCAAATGACAGCTCAGCTTCTTGGGTCCCTGCCAGCCATGTAGGAAATCTGGATTGCACTCCAGGCTTCTGGATTAAGTCTAGCCCAGTCCTGGGTATCATGGGCATCTGAGGAATAAATCAGCAGATAGAAGATCTCTTTCTTTCTCTCCCCCCCTCTCTGTTTCTCTCTTTTTCTTTCTCTTTCTCTCCTCATCTTAAGCAAGATGAAAATACAGATTTTAATAAAGAAACTACTACTACTGGACAATTGTAGAAGCCTGACTCTGCTCGGTAGAGCTTTCTAGAGCACGTTGGTAAAGCTGTCTGTACACAACCACCCTCTCTCACATAGCCTTTGGATACATGCTCTGTTTCCTCATTTGTAGCTTGGAGGAGGAATGCCTACTCTATAGCCTTCGTGTAAGAAGTAAATAAAGTGACATCTGTAATGCCCCTGGAACAAGCAGGTAGTAACAGAAATAGTAACAGTTATGATTGTTTCTGTCATCAGGGGCCCAAAACTCGTCTCTTCTTTGCAAGTATTCTGTTAGCTACTTACTGTGGAAACCTTCACCACCAATATACCTAGCTTGCCACGGGACAGATCT
The DNA here is from genome assembly GCF_964237555.1 of Oryctolagus cuniculus. Taxonomy (NCBI): domain Eukaryota; kingdom Metazoa; phylum Chordata; class Mammalia; order Lagomorpha; family Leporidae; genus Oryctolagus; species Oryctolagus cuniculus. The sequence goes on along the minus strand of NC_091433.1, from coordinate 8,826,643 downwards.
ACTTCTCTAACCCAAGTGCACGACAATCAGTGAAAACTTCTCACCATCAAACCAGTCCTTTGAACCCACCGTTGCTGGGGGCTTTACCCATGGGGTTGGGGTTCAGAGCCAGAAGAACAATCTCTGTCCTGGGAATTGCCCTTCACTGTTGGGTAGATGCTTCCTGAGACCCTGGAGCCATGCACCCACTGTACAGAGCCCAGAGGACAAAGAGCAACCAGACCCACTCAGCATCCCTGTACACTTTGCTCGGGTGACAGGAAGAAAGCGCCAGCTAGGTGGGAAAAACAAGAGGAATTCATTTGGGCATGATTCTGCAGGCCAGCAATGCAAACTCAAGACATCAGTAGTACTGCACTTGCTTGGAAGTCTCTGGGGAATGACCCTTCTCCTCTCCTCCTGGCTTCACTGGTTGCATCGAATCTTCGGCATCCCTTGGCTTGCAGTTGCCTCCACCCAGTTCCTGCCTGCATCCTCACATGGCCTGCATGTCTGTGTCTTTAAGCCTCCACACTGTGTTCTCATCTCTGTGGCTCTGTGTGAATTTCCCTCTTCTGTTAGCACACTAGCCACTGGGTTTTGGCCTTCCCTTATCAAGGATGAACTCTTATGGTGGGAACTTGATCACTCCTGCAAAGGTCCTATTGACAAATAGGATTATCTTCACAGGTGCTGGGGGTTAGACCTTCATGTATTTGGGGGAAACACAAATAAAAACACAATTGTCCCCCAAGACTTATTCTTCAGCTAATCAGAAGAGGAAGACATATCTATAAACAACCTGAAATACTTCTTTTTTAAGACCAATATTTGGAGAGAGTTTTGGTACAAAAATCTTAATAAGTTATTAAAAATGCTATGTATTTTGTCTGACTTCTTCCTTACCTCTGCACCCTCTCTTGGGTCAGATGTACTTTCAGCCATGGCTAGCAGAAGCAGCTCTGTGTTCATAGAGACTGCTAATGAAGGTCACAGTGAAAATCATGACAAAGAGCTAATTATGTCTCAAATCTTGCCAGTAATGCTCAGAAAAGAAACATCAATTCTGTTTTATAAAAGCATCTCAAATAAGTGCAGTGTAGGGAAACCAAAAGTCCACTTACAAAACAACTAGAAATGCAAACATTAAACTACACTGCAGTGACTGTCACGGACAAGGCAATGTGTTTGTCATCTTGGTTACCTTTGCTTTGAGCAAGCACATGGACAGACCACATTTCACAGCCTTCATCACCGTGAGGTGAAACTATAGCAGCAAGTTTGTATAAAAAACTGTGGGTGGACGTGATACACACCTCATTCACGCCCAGCTCCTGAGCACTCTTTCATGACCTTTCACCTCTGATCTGTACAGAGGACCCTGGGGAGGACCAAAAAGTCCCCAGGAAATGGCAAGTCCACTCTAGGGAAAAGGCCTGTGTCCTTCAGTGACTGCTGAAACACAGCAGATCGATGGTTACAGACAGAGGCCTACACTGATTGGAACTGTGTCAGGAAAAAAACCCTTATGGGATGAACCATTGGGAGAGGAGAGTTACTTTTCTGAGAGGACTTCAAAATGGCCATGGGAAAGCAGAATTTAAGATGTTTATTTAGGTGCAAAAAAGTTAAAAATCCATGCATAGTTTTTTCATGATATGCACTTCCCATGACCTTTTACATAACCCTCATTTGCATGGATTTCAAAAATTTTTGCACCAAATAAACATCTTTTTATTCCATTTTTCCACAAACATTTAGAAGTACAATGAAAGACTCATTAGCACCAGCTGGAGAATTGTGGCCTCCCTAGAAGAGACAGTGGTGTGGGATGAAGTCAAAGGATGGAGTTAATTGGAGGAAAGAAGGCCGTGGCTGTGGAGTTCATGCTTACATTTTGATGTGGACCAGATGTAGGCCTAATGCTCAGGAGCCACTTCAGAGAGACTGGGAAGTTAGAAGCTGATGGTGGGAGATAAAAGGGAAACAGTTCACTCCAATGGGGCAGTGGTGCAGGTGGAATGGGCAGGAAGTATCCTCAGACAGATAAGGAGAGAGCGAGCCTATGTCCTAGAAAAGGGAACGTGAGCAGAGAAATTGAGATTTAAGGCAACAGGCAAGAAAGAGCAATTGGAGATGACTGAGTAAGTGAACAACCTCATACTAGCAGTGCATAAAAAAGACTGAAGTGCAAACGGACTTGAGGCAGATGGAGGTGAGAAATGCAATTAGGAGGCTATTGCAATGGTACCCCTAAGGCTAAGGTGCAGGGGTAGAGGAAGGCACCAGGGGAGATAACATCGATAGTAGCTTTGTGTTGGGACACATATGGGGTGTCAGGTAATTTATAGACATTACATAACTTAATCTTCAAAACAGGGGCTATGGCCCTACTGGACAATTGAGGAAACTGAGACATAAATAGATTTATAAGGCTACTACATGAGAAAATACCTGAGCTGGGACTTAAACTCAGGCATTTGATTGCACAGCCACTCTCATAGTCACTATGTGGAGATAAAGGTGGTTCCAAAAGACCTTCAGGGATCCTAACAGATTGATCCCATTTACACCTTTCTCAACTTACCACCCACCCTACACCCCTCCTTCCTGTTCCCACAGGACAATGTGAGCTTGAGTGACAATTTCTGAATCATCCCTATTACCCTCAAAGCATCTGCCTATGATCACATAATATATCCTTTTCAGCAAATGCTAAAAATGCAGTAAAAATGTAAATTCCTTCCTGGCCAGGCTGCTCAAGGCCAGAAGCACAGGTGCACCATTAACTCTGAGCAGTGCCTTGACAGGAGCACGGATTTCAGGTACAAAGCATCTCCAGGGAATACGCTGCTCTCAAGTGAGAGGGAAATGGGAAGTCCTGCTACTGTGGTCAAATAGGGAGCAAATAATTTAGAAATTTAGTTCAGAGTTCTCCCTGGGTTATATTTCTCAGACCTAGCTGCAATGTCAAAAATCACCTGAAGAGCATCTAAAAATATAGCTATACCCAAGACTCATTCCAGACCAGGCAAATCAGAATTTTGGGGATTGAGGGGCTAGTGTTGTGGGGCAATGGGTTAAGCTGCCTCTTGTGGTACCAGCATCCCATATCAGAGTGTGTTCAAGTCCCAGCCATTCCACTTCTGATCCAGCTCCCTGTTAACATAGCTGGGAAAGCAGTGGACGATGGTCCAAGTGCTTGGACCCCTGCCACCTACATAGCAGACCCAGGCTCCTAGCTTTGACCTGACCCAGCTCTAATGGCTGCAGCCATTTGGGGAGTGAACCAGCAGATGAAAGATCTGTATATGATGTGTGTGAGTGTGTGTGTGACCATATGTTTAGAGCTCTTCCTTGGAATTCTAAAGCAGAGTGAGAGGTGAGAGGCTTTGAACTTTGGGCAACATTGAGCTGTTTTCCATGGCTCATTCCACAATATCAATTTAGGCAAAGTATACTGAGCATTTCTCTGTGCTAAAAACTATTGTGTTAAGGAGAGACTGAGGTAAATAGCATGATCTTACCCTTAAGGGTTGTACCAAGGAATTAATGAAGTCATGGAGTTTTAGAGTTGGGTAAGTGTTAGGACAAAGTTGAGCACAGAACGCCATGGAGACATGAAATGGGACACCAGTCTGGGGATCAGAAAGGGCTTTGAATAAGAATCAACTCCTGAACTATGTATCAAAAGAGGGACCGGACAGGCACGTGGCCTAGCAGTTAAGATGCTGATTAGAATGAGTGCATCCCACAATTGGAGGACTTGGATTTGATCTCCGGTTCCCTCTCCTGACTTCAACTTTCTGTTAGTGCAAACTCTATGAGGCAACAGTGATGGTTCAAGAGACTGGGCTCCTGCCACTTACATGGGAGACCTTCAACCCCCAGCTGTTTGGGCATTTGACATAGGGAATGAAGCAGTAGCTAGGATATGTCTCTCTCTCTCTTGCTCACTCTTTCTCTGCCTCTCAAATAAATAAATACTTTTAAAAAAAAGGAATAAAAATAAACCAGTAAACATAGTCTTTGAAAATTGGTTATTATGCAAAAAAGTCTGAATTTCAATTTTTGACATCAAAATGAACTCAAGTTTTAATTCCATTTTCCATAAATCTTCTGAGAACAGCTCATGCGAAAGAGAGGTAGGAGAGTCCACATAAAGCACTGAGCAGCCTAAAGACAGTCAGGCCAGCAGAAGCACTTACTGCATATGAGAAGACTGCACACTGTGGAAGGCAGGGGTGTCCCTTAGGAACCAGATGTAGCAAGGTGAGCCGGGTTTCTGCTGGAGGGTGGCCAGCACCTTTGACATAGTGTCAGGGATCAAGAAATCCAAGTGGGAAGACTTATGTTGTTATTCTCTACATATTTATTATACCAATAGCTATCATTTAGTTCCCACTTAGCATGCATCAGACTCCTTTCTGAGCACTTCATCTTCATAAATTCAGTCATTCAAAATGCATTTATTGGCTATCTACTGCTGTGGGCCACAACCTCTTGTAGGTACAGATAAAACAGCAGTGAAAAATTGAAAGTCTCTCTCCTGGTAGGGTTTACATTTCAGTGGAAAAGAAACAACTGTCAAAATAAATATAATAGTGACTTAAATGCTGATGGGTATAATTGCAAAACCAAAAGAGAGAAAGAGAATAGGGGGTATGGAGGTGCATGGGCTTTGATGTGTCAACTTGTCAAAGCTACCATCCTGTTTCCCCATGAAGCATTAATCCAGATGTTACCATCAAAGTGAGTTGTAGATATGATTGAAGTCCAAAACACCTCAATTGACTTTAAGTAAAGGGTGCATCCTAGCTGGTCAGTGTAGAATGCATACAATCAGTTGAAAGGCCTTAAGAATAGAGCTAAGGTTCCTTGATAAAGAAGAAATTCCACCAATGGACTGCAGCACTTGCCTGCTGTTTTTGAGTTTCAGCCTCCAGTTTCTTATTGCTACCTGGTAAATTTGCCAGCTTACATAACCAGACCCACAATTGCATAAGCCAATTCCTTCAATAAATCTCTTCATGTGCTCATGTTTCCCATGTTGAATCTGACTGATTTAGGGGGAAGTTGTCATTGAAAATAGGGGAGTCCAGATGGACCTCACTGAGAAGATCTGAGGAAATCCCTAAAGGAGATAAATAAATGAATGAGTGAGTGAACAAATGTCATGCAGACATGAGGGAATGAGTGGAAAGACAAAGCAGCAAGTGCGTCATTCCATTTATTACTCTAGACAGGGCAGGTGTTTAGGTTGTCAGTTAAGACCCCTCAGAACCACATCAGAGTGCCTTGGTTCTATTCCAAGTTCTAGCTCTTGATTCCAGCTTCTGATTAACACAGGAAGGAAGCAGTGATGGTTCAACTACTGGATTCCTGCCACCCATGTGAGAGACTTAGATTGAGTCCTGCTTCAGCCTGGCCAATCTTGGCCATTGCAAGCACTTGAGAATTTGAGGAGTGAACCAGTAGATGGGATCAAGTGCTCGCTCACTCTCTCTCTCTCTTTCTCTCTCTCCCAACCCAAATAATTTTTGAAGAAGATTTATTTTATTTATTTGAAAGGCAGAGTGACAGAGAGAGAAAGGGAGAGGCCTTCCATCCGCTGGTTACTCCCCAAATGACTGCAATGGCTAGGGCTGAGCCAGGCAAATCCAGGAGCCAGAAGCTTCTTCCAGGTCTCCCACATGGGTGCAGGGGCCTAAGGACCTGGGCCATCCTCCGCTGCTTTCCCAGGTGCATTAGCAGGGAGCTGGATCAGAAATGGAGCAGCCAGGACTCAAACTGGCATCCATACCAGGTGTCAGTGCTGCAGCTTGACCCACTACACCACAACGCGGGCCCCTCAAATAATTTTTAAAGCCCTCATTACAACATTAAGAAGAGGGAACTAGCATTATTGTCAAGAATTGTGATATTTTTGCCAGCTAACAAATCAACCTGCCACATAGAGATGCTGGCAGAATATGTGAGACTGCTGGGTCAGAAGTAAAGGGGGTTATTACTCATGGCGCAGCATTCAGCGTGAGCTTCATGTCCACATCATTTCTTCCTGCTCCCCACCAAATCCCACAGCGACAATAATGCAGGTGTGCTCATGTTAGGACTATGCACACTGTGTCCCAGCTAGGAAATCGGAGTTTAGGAAAGCTCACATTTTTATAATGAAAAAACTGGAAAATCCATCCAACCTTTGCCCCAGGAGACTTTATTACATAAGTCAAGAAACAAACCTTCCCTCTCTACTTCCAAGAGATTCTATGCTTTCCAGGCTGTTTGCTACACAATTGCATGTGTACCTGAAAAAGAGGTCTAGAAAGAAAGCTGTTCACAAGACTGACAAAAACATGAGTGACCGTTGGGGAATTATCTCCCATATCGCAGATGAGAAAAGTAAGACACAAACAGGATAATCTGCCTGCACTACACAACTACTGAAATCATCTGACTTCTCGTCACTCAGACCAAACACCATAAGCCCAGAGACATCTTTGGTAAACCCCTAGATATCCAGAGCCTAGAAAATTGTCAGGCACTTAAGTCAGCACTTCCAAAATAGGTACCGAATGAATAGAAAAATATCTGCAAGTGTTCATGTACAACACAGAACACAGTAAGAGTGATCTTTGCTTCCATGAAACAGAGTTCATACAGAAAGTCTGGTATTAGAAAAATGTTTAAATAAATTATTATATCATCACAATTGTGATAAATCTTTAAAGGAGCATCTAAGAGCATGTGTGTATGTGTGTGTGTGTGTGTAACTCAACCATATGCCCACATCCCTCAGAACCGTTAGTGTCAAGAAGAAATGAAATCAGCTATGTATAATTGACCAGGAAAAGACAGCAAAACAGGCAGAAATGCAACAAATCATCCACAGATTACTTGGTGCCATCAAATTTACTTTCTTACTTGTTTCTCATCACACCTTTGTGACATAAGCATATTTATAGGGTGGGAATTATCTCTGTTTCACATCTGGGAAACTGAGGTTTTGAGAAATGCTGTCATGGTTATTTGCATTCACAGCCAGGTTGGCACCTGGACACACTCTGAGAGACTGGACTTTAGATACAAGCAGTAACAGCTTCTGTAAGTCTCTGGCTGGAAAATGTCTGTCTTCCGCTCTGCCTGAACTCTCTTAAAGGAAAAAAAGATCCTTTTACTCTGTTTAAGGATGATGTCTACACTCCAAGTGGTCATTTTTATAATGTCCTTCTTTAAACTTATTTGTAGAAACACATGAATTACAGGGTTTTCTTTTCCATCCTAAGAACAGAGGCATATTTGATGAGTGAAAGGTCACTTTAGCATAAGAAAAGTGAACTTAGTACTACCATAGTTATACCCAATACAGAGCTGTTTACATTACATGAAAACTGCAAGCTCTGTGATCTTAAGAAGTCTTTGGACTTCCTGAGCCACTGTCTCCCCATTCTCTAAAGGGAGAACTTGAAGTAAACCTCTAAGCTCCCTTTCTGCTCTATTATTCTTTCACAAATGAAAGGAAGCCCTTGAAAACCTTATTTGTCCGTGTTTGCTAAATGTTCTCCCTTCTTTCCAATATTCGTGTGACAGCCATATAAAATATTACTCTCTACAATAGGCCAGACCACTAAAGGGAAAAGGACTTTGTACTTCCTGGCATCACTACTATGAATTCTTTATAGTGATACAGCTTTTGTAATACAAGGAACTGTTAAATTCAAGAACATTTTAACAAAATAATTGTCATGAAATAAGAGGATCAATGATCAGTGAGATGAGCTAGGGCAGAGAGAGGGAGAGGATACATCATGCAGGGTCTTACAGACTGTGATTAAAATGTGGATATTACACTACAAACCATTGGAAGCACATGTGAAGTATTTAAATTCTGCTTTCCATTGAACTCTGCATTATAAACACTATTTTGGTTGCTTCAGTTGGGGAGTGACTGAGCTGAAGGAAGTGCTGGAATCCATGTTGGAAGAGGTAGAAAAAGTCTTTGGGGACAAATGCATGGAGTCTGCTTGTGTGGATCAACCTGACAAGAATCCTTAGAATAAGGGGTGAGCATTTGGCACAGCAGTTAAGACACAATTAGGATGTCTGAATCCCATATCAGAGTGCCTGGCTTCAAGTCCTAGCTCTTCTCCCAATTCCAGCTTCCTGCTAATGTGTACCCTGGGAGGCAGCAAGTGATGGATCAAGTATTTGAGTCCCTGGTACCTACATGGCAGAGTTTGATTGAGTTCCTGACTCTTGACTGCAGCCTGATCCAGCCCAGGTGTTGTGAACATCTGAAGAGTGAATCAACAGATGGAAGATCTCTCTCTTTCTCCCTCTCTCTCTCTCTCTTTCAAATAAATAAAAATGAATTAATTAATTTGTTTACCTTTTTTAAAAGAATTCTGAGAATGTATGGCGATGCCTACGCAGCAACAAGAGAGTCAAGAGATGTTTGAAAGTTCCTGGGAAATATCCAAACCTAAATGACAGATTGAGGAAATACAGAAAGGCAGAAATGCATAACAGAGTAGAAGCCAATGGAAGAGATCAGATCTAGGAATGAAATTCAGAGCAAATGTGGTAAGATTTGCCTGTGATCAGAAGAGCACAGCAAAATGAAGATGAGAACAGATGGGGGTGAGAATTATTTGTTGATCTACCAGGAGGGAAGGGGCTTCATCTTTCCCATATGTAGAGTTGTAGACATTCACCACCCTAATTAATCCAGGGAGAAGCCTGGGATCCTTATCTCACTATGCATATAAGGAAACTGAAGTTCAAATTGATTTAAGTGATCTGTATGAAATCTTACAAAATGTTAATAATAGAACCATTATCCAAATCCAAGTATTTAGTCTCTAAACACAGCTTCTTTCCTCCTTCTCATCCTTTCCTCTTCCTCCCCCTCCTCCTCCTCTTTTTGTTGTTATCTCTCTCTCCCTCTGTCTCTATCTCTCTCATAATCCCCTCCCTCTCTCTCTCTCTCTCTCTTTCTCTTTCCCTTTCCCTCTGTCTTCTCGTTCTTTCTTCCTGCCCTCTTCCCTGCTGTTTCTTTTTTGAATGCTGGTCAGGCCCTTTAGCAAATCAATCTTGGAATTAGTGTACTGAAACCCTTTGGCACACACTTCTCAGCCTAGATTTTATATGCTATCAAAAGGCAGATTTGCTAGCAGATGAAACTGAAGACATCTTGAGGCTTATGCCTCAGTTGTTTGTAGTTAGGAACCTCTCAAGTCTTTGATTTTAAAATATGTTTCCTTTTTTTATTTTCATTTTGTTGACAATTTCTATTTAAACCGTTTTCCCTCTGATTGCTCCAGAATAACTACTTTGGAGGTTAAAGAATGCATTTGCCAAGGCAGGAACATAATTGGAACTTCCTGAGTTCAAGGCTTTACCCTCATCTACAAACTTTTCTATATTTGAATTCACTTATACTTGACATCTCTAGGGTTTGGATTTTTTCCCCCCAAAGGCCATGTTTTAGAAATTTAATCTCCAATGCAACAGTGTTGAGCACTGGGGCTAGTAAGAGGTGATTAGGTCATGAGGGCTCTGCCTTCAGAATGCATTAATGTTGTTCTCGTGGGGGAAGGTTAGTTATTCCAAGACTGGGCTTGTTATAAAGGAGAGTTCTACGCCCCTCTTATTCTTTCCCTCTCACCTTCTCTTGATCTTCCACCTTCCAACACAGGATGATGAAGCATGAAAGCCCTTACCAGATGTAGGCATCATGCTCTTAAACTTCCCAAACTCCAAAACCCTGAGCCAAATGAATTTCAACTCATTCAAAATTACCCAGTCACAGGTACTCTGCTTTCATAACACAAAATGGACTAGGCATCAAAATCACATTCTTTTTCTAAGAAAAGGGATTTCAAATAACCTTTACGAAAGGATCATAAGCAATGGGCATTAATTCATCCAAAAGTCTTTCAAAATAAGTAAGAACATATAAATTAATAAACATCTAAATGGATAAGAATCATTTAGCTTACACATTAACAGAAATCTTCCAGAAAATAAACAAAAGGTTTAAAAGCTATAATACACCAAGTTCCAACTACCTCATTAGAATAAAATAATATAGAAGCCCAATTCACTTTGGATGCTTAAGTGGAAACCTTTGGTACAAATAAATTATTTCTGTAAAAATATATCTGCTTCATTGCACTAAATACTACTTGTGAGGCCCAAAATGTTAATGATGCTCTCAGCCACATCTAATAACACGCATGAAAATCACAGTGTTGTTTAAATAAAAATGGAGAACTATTACCAGTGCTGAAAACTGCACAATGGAAGGGAAAGAACAAGAGGTAGGTCAGCTTTGGGTGCAGGTTCCAGCACACCACATTTCAGCTACGTGACTTTGTGTACTTTGAATGTCATCAGTAATGTGGCTTTGTGCACATGATTTGACATCAATGAATCCATTTCCTCACTTTCTAAATAAGGGGGATGAATATAATAAACTCTACCTTAGGACCATAGGAGGGTCATGTAACAGTGACCAACCTGGTGAATGTCATCCAGTAAGCACTACACATTATTTCTCCCAAACCTTTACCCTTTCTGCATCCTTGTATTGCTGCTCAATCAACTTTGAACTCATAAGCATTCTGCAAGGTGAAGCACCTGACTTGGGAAGGCTGCATTTCCTATTGTCCCATTGTTTTCCTATGCCCCAGTCCCATCTTCAGGTGCCTACATTTGAATCACAAAATCACATACAACATGGAGAGAACTCAGAGCTGGTACTGTTATTTGTTTGTTGGGGGGTTTTTTACTGACGAGGAGACTAGATTCCAAATAAGAAGAGCTATCAGCTCAATGGCCCTTGTCTAATTAGCATAATTTCTTAATGCTATATTCCCATGACTAAACATGAGGTGAAGACGACATATTGTGAAATGTACAGTACGTCCTCTGTTACTTAGGCAAGTTCACAGGGACAGAGCAGGTAATGATTAGAGAGCTCACTTGGTAGAAAACAGCCAATATCTGATCATCATTCAATGCTTATTTAATTTCCCTCCAGCACAAAACACTGCTGGAGGTGCTGAACTGAGCAGCTTAAAATAAGCATAGTCATAAGTCCAGGAGATCTGACAAATATCTAATCATTAAAATACCAATGAGGATGTGTGATGCAGCAAAGTCAACACGACTCATTGAAAAAGGAAAATAGAATGTTACTGTAAACAGTATATACAATACTTGTCTTCTTTAAGAAAAAAAATAACTTTAATCCTGAGCTCAACAAGATTAAAGTTATGTGTACCTAGTTCTATACAGAGTGTTGTAGATGAATAAAAGGAAGACAAAGTTGTATAGCATTGCCAGTGACTTCAAGGACTTTATGATCAGTTGAAAAGATAAAACACAGCCTTGAAAACCAGTTAATGATGCAATAGATACTAAAAATATGGTTGCCGAAGTGAACTGAGTGGGAAGCTGCATGGTTAGTCAATCAACAAGCAATAAACTTTTTAGCAGCTAAAGCATGCAAGGCACAATATTAATTCTAGAAATAAAAGAATGAAAAAGTGTTACCTTTGTCTTCAAGGTGATGACACTATGTTGAGAGATGCAGATAAACAGACAATTGCACTAAAATAGAGGCTACAATAATAGAAATGCATACACTGCATTGTGATAGGCACAAAAAGAGTGGCGCCTACCATCAAGTGGGGGGCCAACTCTGAAAAGTCTCATGAAAGAAATATGACACTAAATAGCAAACATAATATATTGAAAGACCTCAGATAAGAGTGAGAGCCTTCCATATGTGGAAGTTCACAGGAGTTTAGAAGAGTCAGCTTGTCGGATTTGAAAGGCCACTCTTCTAGGGAGAAAATGTTTGAGGATTTGGTTGGCTGGTTGTGTTCGAGAAAATTTCAAAATCTTGCCTTCACATATATAAAAAAAATGCAGAATAAGACAAAGTATAGACTTTATACCATAAACTATAGGGTAGAGAAGAATGGATGACAGAACTGCTTTCCCACTGTAATGGAGACAAAAGTCTAATAATTTGGAAGGAAGAGATAGATGTTATGTGTAGACCCCAAATCAGAATCAAGAATAAGAACACTGACATCAGCAACAGATACCAACTCCGAAAGTAGAAGACAGCAAACAAAAAGGCACAGGAACCATTAGGTACCCTCCCACCAACCCCAGGAGACACATTGCTCCCCTTGGAAATCAAGATCAGCCTGAAAGAGAGTGGGAGGAAGAGTCTTAAATTGACCAAGCTGACATTCTGAAATGACCAAGTTCAAATCCGGAAGCAAGCAAGTTGCCATGAAATCCCAAGAGATGTGTTTCCACCCTAAACAGAAACAGGGGTTCCTGATAAAATTGGAAATAAAGATACAGGATTATTGAAGAGTATGGAGGAAGGAGAGTTACATTCATGCACATCTGAGTGATGCAAGTTGACCCTGGTCAGGGCTCTCTAAGTAGAGAGGTGCCCATGATACAAATATAGTGTATGCTTAAATCACTTTGATATTACCAGAGCATCAGATCTGGTGTGAGACATCAGGAGAGGTATGAGAGGTGCCAGTAAAGGAGTTCGAACTTTGCTTTCTTTGAGAACACTTCACAAGTGGCTGTTTATACATGGGGTTCAAGGGAATTAAAATCCAGGCAGAGGGATAGGCATTTGAAGTAGCAACTAAGATGCCACTTAGACACTTAGAATGCTTGCATCCTAAACTGGAGCATCTCTGGGTTCCAGTCCTGGTGTCATTTCTTATTACAGCTTCCTGATAATGCACACCCTGGGAGGCAGTAGGTGATGGCTCAAGTTATTGAATCTTTGCCACCACATTGAGACCCAGATTGATTTCTTAGTTCCCAGCTTCAGCCTGGCCCAAGACTAACTATTGCAACTCAGGAGTCAAACAGAAATCCTCTCTCTCTCTCTCTCTCTCTCTCTCTCTCTCTCAAATAAAAACAGGGAAAATTATTTTAAGAGCCCATGTACAGAACCTCTTTGGGGAGGAAGTGAAATGTACACTGAGCTTTCATTGTGTCAACAAAGGAACAGAGTAGGAAGTTCATGCAGAAATGTCCCAGAAGGAAGGAAGCTACAGGATGACCAGTCAGGACATCAAAGAGGGGAGTAAAGGAAAGGGATGCAGTGTTTGCCAAAAGCTTAATCTAGGATCCATAAAAACACCGTTCATGTCCAGACTGACAAACTCCTGCTTCTGTAGGTGAAGTTTTATTGAAATAGAGTCATGTCCATCCATTTCCATATTGTCTGTGGCCACTTTCACTGGAAGGGCAGAGTAGAAAAGGCATAGCAGAGACCAAAAGTCTTGAAAAGTGGAAGATACTTGCTATGTGGCCCTTGACAGAAAACATTCACAGCCTTCTATTTTAGATCCACCATTTCAAAGATCACATGTCAACTTTGCTACCTGATCTTTGGATTTTGAGAACATAAGTCCATGGTAAAAATCAGGTAGAAAGGTGGAGTGGATAAATGGATGTGTCAACAATAGGGAGATCAAGATCCAGGGATCTACACAGACAGATGAGCAGACCTGGCTTTAAGAATCTGTATTAACTTTTATGAGTATAAGAAATTGAATAATATGATCTAGAATTTATGGTTTTTATGGACATCAGATCTTGATATGAGGCTAAAAGATGTATCTAGTTTTAAAATTTAGCTTATTTCAAAGATATTAAATCTTGGTGCCGGAGCTGTGGCACAGCGGGTTAATGCCCTGGCATGAAGCGCCGACATCCCTTATGGGTGCCAGTTCAAGACCTGGCTGCTCCACTTCCGATCCATCTCTCTGCTATGGCCTGGGAAAGCAGTAGAAGATGGCCCAAGTCCTTGGGCCCCTGTACCCACATGGAAGATCTGGAAGAAGCTCCTGTCTCCTGGCTTCGGATTGGCACAGTTCTGGCTGTTACAGCCAATTGGGGAGTGAACCATCGGTTGGAAGACCTCTCTCTCTGCCTCTCCTCTCTCTGTGTAACTCTGTCTTTCAAATAAATAAATAAATAAATCTTTTTTAAAAAAAAACTAAAGTGTTATTTGAAAAAGTAGCTTTAAAAAAAGATATCTTAAAATGCTATAGACCCTTGGAAAACCCAGTGATGGTAGCTCTAGAATAACACAAATCTGAGGAAACATCCATGATTTGGGACTTAATTAAACCATAGAACGTACATGGCACATCTTCCTGAATTATCTATTTTACTAGAGAAGTGTGGCAAAGCCTTACTTTTATACTGAAACATATAGGGGTACAACAATGAGTAAAATATAAAGTTGTATGAACTTTGAACTTAAAACAGAAGACTTCAAGTGAAGTCTGAGCTATTCCCCCAGATCCTATCAGCCCTCCTGTCCAGGATAAGAGTGAACTATAATTTCTGTAAATCTCCTCTTTGGACCCTTTCCTCATAAGGCTATGCTTTCACCACTCACCTCCACTATAGCCAGAGTCCCACCTCTGAGCTTTACTTTCATCTTGTGCCCCAAGGAGTTAAGAGCAGACACAAGATCCAGTCTAACAAAACACACTGCTGCTTTTGAAGTGCATCCTATTAGAGGTTTTGGTGTATCATCCAGAGATTAGCTTGAATGTGTTTGCATGCAAAGCCTCATGTGGAAATTTCCACATGGGGAAAATCTTACCTGCCTTGAGGGACTGGTGTGTTCCTTTCTGAGCCTAAAATGTGTGATGAACATTAACATGCTGGTACACATCACATTACATGTGACCTTACAAGTCAACACAAGCACAACCCACTCTTCTCATTTTCCCCTTTGTTGCCTGATGCCTAAATGCCTCTAATGACCCTGACAACCCATAGTACCTTGAGTACCTTACTCCAGGTACTTAGTAGACTGTGTTGACACTGAGGGATACTCACCCAATACCTACCCCAATTTTATTAAGGTATCCACCCCAGTATTGGCCTTAGATCCTGATTAGTCTAACAGTACCTGTAACTCTCCTGACTGCTAATTTCTCAAGTGGAGGGCAAGGGACCTAAGTAGGTGACATCAATATTCTTGGGGAAGGGATTTCTCTCCCCTTCCAGGGTACCCAATCCTTCCTTCTTCTCTTTTCTTCTTTTTCCTCTCTCTTTCCTCTTCCTCCTCCTCCTACACCCCCCTTTTCTCTTCCTTTGTCTGCCTCTCTCTCCCTCCCTCTCTCCCTCTCTCTCAAAATGACCATGGAAGAATGAACTTACAGGGAGCCAACTAGGTGAGTGCGTGCACACACACACACACATGCTGTTACATACAAGAAAGGAAAACAAAAGAATCACAGAAAAGAGGCCCAGAACCCACTTTAGTTTTGACCTTTCCAGCCAATGAGTTAATATTTTTTGTTGTTTAACCACATTGAGTTGGAGTTTTCGTTACGGCCATCAGGACTTTCACTGGAACAAAAACTCCTAATAAACATCTCTCATGTACGCTAATGCCATTAAAATTTCCTAAAAAACTACCTTAAGGGAAGTACTCTGTCACAGTAGGCTAAGCCTCCACCTGAGAGACCAACATCCTATATGGGCACCAGTTCATATCCCAGCTGCTCCTCTTCCAATCCAGCTCTCTCCTTATGGCCTGGGAAAGCAGTAGAAGATGGTTCAAGTGCTTGGGCCCCTCTACCTGTGTGGGAGACCCGGAAGAAGCTCTTGGCTCTGGCTTTGGATTGGTCAAGCTCCAGCCATTGTGGCCATTTGGGGAGTGAACCAGCTGATGAAAAACATTTCTTTCTCTCCCTCTATCTGTAACTCTACCTCTTAAATAAACAAAATCTTTAAAAAAAATCTTCTGCATATCATATCATATCCCCTGAGACAGACATTTTTGCGGACCGTGCTTCCATCATAACCAATTCTTCATTCCTATCCCCAGTTTGCCTGAACCAGCCCAAAGCTCCCAAAAGACTGATATTGGAGAATACAAGTACATGCATGCTGGTGTATGCACCAGAAGAAATGAAAATCACCCCTTATCTAAACTAAAAATATTTCATTTGTTGGTCTTGTTTGGGTGCTAAAAATTGTTAGACTGGGGCCAGTACTGTGGCCCAGCGGGTTAACGCCCTGGCCTGAGCGCCAGCATCCCATATGGACACCAGTTTGAGACCTGGCTGCTCCACTTCCGATCCAGCTCTCTGCTATGGCCTTGGAAAGCAGTGGAAGATGGCCCAAGTCCTTGGGCCCCTGCACTCACGTGGGAGACTTGGAAGAAGCTCCTGACTCCTGGCTTCAGAACAGTGCAACTCCGGCCATAGTGAACCAGCCGATGGAAGACCTCTCTTTCTCTCTCTCTCTCTCTCTGCCTCTCCTCTCTGTGTAACTCTGACTTTCAAATACATGAATAAATTTTAAAAAAATTGTTGTTGGATCAAATGAATGAATGTTTCTGTAATAGGAGCATTTTAAGGACTCAGTGGTCATGAGGAGGCAGTTAGCACTTTGGTGTTTCCATCTTCATACAGCGGTGGGATGAACCTGCTGCTATTCAGTTCTCTTCCATGTCCTCCAGACAGGAGGACCTCGTCACAAGCCACCCAGGAGGAAGCCAGTGTGCCAGGGATGGGACACGGGCTTACAGACTGAAAGAAAAGAGGAAAGGGACTAGAAGCAGGGTTATTTTCACCTGAAAAAGGACACATTCTAAGATCAGAGCATCAGTGTGAGAAAGCTGTGCTCAGGGGACCACAGGAAGGAAAAGGAGGGAAAATCAATTCCAGGGACGTCCTTTGATGAGGAGCATTGGGAGCTTCTGGGAGTGCAGTCCCTGAGATCAAAGCAGAGGCCTGAAGAAGGGCCGAGTCTCCATGAAAGGCAGCTGCATTGTCAGGGATTAAGAGCTGGACTGAGATTCAGAATGTGTGGATATAAATTCTGAGTTTACCACTTAGTTGCCCTGTGATCTTAGACAAGTGTCCTTAGCTAAGCCTTTAATAAGTCTTGGTTTCCTAATCTATAGAAGTCATGGTGGGGTTTGAACAATACGCATGAACTGTCTTTGTGATTAAGTCACAATCCGCAAATGTTAGCAGGTCCAGTGCAGAAGCAGCCAAGACAGTGACCCGGATTTGGCCCCTGGGTCAAGACTGTGGGTCCTTCTGTTAGTCTCTAATCCCTCCAATGTGCCCTCCAGCTGTCCCTCTCAGGCCTCACTGGTTGACCTTCACAGCCTCATCTCTGTGTTCCCTCTGTCTTCCTTGATTTTAATTTCTGTCACATTTCACTTAGTCTCTTTCTTATTTATGAATAAGTGCTCTCTCCTGAGCTCCCCATGGGCAGCAAGATGAGGCCCAGGCCCAGGTTTCACTCACAGATGTCACCACAATGGTTCTTGTGATGACTTTGGACGATGGTAAGGCCCTAAGAGTGGTGTCTACTTTTGTTGGTTTTCAGAACCTATCTAGAGAGAATATTGCACTTCAACTTCACTTGAGGGGGCTGAATGTTATTACAAAGACAATCAGGGGAGATAGGAGTCAGAAACAATAGGAACACATCCATGTGTGAGACCCTAGTGGGTAAATGCCCAAAGAATAAATTTATTCAAAGGAAGCCCTTAGTTGCTTGAGTTACCACATAGTCACATTTCTCACACTAAATACTGCCCTAAAAATCTACTTTGTCTCCCA
The DNA here is from genome assembly GCF_964237555.1 of Oryctolagus cuniculus. NCBI lineage: Eukaryota > Metazoa > Chordata > Mammalia > Lagomorpha > Leporidae > Oryctolagus > Oryctolagus cuniculus. Next base: position 8,809,004 of record NC_091433.1, on the reverse strand, counting down.
CTGAGATCAAAAGGTCTTGGGAAGGCAGAAAATCAAGTGATTTTGTGATCATTCTTCTACCACTCACAAGCTCTCCAGCCACATGAAAATTATTTGACATCTGTGAGTTTGTTTTCTTACCTGTAAAATGGGGATACCAAAAACATCTCCTTCCTAGAGTTCTCGTGAGGATTAAGTGAAATGGAGCGCGTAGAGATCTTGGTACAGAGCTGATTGAGAGAACACACACAGTGCCTGTCAGGGAGCTACCATCACCAGCATTGCTATGTCTGGAGCTACTGATGGTGCCAGGCATGAGGCTTTGTTAGGAGCCTTTGATGAGCACTTTGGCATCTTCAACCCTGCCATCCAGTTTCCTGGGCAGGTTCTCCCAGCAGTCACTGATTATTCACCCTCACTTCTATGATAATGATATTGAATTTACCCACTACTGCCAGCCTCCTCCTGCTGGGGTCAGCCGTGGAATTAATTAATGACTCAAGCAGACAATTTCTCTATCTCATAGGAGCCTCCTGAATGGAAATTTGAATAAAGGTGAGATCTTCAGGCCCAAGGTTGACAGCCACTGATCCCTTTTTCAGATCTTGTTTTCTTAGGGCTACTTCTGCATATTGTTGCCTTTTTGATCAAATTACCAGCACATTGAGGGTAGCACTTACCCAGCAATTTTCCTCTCCAAAGCAATGTAAAAGTCCCAAGTCCATCTGTCTGTTCAGTGAATATTCCATCTTTAATAAAAACAAGTTTCAGGCACCAACTTCAAAAGCTGATGCAGGCAAAACTCCTCCCGGGAAGCAGGTGCACCCCATGCATATTAATGTGTAAAAATCAGAACTGGGAGGCAGGGAGGAGACTTCAAAGGCTCGGGATGTGCTGTCAGAAGATAAAGATTCCCTTTGGAGATCCTGACTTTGGGCAAGTGATTCAACCTCTGAGTCTCAGTTGCCTGATGTGTGAAATGGGGATGATAAATATGCCTCACTTATATCACAGTTTGTTGGGAGGATTAAGTGAGATATTAGCTGGGAAAATGATTTATTATAATATGTGGGTGATAAGCATTCATCATTACTTTCCAAAGGGATCATTTTTATCCAAATATTGGCCCTTGTCAATAAACCCAGAGGTGTGTCTCTTCCACTTCTCAACCAAAATGTTTCCAAGGTCCCTGCTGCTTCAAAGAAAAAGGAGAAGGGAAAACTGTGTCATTGCACATTTACTAAGCAGAAATCATAATTGACTTTGATCACAGACTGAATTCTGCACTATGCTGAAGAACTTACATAATCCTCAGAGCAGCTCCCGGAGACAGGCCATATTATCATCTCCATTTTACAGATGAGGGAGCTGAGGCACGAACGGGTTTAATGCCTTGCCTGTGTTTATTCAGTTAGGAGAGGAAGAGCCAATTTTCTTAACCAACAGTTCTCAATATCTGATCCAGGAATCACCAGGGATATTTCAGGGAAGTAAGTGAGACCAACACTATTTTCATCATAATACTAAATCGTTATTTGCCTTTTTTCCCTCTCATTCTCTAACAAGCATACCCTGAGGTTATCCAGAGCCTCAATGACATGTGATATTGCAACAGACTGCACAAAGAAGAAACACATAGGAAAATCCTCCTGTCTTCATTTACCTTATTACTTGCTGTAGGGGGCAGGCATTGGGCACCATGGTTAACATGCCTCTTGGGGGTGCCCACATTCCACATGGCAGTACCTAGGTATGAATCCCAGCTCCACTCCTGATCCCAAGCTTCCTGTTAATGTGCACCCTGGGAGACAACAGGTGATGTCTTAAACACTTGAGTCCTTGTCACCCATGAGGAGACCCAGACTGGCTTTTGGGCTCCTGGATTTGGCCTGGCTCAGGCCCAACAGTCATGGGTATTTGGGGAGTGAACAAGTAGATGCGAGAGTTCTGTCTGTCTGTCTCTCTACATTTTAAATAAATAAATAAAATAAAAATTTTAAGCATTACTTATTTTATCATGCAGTGCATTTGACTGTTATTTTTAATGGATTAATACTTTCTAAAATTCCACTTTAATTTTTAATATGGCAAAGTATCAAAATATCCAGAATTGTAATAACTGTAAACAGAAGTTCTTTGAGGTTCTCAAAATGGTTTAAGGGCTTATAGTGACCTTGACAGTTAAATGTTCAACAGTGACTGCCCTAAGCTACATGCAGCAGCTATATTACTACTGCTAATCTTTCATGAACAAACTAGAAATAAGGAGAAATAGAGTTAGCATCACAATAATAAACTAAAAATGATAATATAGATGACTAATTATTAATCCTTACAACAGCTGTATTATTATGTCCAAGTTTTTGATAAAGAAATTGCAGTTTAAAGAAGTTTAGTGAGTTATTCAAGTCACAGCTCATAATAAAAGGTTTCAATAAATAAGAATAATGAGGCCTAGAAGTGACTCATAGTCTAATTTTTTCAATTTATTGTTACTCTCCTACACTTAAATGCTGCCAGACAATTCTACTGGTATAAAACTCAGCAACTAAATTATATATTTAAAAGACCACAGAAACTACAGTTCACAAAATTCTTTTTCTATATATTTATTTATTTACTGGAGACATAGAGTTACAGACAGACAGAGGGAGAGACAGAGAGAGAGGTCCTCTATTTACTGGTTCACTCCCCAAACAGCCGCAATTGCCGGAGCTTTGTCAGGAACAAGAACTTCTTCCTGGTCTCCCACATGGGTGCTGGGGCCCAGGCACTCAGGCCATACTCTACTACCTCCCCAGACCATAGCAGAGAGCTGAATCGAAAGAGGAGCAGCCAGGACTAGAACTGGTGCCATGTGGGAGGCCAGCGCTGCAGGCGGAGGATTAACCTACTTCATCACAGCACCAGCCACTCACAAAATTCTAAAAAGTTGCTTTTAATGGCCGGCGCCGTGGCTCAATAGGCTAATCCTCCGCCTTGCGGCGCCGGCACCCCGGGTTCTAGTCCCAGTCAGGGCACCAGATTCTGTCCCGGTTGCCCCTCTTCCAGGCCAGCTCTCTGCTATGGCCCAGGAGTGCAGTGGAGGATGGCCCAAGTGCTTGGGCCCTGCACCCTCATGGGAGACCAGGAGAAGCACCTGACTCCTGCCTTTGGATCAGCACAATGTGCTGGCTATGGCGGCCATTGGAGGGTGAACCAACGGCAAAAAGGAAAACCTTTCTCTCTGTCTCTCTCTCTCTCACTGTCCACTCTGCCTGTCAAAAAAAAAAAAAAAAAAAAAAAAAAGTTGCTTTTAAGGTCAAAAGATGCAGGGGATTAAGCCACCACCTGCAGTGCCAGAATCCCATATAAACAAACACTTGTTCTAGTCCTGGCTGCTCCATTTCTGATTCAGCTCCCTGCTAATGCACCGGGGAAGGCAGGAGAAGAAGGCCCAAGTGCTTGGGCCCTGCCACAAAACTTGGAAACCTAACCAGATAGAGTTCCGGGGTCACAGCTTCAGCCTGGCCCACTCCTGGCTGATGTGGCCATTTGGAGAGTAAACCAGTAGATGGAAAATCTCTCTCTCTCTCTAACTCTGACTTTCAAATAAATAAGTAAATCTTTTTTAAAAAAAATTCTTTTAAATCGCTTCTTTTAGGATCTACATTGTGTTAAAGATTGCACACATTGTTTCTGACTACCCTAAGAGAGGGTCCCACCAAATTCCCTACAAAATGAAGATCAGATGCCATCCCCACGGTGAACCTGATGTTTTGCCACTGCAGAATATAGGCAACACTGTCCCTTCCCCACCATCCCTCCCCTGCACTCGAAGTTCCAATTCTTCTAGGAGTCCAAGGGTATTTGTCACTGGTCATGATAATTTTGCTCAACTTGATGAATGGCTAGTCCTGAGGAAGTCAGGTGACCCAGTCCCAGCAGATACCATGGAAAGCCACTCAGTTGGACTTTCAAGAAACCACTAATTTCAGTGGGAGAAAAAGTAGATTTGAGCTATAATGTTTTTCCTACTTGCAATACAACAAATACCTAGAGGTTTGAAGTTTTCTTGAAACAATGAGGACACTATGGGAAGAAAAAGAAGAAAAGGATTTATAGTATCTTCATACTATAGAATCAGAACCAGCAAGTGAGACAAATAAAACTCCTATTTCTTTAATTACCTTCATTTTGTTACTTGAAGCTCAGTGTACTGCCAAATGATAAAAAAGGTTTTCCAGAAACTACAGGAATATTTCCACATACAGCAGAAATATCTTTGCCAAAAATAGATCCAGACATGACAGATGTTAGAATTAGAAGACAACACTTTGAAGTAGCTAATATAAACATGTTCATGGACTTACAAGAAAATATTAAAATGACATGGAGAGAAATTAAAATGAATTAAGAAAAACTAAAGTACAATGCTGAAATAAACATAGAAGTACAGATGTCTCTTTGACATATTGATTTTATTTTCTTTGGATATGTACATAGTATCAGGATTGCTGATTCCGATGGCAGTCCTATTTCTAACACTTTCAGAAACCTCCATACTGTTCTCCATAATGGCTGTACTAATTTACATTAGCACCAATTCCCCCACATTTTTGACCTCAAAAATGTAAATTTTATGAGTCAATTTGAAAAATGAATATACATATTTTAAAAAGATGAAGAAAATGTTGGTGTTTGCCCTAGTGATTAGGATGATGGTTATGCCTGCATCCCTTATTAGAATACCTGGGTTTGATTTCTGCCTCTGGCTCCTGACTCCAGCTTCCTAATGATGCAAAGACCCTGGGAGACGGTGGTGATGGTGCAAGAAATTGTGTTCCTGATACCCATGTGAATGACATGAATTGAGTTCCTGGCTTCTGACTACAACCTGGCCCAGCCCTAACTGTTGTAGGCATTTGGGGAGTGAACTAGAGGATAGGGGCTCTCTCTGTCTCTGTATCTCTCTGTCTCTCAAATAAAAAAATGAATTAATAAATAAACAATTAAAAAAAGAACAAAAGGAGCCTTCTATAACTGGATAAAAACAATATTGGAAATAAAAAATGTACTGCATATTAGATTTTTTTCTGAAAATTAGTTACAGGAACTACCCATATTTAACCACAACCACATATTTAATACAACCAGAGTATAAAAAATGGAGAGGGAAGAGAAGAACGTTTAAAGAAATGGCTGAAACTGAATTCAAACCTGATTTAAAAAAAAAATAAGTACAGTCAGTCAAAAAGATCAAGGAGTATGTGGCAAAATAAAAACAAAGAAGACCATACCAAGGCATATGATAATCAAACTGCTAAAAAATAGTGATAAAGAGAAAAATCCTAAAAGAAGCTATAAGCAAAACTGCCACATTATTTTCAGAAAAACAAAGTTGAAACTGACTACGGTTAGAATGGCTCACATTCAGAAATCTACCAACAACAGATACTGGAGAGGATGTGGGGAAAAAGGGACACTAACCCACTATTGGTGGGAATGCAAACTGGTTAAGCCACTATGGAAGTCAGTCTGCAGATTCCTCAGAAACCTGAATATAACCCTACCATTCAACCCAGCCATCCCACTCCTCGGAATTTACCCAAAGGAAATTAAATTGGCAAACAAAAAAGCAGTCTGCACATTAATGTTTATTGCAGCTCAATTCACAATAGCTAAGACCTGGAACCAACCCAAATGCCCATCAACAGTAGACTGGATAAAGAAACTATGGGACAGGTACTCTATAGAATACTATACAGCAGTCAAAAACAACGAAACCCAGTCATTTGCAACAAGATGGAGGAATTTGGAAAACATCATGCTGAGTGAATTAAGCCAGTCCCAAAGGGACAAATATCATATGTTCTCCCTGATCGGTGACAACTAACTGAGCACCAAAGGGGAAACTTGTTGAAGTGAAATGGACACTATGAGAAACAGTGACTTGATCAGCTCTTGTCCTGACTGTTGATGTACAATGTAATACTTAATCCATTTTAGTATTTTTTTTTTGTTCTAGTACCATTGGTTGGACTCTGTAATTAACACACAATTATTCTTAGGTGTTTAAATTTTAACTGAAAAGTGACCCCTGTTAGGAATTTGGAAAACATTATCCTGAGTGAAATAAGCCAATCCCAAAGGGACAAATACCACTTGTTCTCCTTGATAGGTGACAACTAACCGAGCACCAAAAAGGAAACCTGTTAAAGTGAAATGAACACTATGAGAAACGGTGACTTGATCAGCCCTCACCCTGACTGTTGATGAGCAGCTTAATATGTTATCCCTCTTAGTATTTTTTGTGTTTGTTCTACTTAATACTTTTGGTTGAATACTGTAACCAATACACAATTCTTCTTCAGTGCTGAAACTTAACTGAAAAGTGTTTGCTGTTAAATATGAGTGGGAATAAGAGAGGGAAGAGATGTGCAATTTGGGACATGCTCAAGCTGACTTACCTCAAACAGTAGAGTTAGAAACATACCAGGGGATTCGAATTCAATCCCATCGAGGTGGCATGTACCAATGCCATCTCACTAGTCCCAGTGATCAATTTCTGTTCACAATTGATCATAATGATAGGACTAAGAACCAAAGGGATCACATAAACAAGAATAGTGTCTGCAAATACTAGCTGATAGAATCAAAAAGGGAGAGAATGATCCAACATGGGAAGTGAGATACACAGCAGACCCATAGAATGGCAAATGTCCTAACAGCACTCTGGCCTCATAATCAGCCCTAAAGGCATGCGGATCCAGCTGAAATGCCCATGAGAGTATTTCAGGAATGGAAAGCCAAGACACTCTGGGGGAAAAAAAAAAAACCTAAATGAAAGATCTCCGCGAGTGAGATCCCAGTGGAAAGAACGGGTCATCCAAGAAGGAGGTACCTTTCTCTGAAGGGAGGAAAGAACTTCCACTTTGACCATGGCCTTGTCTAAAAATGATCAGAGTCGGTGAACTCAGGGGGCTTCCATAGCCTTGGCAGCTCATGACAAGAGCCTAGGGTGATTACTGATGCCATAAACAAGAGTGTCAATTTGTTAAGTCAACAACAGGAGTCACTGTGCACTTACTCCTCATGTAGGATCTTTGTCCTTAGTGTGCTGTACATTGAGATTTAATGCTATAACTAGTACTCAAACAGTATTTTTCACTTTATGTTTCTGTGTGGGAGCAAACTGTTGAAATCTTTACTTAATGTATGCTAAACTGATCTGTATATAAAGAGAATCAAAAATGAATCTTGATGTGAATGGAAGGGGAGAGGGAGTGAATAAGGGGAGGGTTGTGGGTTGGAGGGACGTTATGGGGGGGAAGCCATTGTAATCAATATTCTGTACTTCGGAAATTTATATTCATTAAATAAAAGTTTAAAAAAAAGAAACTGACTAATAATTTAATATCATAAGCAATGCAAGACAAAAAAACAATAAAATATTTTAACGTGCTGGAAGAATAAAATATATTATTCTATACCCAGTGAAAATATCTTTGAAAAATAAAGAGTGATACACAGCAGACTCATAGAATGGCAGATGTCCTAAATAGCACTCTGGCCTCAGAATCAGCCTTAAGACGTTTGGATCTGGCTGAAGAGCCCATGAGAGTATTTTAGGCATGGAAAGCCAAGACACTCTGGGAAAAAAAAAAAAAGAAGACCTAAATGAAAGATCTCTGTGAATGAGATCCCAGAGGAAAGAACGGGCCATCAAAGAAGGAGGTACCTTTCTCTGAAGAGAGGAGAGAACTTCCACTTTGACTATGACCCTGTCAGAATAAGATCGAAGTCGGTGAACTCAAAAGGCTTCCATAGCCTTGCCAACTCATGACTAGAGCCTAGGGAGATTACTGATGCCATAAACAAGAGTGTCAAATTGTTAAGTCAACAACAGGAGTCACTGTGTACTTACTCCTCATGTGGGATCTGTCCTTAATGTGTTGTCCAATGTGAAGTAATGCTATAACTAGGACTGAAACAGTATTTTACACTTTGTGTTTCTGTTTGGGTGCAAACTGATGAAATCTTACTTAATATATACTAAATCAATCTTCTGTATATAAAGATAATTGAAAATGAATCTTGCTGTGAATGGAATGGGAGAGGGAGCAGGAGATGGGAGGTGTGCGAGTGGGAGGGAAATTATGGGGGGGAAAGCCAATGTAATCCATAAACTGTACTTTGGAAATTTATATTTACTAAATAAAAAAGCAATACACAGGGAAAAAAAAGAAAAATAAAGAGTGATTGAAAATGTTTTCAGATAAGCAAAAATTTTTTAAAGAAAAATATTATGAGATATCCATAATATACTAAAGGAAGTTCTTCAAATAAAATAAAAGTGATACCAAATGTTAACATGGGCTTACTCAAAAAGAAAATTGGGAGAGTTTAAATTATAAATGTCTGTATAAAGGAAAAAAGGTTTTTCCTTGAATTTCAAATCCTTGAAAACAAATAGTATGAATGATGTATCACAGAGTTTATAATATGCATTTTAATAGTAGTATATCCTGGGAGTGAACAGAAGTAGACTGTTACAAAAAATCTTAAAATCATAAAAGAATATATACAACAGAAATACTCATACTAGGGAAACTGGAGTGAGTAAATTAATAACAGACAAAAAGTTCAGCTATTGTGAATTGAGCTGCAATAAACATTAGGCTGCAGACCACTTTTCAGGAAAAGGAATTGGACAGTCCTTGTGATAAAGAGGGACATTTCATAATAACAAAAGTCTCAATTTATCAAGACCAAAAAATCCTAAATGCACAGGCATGTAGTAGAGAGAGCATCAAAATACATGAAATAAAAGCTGATTGAACTGAAAGGAGAAATGGGCAGATTCTCAATTATAGCTGGAAATTTCTTCTGGTAGTTGAAAAATTAGAATAGGCTCATAGAAGACTTAACATTTCCCTTCACCTTGATCTAATTGACAGGTACACAAGCAACAAATGCAAGCAACAAAACAACAAAATCAAAACAACAAAAGAATATAGTAATTTTCAAGTGCATATGGAAAATTAGCTAAGCTATACAATATGCTAGATATATCTTATTTTTAAAAAACAATATATTTCAAAGGGTAAGAATCATACAATCCATTTTCTGATTACAACTCAAAGGAGCTAAAAATCAAAAAGCAGAAAGATACCAAGAAAAATCCCAAATAAACTGGAAGAAGCAATTCAGTGCAACATAATCCATTTTTCAAGGAAAATTAAAAAATATAGTCAGTCCTTGATATCCATAGGGAATTGGCTTCAGGTCCCCCCTGGATACCAAAATCTATAGATGCTCAAATTGCTTGTATAAAGGGATGTATTTGCTATAACCTGTGCAAATCTTCCTGTACACTTTAAATCATATCTATATTACTTAGGATACCTAACACAATGCAAATGTTACATAAATAGTTGTTATAGTGTATTGTTTAGGGAAGAATAATGATAAAAATCTGTAAATGGTATAGATGCAATGTACTTTTAAAAATATTTTCAATCATCATGAAGGCAGCACCTGCAAGCACCTGCATATACAGAGGGAACTGATTTCAGAATGAATGAAACAGCCTGCATCAAAACTTATGGGATACAAATAAAGCCATACTTAGAGGAAATTTTATAACCGTAAATGCTCCCCCTGACAATTTTTAATGTTCAAAATCAATTATCTTAGCTTCTATCTCAAGAAGCTAGAAAAATAAGAACTAAAATCCAAAGTACAAAAAATAAGTAATAAAAGGTATAAATCAATGAAATAAAAAGCACACAAACAATAAAGAGAAATCAATGAAACCAGAAGTTGGTTGTTTTTTAAAAGATCAATATAAAGGATAAACCTCTAGCTAGATTGATCAAGAAAAAAAGACCAAAATATCAAAATAAAATATCACTGCATATTCTCTGGAAACTAAAACACACAGTATCATAACCTTATTAGTGACAAATACAACAAATTTGACATTGTGGTTGAAACAAATTCATCAAAAGACCACACCCAACAAGAAGTTTACCAAACCTGACATAAGAATAAAAACAAAATCAAAATAACTAAATATCTCTTAAAGGCTATAAGTTTTAATTAAAACCATTGGGTAAGGATGTCCTCCAGATTCAGACAACTTCACTAGTGAATTCTACCGAGCATTTTGAAAATACTACCAATCTAACTCCAACACTTTCGACAAAAAGAGTAAAAGGGATTACATTTCAACTCGTCTATTTTTTTTAATTTTTTTAACTTTTATTTAATGAATATAAATTTCCAAAGTACAGCTTATGGATTACAATGGCTTCCCCCCCCATAACTTCCCTTCCACCCGCAACCCTCCCATTTCCCGCTCCCTCTCCCCTTCCATTTACATCAAGATTCATTTTCAATTCTCTTTATATACAGAATATCAGTTTATCATACATTAAGTAAAGATTTCAACAGTTTGCACCCACATAGAAACACAAAGTGAAAAATACTGTTTCAGTACTAGTTATAGCATTAAATCACAATGTATAGCACATTAAGGACAGAGATCCTACATGAGGAGTAAGTGCACAGTGACTCCTGTTGTTGACTTAACAAATTGACACTCTTGTTTATGGCATCAGTAATCACCCTAGGCTCTTGTCATGAGTTGGCAAGGCTATGGAAGCCTTTTGAGTTCACCGACCAATTTCTGTTCACAATTGATCATAATGATAGGACTAAGAGTCAAAGGGATCACATAAACAAGACTAGTGTGTGCAAATACGAACCGATAGAATAAAAAAGGGAGAGAACGATCCAACATGGGAAGCGAGATACACAGCAGACTCATAGAATGGCAGATGTCCTAAACAGCACTCTGGCCTCAGAATCAGCCCTTAAGGCATGCGGATCCAGCTGAAAAGCCCATGAGAGTATTTCAGGCATGGAAAGCCAAGACACTCTGTGAAAAAAAAAAAAAAATGACCTAAATGAAAGATCTCGGTGAGTGAGATCCCAGTGGAAAGAATGGGTCATCAAAGAAGGAGGTACCTTTCTCTGAAGGGAGGAGAGAACTTCCAATTCATCTATTGAGGGGAGCGTTACTCTGAGAAAACTGCTGTTTCATAAACAGAGATGCAGCAATCCTTTATAAAATGTGTGCAAATGAGATATCACAAGAATCTCAAAGCGTAATCCAAAATAAACAAGGACAAAGAAAGTTAGAAAATACAGTCACCCTTTGGTCTCTACAGAGGATTGGTTCCTGGGCCCCCTCACATACCAAATTCTGTGAATACTCAAGTCCCTTACATAAAATGGCACAGCTGTTTGCCTACAACTTATGCACATCCTTCTGTAATACTTTAAATCATTTCTGGAACACTTACAATGTCTTGCACAACATAAAGTCTGTGTAAATAGTTGTTATATTGTATTATTTAGGGAGGAAAGACCAAAAACTCTGTGAATAGTCGATATAGATTCTAACAACATACAAAAAGAATTTTACAACATGATTTATCCAAGAAATTAAAAAATGGCTCAGTATAAGAAAATCAATCAACATAATTTGCCCTATTAATGAACGAGAATGAAAGCCACATGGTCATTTCAATACAGTGGGAGTTGACAAAATCCAACATTCTTTCATGATTGAAAATAAAAGCTCTTAGGGGGCCAGCACTGTGTACATTGACTTGAGCTGCCACCTGCAGCACCAGCATCCCATATTGTCGCTCCCCCTCTTCGCGGAGGAACGACACTGGACCCTGTGCTGTTCTTTTGTCTGCTCGGCCCTTCCCGGGTTGGCTGCCGATCCTTCCACCTCCGTGGAAGGGCGATTCCCCCTGCCACTTTCCCCACTTCCACGGGGGAGCGGCACACCGCTGGCCGGCTCTCTCGGGGGCTGCTCAGATGTTATCCGGATGTTCCCCTTAGATGTTCCTGGTGCATATTGTCTCTCTCCTCCTTTATAGTCCTCTTCCACCAATCCCAACTCTGCTACCCACACGCCGAGCACACTGCTCTCCTCCAATCAGGAGCAGGTCCTGCAGTTTATTGGTTGAACTGGAGGCAGCTGCGTAGAAGCTGTTTACTCCTCTCCCAGCGCCATATTGTGGGAGAGCAGATGCATAGAATTAGTCTTAATTCGAGTAACAGTCTAGTCCGAGTTGCTCCCCACACCATATGAGTCCTAACTGCTCCACTTTTGATCCAGCTCCCTGCTGATGTGCCTGGGAAAGCATTGGAGGACCACCCAAGTGCTTGGGCCCCTGTACCCACATGGGAGACCTGGAAGAAGTTCCTGGCTTCTAGCTTCAGCCGTTGTAGCCATTTCAGGAATGAACCAGTGGATGGAAGATCTCTCTCTCACTCTCTCTCTCTCTCTGTGTAATTATGACTTATAAATAAATAAAATAAATATTAAAAAGGAAAGATTATTTTTTTGACAGGCAGAGTGGACAGTGAGAGAGAGAGACAGAGAGAAAGGTTTTCCTTTTGCCATTTGTTCACCCTCCAATGGTCGCTGCGGCTGGCGCACCGCACCTATACGAAGGTAGGAGCCAGGTACTTATCCTGGTCTGCTATGGGGTGCAGGGCCCAAGGACTCGGGCCATCGTCCACTGCACTCCCTGGCCACAGCAGAGAGCTGGCCTGGAAGAGGGGCAACCAGGACAGAATCCGGTACCCCAACCAGGACTAGAACCCAGTGTGCCGGCGCTGCAAGGCAGAGGATTAGCCTACTGAGCCACGGCGCCGGCCAGGAAAGATTATTTTTTAAAAAAGGAAAGAAAAGAGCTCAACAAACAAAGAATAAAAAGAAATGACATCAACCTGATCAAAGGCATCCATGAAAAACACACATCATCTAACATCACACTGAATAGTGAGACTTAGGGCCCTTTCCTACAAGAACAGGAATAACACACGTATGTTCAGTTCTCCCGCTTTCATTTTAGCATTGTCCTGAGGCACTACCAGAAAAATTAAGCAAGAACAGAAATAAAAGACATCCAGAATAAAAAAGAAATAAAACTATCTCTCTTCACAGATGACATCATTGTGTATAGAGAAAATCATAAGAAATCCATAAAGAAACTATTTGAACTAATGAGTTCAGCATGGTTGCATAATATAAAGCCATTTATTAACAAAGCCTGGGATGGCTAGAAATATTGTCTCACCTTAGGAAAACTATCCAACCTCATGGTGTCTCTGCGTCTTCATCAGTAAAATGAGACTTTACCTGCTTCCCTGGCTTAGGTGGGAGCAACAAGATGATACATGCAGAAGTTCCTGATTCAGTGCCTGATTTATCATAAATTCCCAAAACCTTTAAATCCTCCTTACATTTATCATCAGGCTCATTGCTTTGCCTATTTAAGATGAGGATTAATATTAGCACTTTTATGATATGCAACAGACTAGAATAGCTGGGTTATCTCACATTTATACATCAAGATAAAATAAACTAATCTAAAATAGTCCATCACTGAATATCTAGCTGAACTAGATGAGAGTGGATATTGCATTTTAAGTCTTATCCTCTTTCCTGTCCCCACCTCCACGTGGTCCTCACCACACTCCACTAAAGAATCCAATTAAACATCCTCAGCCCCAAATTTTGAGGATAACAAGGTGAAGGAAGGAGGACAAACATAAAGGATAAAGGAATTTTAAGCTCTACAATCTGCTCCCATTAACAGCACTCACTGTACTCTAATACCCAGGAGAACAGAGCTGCTGCCATCAATTAGGCTTCCTCTTCTCCAAGAAAAAAGGAAGAAAACGAACGAACGAATGGAGGGAAGGGGGGAGGTCGGGTAAAGGAAGAAGGAAAAGGAGGGAACCAAGGGAGAAAACCTGATTTTAAAAGAGAAAACTTGGGCCTGCACTGTGGCACAGTGGGCTAAGCCTCTGCCTGTGGCACTGACATCCCATATGGGTACCAGTTCATGGCCCAGGTGTTCCTCTTCCAATCCAGCTCCCTGATATGGCATGGGAAAGCAGCAGAAGATGGTCCAAGTGCTTGGGTTCCTGCACCCACATGGGAGACCTGGAAGAAGCTCTTGGCTTCTGGCCCAGCCATGGCCATTGCAGCCATTTGGGGAGTGGATGGAAGACCTTTCTCTCTGATTGTAACTCTGCCTGTCAGATAAATTGTAAATAATAAAGTAAAAAATAAAAGAAACCTCCACAACATGGGTCAAAAAGAAAATGGAGCTTGGGGCTGGCACAGTGGGTTAATGCCTTGGTCTGAAGCACTGGCATCCCATATGGGTGCCGGTTCGAGACCTGGCTGCTCCACTTTCAATCCAGCTCTCTGCTATGGCCTGGGAAAACAGTAGAAGATGGCCCAAGGCTTTGGGCCTCTGCACCCAAGTGGGAGACCCAAAAGAAGCTTCTGGCTTCTGGCTTCGGATCGGCGCAGTTCCGGCCATTGTGGCCAATTGGGGAGTGAACTGGCGGATGGAAGACTCCCCTCCCCCACCTCTCCTCTCTCTGTAACTCTGACTTTCAAATAAATAAATAAATCTTAAAAAAAGAAAGAAAATGGAGCTTAAACTCACACAAAGGGGCCAGAGGCACAGGTACAGTATGGCATTATTGGAGAAACCGAGAAGAATGATATCAAGGGTCTCTTCCCTCTGTTTTCTTCCAAGCCCTAGGTTCTCTTTTTATTTTTTTTATTTAGTAAATATAAATTTCCAAAGTACAGCTTATGGATTACAATAGCTTCCCCCCCCCCCATAATTTCCCTCCCACTTGCACCCCTCCCATCTCCCACTCCCTCTCCCATTCCATTCACATCAAGATTCATTTTCAATTATCTTTATATACAGAATATCGATTTAGTATATATTAAGTAAAGATTTCATTAGTTTGCACTCACACAGAAGCACAAAGTGTAAAATACTGTTTCAGTCCTAGTTATAGTATTACTTCACATTGGACTCCCACATGAGAAGTAAGTACACAGTGACTCCTGTTGTTGACTTAACAATTTGACATTCTTGTTTATGGTGTCAGTAATCTCCCTAGGCTCTAGTCCTAAATAGCACTCTGGCCTCAGAATCAGCCCTTAAGGCATTCAGATAAGGTTCTCTTTCATCTGCATCACCCACTAACATCTAAAGGATCACACAGGATTAGAAGACAGAGGCACAGGAAAGAACAGAGCAGCCTGAGCTATCCTCAACTTAAAGTCTCATATTGAAGGGTCTCAGCTACCTCATATGACCAACCCAACTCTCAGAGAGATTTGGGACCAAAACTCAAACTAATGACAATTGTGTATTTTACTAGGATGCCTCCAGCTATAGGTTCAATTGGATCCTCCTTAAAATATTAATAACCTGACTCCCAGTACCTCTGAAAGTGACCTTATTTGGAAATAAGTTTTGGCAGATGATTAAGTTAAGATGAGACCATTAGGATGGGCCCTAATCCAGTATGACTGATACCCATATAAAAAAGAGAAATTGAGACAGATATGGACATTCATGCAGGGAGAACACTTTGTGAAGATAAAGGCAGAAATCAAGGTGCTATTTCCACAAGCTGAGGAATACCACAGATTGTCAGCACACCACCATCAATGAGAAGAAAGGCATGGAGCAAATGCTCTCTCACAGCCCTGAGAAGACACCAACCCTGCTGACACCCCTAATCTCCATTCTGTGAGACCATCAGTTTCTGTTGCTGAAGTCATGCAATGTGGAGTGACTTCTTCCAGAAGCAAGAGGAAAATAATACACATTTTGTGGTTAGCAAGACAAGAATTGTATAAAAACCGCATGCATTGCTCAGAAATTACGGCTGGGTGTCTGAACCCCTTCTTTTCCGACTTGGGGATGGTGCTGTGGTGGAGTGGGTAAAGCCACCACAGTGCCGGCATCCCATACGGGCACCAGTTGGAGTCTCAGTTGCTCCGTTTTTGATATAGATCACTGCTAATGTGCCTGGGAATGTAGCAAAAGATGACCCCTGTACCCATTTGGGCCCCTGCACCCACATGGGAGACTTGGAAGAAGCTCCTGGACCCTGGATTTGTATCAGCCCAGCTCTACGGATGGAATCTCTCTCTCTCTCCTTGTCTATTTGTAACTCTGCCTTTCAAATAAATAAATAAATCTTTTAAAAAATCCTGTGTATGAAGGTAGTTGTGAATGTGCTAAGCATCCAAATCCCGTTTCAGTCACTGTGGCTATGTCTATGTGACAGCAAACACTTGACAGGGAGTAGTCATGTCTAGTGCCATGCATGCTGGTGTTCCACTTTCCTTTGGGTGTTGGCCCTACATCTTCCTTTCCAGTCTCAGTGGAGGGGCACCACCTCTGCAGCAAGCATCAAGCAGACAGTGGGGTCTACACTGTGGGGGTGCACTGGTTGTTTCACTAATGTAAGAGTCACTGGCCCCCCAACCCCATAGCACAGTCACTTTCCAAATCCCAAATGTTTGCTTCTTGCCCAACTTAGAGAGGATCTCAAGACCCTTCAGTGGAGGCCATGGAGTTCTCACCCTGCCCAGCTGTGTAGACAAACACCATAGTGGGGGTGGGACCAAGACTATTACTGCTACTTGGAAATACCTGCCTCTTGCAGATCCAGCTTTAATCTTCTTCTGACATCCTAGTACTGGCAGATCCTGCAGAAAGTAGATATCAGAGTTACTACTGTGAGGAGACAAAATAATGAGAACAGTTCTACCAAAGATAATGAAATATCACATAATGTCTGCATTTTACCATTGAGTTAAATGCATCCTTAGAAAACTGAATGTAATAAAATCTCAAGACATTTTTGGAAATTATTATGCTTCTAGTAACTTTGTGTGAATTTTTATACAAAGACTGCTCTATGAGTTATATAAAATGTTACAAAAAAGGAAAAAAATAATAATAATATTCTGGGGCCTGGTACTATGGCACAGCAAGCTAAGCTGGCATCCCACATCAGAGTGCCAGTGCAAGCTCCAGCTGCTCCACTTCTGATCCAGTTCCCTACTCATGTGCCTGGAAAAGCAGTTGAGGATGGTCCAAGTGTGTTGGCCCCTGTCACCCATGTGGCATACCTGAATGGATCTCTGAACTCCTGGTTTAAGCCTGGGCCAGCCCTGGCCATTGACCATTTACAGAGTGAACCAGTGGATGGAAGATGGTAGACTTTTCTCTTTCCTTCTCTCTCTCTCTCTCTCTCCCTCTCTCTCTCTATATATATATACAATATGTATATAATTTGTGTGTGATATAGATATGTATATATAGAGGGATTTCTCTGCCTTTCACGTAAAGAAATAAATCTTACAAATCAAAAACAGGCCGGCACCGCGGCTCAGTAGGCTAATCCTCCACTTAGTGGCGCCGGCACACCGGGTTCTAGTCCAGGTCGGGGCGCCGGATTCTGTCCTGGTTGCCCCTCTTCCAGGTCAGCTCTCTGCTGTGGCCCGGAAAGGCAGCGAGGATGGCCCAAGTGCTTGGGCCCTGCACCCCATGGGAGACCAGGAGAAGCACCTGGCTCCTGGCTTCGGATCAGCGCGGTGTGCCGGCCGCAGCGCGCCAGCCGTGGCGGCCATTGGAGGGTGAACCAATGGCAAAAGGAAGACCTTTCTCTCTGTCTCTCTCTCTCACTGTCCACTCTGACTGTCAAAAAAAATAATAATAATATTCTGATCCACCTATCTCTCCTCTTTGAACCTGGACCAGCTCCCTCAATCCCCATCCTGAGAGGCATTCACATCTCAGAGAGGGATGTGAACTCCAGTGGTTCAACTCAAGTCCTGTTCTCTGAGGTCAGCCGGTCCCTAGCTGTCACCTGGGTCCTTCCACTCTCCAGCGTGGTGACTTTGAATAGCCCTTTCTGTCTCTGTTTCTAGTATAGTAGGGCCTGTTTCACGGTTTCTTCAGGATGCACAGCAGTATCTGAGGCACAGCTGGTGCTCGTTGAGTGTGTGTTTAACACATGCTTCAGTGAGCCAGAACTCTTCTGCACAATCCATTACCAATTCCTTCTCCATGCTCTCATTGCCCTTATCTAAGGGCGTAGCCCAGTATCTCAGTTTTAGGATTTCTTTTTGATACTCCTATTTGGAAAAACCTTTATCTTGCCCTTCTGACTTTGAATTATTACCTACCACACTGTTCCTCCTTACATGGCATTTGGGGGGTTCTGACTTCTCCTATGCCTGGCACCAACCTAAAACACTTCCTCTGGACCTGCCCAGAGTCCCTCTGCGAAGCTTCTAAGGGAGAGATTCTGATGATGCTGATGTACTGCCCAGCCCTACTCAGGGAAGCCTAGCCACCATGGAAAATGCCATCAGAACAGTCATGTAAATACTGTCTGTGGAGGTGGGCCCAGAAAATGGAAAGATGAGTAGATGTGCATGCTGGTAGGTTTGTAGCAAGTGGATTATATAATCCATTTCACTAACTAATCTGAGGTTCAGAACTTCTGACGCTGGTCAGAGCATAACAAGCCTTGGATCAAAGTGTTCCAATTGTCATGCTTTGGCAAGCACATTGCAGAGATGTAATTGTGCATCAGCCTGCTTTGATGAGCCAGAGGCTGCACCTCCCTCGCCAAAGGCCTTGTCAGAGCAGATAACGGACGAACTCCTGTAGACCGGGGCTGTATGAGTCACCTTGGGGAAATCAAGACCCCAGCTGCTGAAAGGAACAATTTCAAAACTGAGAGTTGGCTGGAGACAATTTTGTGCACAACAGAAAGAATCTGTGCCTGTTCAGAGCAAATCAGAGCTTTGTGCGAGCCTGCCTAGGCTGTCCCCAGCTGGAGGAGACTACCCCACATGGCACATTTAGAAATGTCTGGAGACACACTGGTTTGTCACAACTGGGAATAGGCGTGTTATTGGAACCTAGTGGGTAGAAGCCTGAATGCTGCTCAACCATGCACAGAGGAGCCCTGCAGAGCAGCTGATGCAGCCTGCAGTGTCAGCAGCACTGCCGTTGGGAAACCGTCCTAGAAGGAAGCACCACATGATTTACAAAGCTGGCAAGAGGCAGGTGCTCCTAACTTCCCATCACCAGGCACCAGTCTGACTGGTTATCTCTTTATCTGGGAGTGCCATTAATTAAGAGAACGGACCTCTGCGTTTTAATCAAAGCTACTTCACTGGCCAGCACGGGCAACTATAAACTGGGTCTGGTCATATAACTTGCCTGGCCAAGTTGTTGAAAGACTAAGTGGACAATAAGAAATAGTGCAAGTAAAGTGCTTCATCAAGGACCCAGCAATTAACGAAGTTAACTTTGACTTTGCTCACTCACTGCTTTACTTTATTTATTGCTATTTTTAGGATTTTCACTGTTTTTGCCATTCTCCTAGCTGGGAAGCCATCCTCCCTGCACCCACCCACCTGTGATCCTTCACTTATACCCTCCAAGTTCAGTTTCAATGTCATTTCCTCCAGAAAACTCCCCAGACCTGCAAATAGGGGTCACTTGGACCCTGTTATGAGTTCACCGGCATGTCATTCACCACTGTGTTCACTAATTGCCTCATTAATCTGCCAGCTCCTACATGACAGAGACACATCCTACCACCTGTGTGCCCTCATTCCATTCACAGTGAATATTTCTTAAATATTCTTAATCTGTCTTTATCACAGTTGTTATCATATCTTATATCAGATGGTGTAAGGGTTGTCCTTTACTCATTTGGTTTGTTGCATAAACATTGGCCCCTCCAATAGTCTGAGTTCCTCTCTGGAAGTAAATGTCTCATAGGAGTTGACGATGGGTCCAAGGATCTGCAAAGACTTCCTACCAGATGGGGCTGGGTAGCAAGAATTCCAGAATAGATACTCTGATGAGAAGGAATGAAGACCCTTACCCTCATAGTTTTGGATACAGTATGACAGTCTCAGGAAGTCATTCCATGCAGCCTAAAACTTTTATGGGCTCTGCATTAAAGACAGTTGCAATTTCTGGACCTCATGTCCTTTCTACTTAACTGTCTACCTATGGAAAGGAATAAGAAATCTGCTACCCATCTTACAAACACAGAATTAACCTCTGTGCCCAATGATAAAGCTTCGGGATGGAATGGCAAGGAACCAATGTTTCCTCTGGACAAGCTGATAGTTTTCCAACTCCTTCATCATCCTATAAAGAAGATGTTCCATAACAAAAATTCTCAAATTTTCAAAATGAGAAATTCTAAAAAACAAAAGTGAAATGAAGCAAATGCTGCTGATTATCTGGAGTTAGTGTTTAATATTCAGAGAAAATAATTATTCCATTGACTTTCAAAGCAACCGTCATCAAACTTGTAGGGTGTGGGTGTAGACATCATAACGAGCAAATGGAGCCAACACTGGCACAAAGGAATGTGGGGGTTCAAAGAGGAGCTTGGGAAGCAGAGTGAGGAGAAGCTTTCTGAAAAGGGTATGACTACCACTGTTCTTTGTTCATTTTCAAAATTTTTTATTGGGGGAAATTACATTTAAAAGGATAGAGAGACTAATGTAAGAAAAATATATGCACATTTCCAGCTTTCAATAGTTATCAATTCATGTTGAATCTTGTTTTATTAATCTCCTCTCCATTCTCTTATCCCATAAATTTTTGAAGTATATAAGGCATAGTGTTTCACTTATAAACATTTCAGTACATGTCCCTCAATGAGAGGACCAGTATTTCATGTGAGAGACACAGACAAACAGAGAGCCAGAGACAGAGCTCCCATCCACTGGTTCATTCCCCAGATATAACAGTTCCAACAGGGGCCGCAGCCAGGAACCAGAAACTCAATCCAGGTCTCCCACGTGGATGACAGAGACACAATTACTTGAGCCATCCTTGCTACCTCCCAGGATCTCCACTGGCAAGAAGCTGGAATGAGAGCTGCAGCTATGCCTTGAACCCCAGTATTAATAAAAAATGCAGGCATCTTAGACACTAGGCCAAGTGCCCACGAGAAGAGGGCTTTTTAAAAAAAGAATATTCACAGTACCATTATTATTTCTAAAAAGTTAATGCTATGTGAGTTCATTTTTTGTCACTGTAGTGAAATATCTGATACTGGGTGATTATCAAGAAAATAGGTTTATTTCATTCCCGGTTATGGAAGCTCAAAGACAAGGGGCCTGATCTGGTGAGAACCTCATGGCAGAAGACAATGGGAGGGGCATGTGTGAGCAGGAGAGATCACATGGTGAGGCAGGAAGACGGCGAGCAATTCAGGGGCGAGGCTCTGTCTTCTCCCAGATAACTCTCTTGAGAATTAACTTAAGGGTCCCATGAACTTTCTTAGTCCTTCCCAGGGGCATGGCCCCAGTGACCTAAGCAATTCCCACTAGGCCTTGCTTCATAAAGTTATCACCCACCACTGTACTGTCACAAGGGGAACAAAACTTACAACTCATGAGACTTTGGGAGACAAATCACATCCACCTCACAGCATGATAACTCCACCTTATTATCAAATATCCAGTCTGTTCAAAGTTGCTTGCCTTATTGCAATAGTGTCTCTTAATTTTTATAGGTTCCCTCAAGAAGCCTTTTGTTTTCCCTTATAATTTATTTGTTAAAGTAATGTGCAGTTTTTGGGTAGAGTTTGCCACATTCTGGATTTTGCCAAGTGCATGGCCTGGTGTTGTTTAATGTGTTCCTCTATCCATTGTGTTTCCTAGAAACTGTTAAGCATACTTATAGAACTGATTACATTGTTTCATTTTTGTCAATGTTTGTTATGGTGAGCTTCCTAAAGGAATCACCTGATATCTGATTACCCCCATTCACATGGTGATTGATCAATGGGTTTCAGTGTTGGCAGTTTCATATCATTCATAAGGTTTCATACAAGCATTTTCACCTATTATTATTGATGATTATTATCTGTACTTGTATCTATTATTTCATTAGGAGTTTCAAAGTAGCAACATTACAATTCAAATTTTCCTCCTTAATTTATCATCAAGAATGCTTTTATAGGCTGGCGCCACGGCTCACTAGGCTAATCCTCCGCCTGTGGCACCAGTACTCCGGGTTCTAGTCCCGGTCGGGGCGCTGGTTCTGTCCCAGTTGCTCCTCTTCCAGTCCAGCTCTCTGCTGTGGCCCGGGAAGGCAGTGGAGGATGGCCCAGGTGCTTGGGCCCTACACTCGCATGGGAGACCAGGAGGAAGCACCTGGCTCCTGGCTTCGGATCGGCGCAGCACCAGCTGTAGCGGCCATTTGGGGGTGAACCAACGGAATGAAGATCTTTCTCTATGTCTCTCTCTCTCACTGTCTAACTCTGCCAGTCAAAAAAAAAAAAAAAGACTGCTTTTATAAAGAAAAACTTCCTGAGGTAGGCATTTACTTTAGCAATTACGATGCCATTTAGGATACCCAAGACCACACCAGAGTCCCAGCGTTTGAGTCCCAGCTCCAGGTGCAGCTCCTGATTCCAGCTTCCTGCTACTACAGGCTCTGTGGAGCAGCAGTGGTGGCTCAAGTAGCTGATTCTTGCCATCTACACGGGAGACCTAGATCTAGTTTACTCCTAGTTTTAGCACAGGTCGTTCTCCACCATTGCTGATATTTAGGGAGTGAATCAGCAGGCGGGCTCTTGTTTCTCTCTCTCTCTTCTCTCTCTTTCTTTTTCTACAACACAGTAAACACATAAAATTGAAAAAAACAATGTTCCCACACAAACTATTTGGTTGCCCCGAAGTAAAGTTTTCCCAGAAAAGACAGGGAGGATGCTTCATCGTCCCTTTGTCTCTCAGTAATTGATAGGATTCCTAGAATCCTCTAAAAGAACCCTTTTTTCTTTGGTTAAAATATTATCATGAGCTCTAAGATTTTTAAAATATTTGATATATTTCAATAGAGTAAAGCTATTATTCTTTTTTAAGTTTAAATGTTCCATCGTTAGCACTGAAAGAAATTTCACATTGCTCCTGAATCAATTTAACACAGATCCAATGGCTTTGGATAGCTTCCTTGTTTCTGTGACCAGATATTCCAGACTCACCTTACTCAACTCCTGTCCCACATCTACAATCATCCGTTCTCCAAAGAAGCCCGTTCTTTAGTAAGAAATCGTATTGGATGCCACACAACTTGGATGTGAGGGATCTTCATTGCTCTTGATTTGATTCTTATTCCCTGGAATTTTTCAGGGAATAGAACTATTTTTTTTCTTTTTAACAGAAAATATAGCAGGGATTCATTCTATTTGTATCAATTCTTAACAACATTGGAATTATTATTTATTCAGTGCGTATGTGTGTATATTTCTGTGTACATACATATTTCTGTTTCTATGTGACAACAGGGACATGGCAGAGAAGTGCATTCAATAGCTTTTCATCACTATGAAAATAACGAAAGCAGCCTACTTTATAAACAAAGAGGTCTGTTTTGGCTCATGGTTTCAAAGGATCACAGCCCAAGCTCAGGTGTTCCCCACTAGTTCTTGTGATGTTGCTCTTGCTAGTAGAGTCCTAAAGTGGCACAGAGCATCATATGGAAATAGACAGGGGGTGTGCAGTAAAGTCTTTCTTTATAAAGAAAGTCCACAGATGTCAATCACAGGGGCTCCACCCTAAGAACCTAATCAAATTTAATCACTTCCCAAAGGCCCTACACCTAGATTAAGTTTCCATCCTTTCAGTATCATTAAGATTTTTAAGGACTAAATTCCTGCATGATGGAAGTGGGCCAGCAATAGGAGAGATACTTACAGAGGAGACCTGGAGAAAGAACAAGGAAAGTGAGAGATAGAAGAGATTCAAGGAGCTAGGAAACCTTCACATAGAATACTCTTTGGATCCAAAACTGTGGGACTTGTGCACAAGACATAAAGATCAGTTTTAAAGATTTATTTTATTTATTTTGAAAGGCAGAGAGATGGAGAGAGGCAAAGATGGAGAAAAGGGGATCTTCCATCCATTGCTTCACTGTCTAAATGACAGCAGTGGTCAGGGCTAGGCCAAGCCATTGTCAGGAGCCTGGAACTCCTCCCAGGTCTCCCACATGAGTGCAGGTTTCCAAGTACTTGGACCATCTTCCTTTGCTTTCCCAGGCACATTAGCAGCAAGATGAATCAAAAGAAAAGCAGCCATGACTTGAATCAGTGCTCCAATATTAGATCCAGCATCACAGGCAGAAGTTTAACCCACTGTGCCATGACTCCAGACCAAGGTAAAGATGTTTAAATACCAGTTAACAACTTCCTGACAATCATAAACTATTACCACATTCCTTGGCTACCCCCCCCCAAAACAGTAGACCTTTGTATAGCATGATATGTACTAAGCATTGATCTAAGTGGTTACTGTATAATCTCATTGGATCTCACAACAACATTCAGAGATAGGTGTTATTATTTCCATCTTATAAAAGAGAAAATGGAAGGAAGTACAGAGTGGTTAAGTCACTTTCTGCAGGTGAAATTATTAGTGAATAGCAGAACCAAGATCCAACCGCCCAGGCATCTTGGCTTTAGAGTCTTACCACAACTTGGATTTTCCAGTGCTCCCCTTTCCCAAATCATGTATGTGTGAGGTGTGTGTGTGTGAGAGAGAGAGAGAGAGAATATCTGCATATCTTCATATCCTCTCAGGATAGGATATTAAAGAAAAATATGAAGATATGTAGATATTAACACAGACACATGCACACCTCACACATACATGATTTGGGAAAGGGGAGCACTGGAAGACCCAAGTCACAAATATCTCATTGTAAAATGGGATTAGGAAATCCATGAGGTTTCTACACAAATCAACACCACTTAGAATTGTAGAAAAACATATGAAGAATGAAGACTAGAACTAAAACTTTCCATTGAAATAGATAAATGACAGATAGAGAGATAATAGAGAGATAAATAGATGTATACTTCGAAATGTTCATAGAAAATGAATATTATAAAAAGACCTGACATGGATTTCAAGCATTTTTTGCACCAAAATAAAATTATATTTTAATTCTATTCCCCCGTAAACATTTATGAAGTACCTTTGTAAATAGTTATAGAGATACGTACATAATTTACTTATTCTTCCAACCATCTATTCATTCACTCTTCATTCCACAATGTAGACACTGAGTTGGGCTAAATCAGTAACTTTGCAATACCACTTGCCTAGGAAATCCATGAATTCAGAATCATGTAGTCCAAAATTTTGCAATGCCACTAGCTTTAAGGAACTCCATGTGACAGAGACAATGGGTAACTTGTCTTGAATATGGGACCCAGGCTGTCCCCTCTCAAGATATACCACTAGTGGTATCTGTAAGGCTTTCCTTATAAACAAAGAATTCAATACAATTTTCTCACTACAATGAGCTGAAAATAGTCCATTTGAACCAAGTCATCTCAACCTAATGGGTGAGGGGAGGAAATCCCTAATGCAAGCCAGAGCAGGTGCAGGAAGCCATCCACTTCCTTCCTTCTTCCCAAAAGACCAGTCATCACAGCTTCACAGTCAGGATGCCGGCAAAGCAGGGCCTACAGCTGGGCAGCCCTTGTGCCAAGAGTGTGTAAACCCAAATGGAAGCTGGAAGGAAAAGGAAGGCAGCCCTAGCACATCAATCCTCCTACTTGCTCCCCATTGGAGTTGGATCTGGGGAAAGCAGACGTAAAAACATCACCAGCTGGTGTGTTTCCTGCCAGGGACACCAGCCACAGCCTTGCTTGCCCCTAGACACACGAGTACAGCAAACAGCATCCATCTGTAGCTCTGCTCCTTTTGTTTCCCAGAGATCCTAGGTAGCAGATAAGAACAAATCAGTGTTTTGGAGGCCCAACAGGTCCTGACTGCTGCTTCAGTGCCACAGAGAAGATAAACAAGGGACTGACAGTCAACAGCTGAAGCCTCATTACACCTGTAGATCCAACTAGGAAATAAAGGAATGCTCCTCTGGCACCATTCCCACCGTGTCTGCCCTCAGCAGCTCCCTCACCTGCTTCCCTGCTCACACTGGTGCTGACAGCAGCTCGCACAGGTCAGCTGAGCTTCCAGGACAAAGAGGATGTTCCTGGCAAGGAAAGGCCAAGACAGACCAAGCTTGCCTAGCAGAGCTAGAGGCAGACTGAGAAAGACTCTCCCATGCTGCCTTGAGCTCTCATCCTTGTTAAGTTCTGTGGTTTCTTTGACCCTTCATCTCACTCTGAGGAACCGCACTCTCTTATCTGATCTTTACTAGCCCATCATGAAACGGGCAACAAGAAAGACAGGTGACGTGACAGAATTATCTTCTTTTTACAATTCATCCATGCCTCATGTCTCTTTGTGTCTCTCTTCTCCTATGTTCACATACTGTCAGCCTCTTGGCATGCCAAAACCACTTTTCCTGCAGTTCTCCAAGGATTACAAATAGCAAGGTAAAAGAGAATCACAATGCGTGCCCTACCTACTGCACCCAACTCAACTGAGCAAGCCTTTTAAAGCACCAATCCAAGTGCAAAGCAAAATGAAGAACGGGGATCAGCCTGTCCTCAGACCAACTGAGAATTAGATATATTCACAGACGTGAAGAATCCAATGCATTCACCAGTCATTCATGGTCACTCATGCTGCAAGCACTTACTAGCATCTCTCATTTTTTTTATTCATTTGACAGATAGAGTTAGACAGTGAGAGAGACAGAGAGAAAGGTCTTCCTTCTGTTGCTTCACTCCCCAAATGGCCACTAGAGCCGGAGCTACGCCAATCCAAAGCCAGGAGCTAGGAGCTTCCTCCTGGTCTCCCGTGCCAGGGCAGGGGCTCAAGCACTTGAGCCATCCTCCACTGCCTTCCTGGGCCACATCAGAGAGCTGGACTGGAAGAGGAGCAACTGGGACCAGAACCTGGTGCCCACATGGGATGCTGGTGCTGCAGGCAGAGGATTAACCAAGTGAGCCACGGCACTGGCCCCCACTAGCATACCTTATTAAAAAGAGAAATCTTGGGGCCAGCACTGTAGCATAGCAGGTAAAGCCGCCATCTGCAGTACCAGCATCCCATATGGGTGCTGGTTCGAGTCCCAGCTGTTCAACTTCCTATCCAGCTCTCTGCTATGGTCTGGGAAAGCAGTAGAAGATGGCCCAAATCTTTGGGACCCTGCATCCCTGTGGGAGACCCAGAGGAAGCTCCAGGCTCCTGGCTTCAGATTGGCTCAGCTCCGGCTGTTACAGCCATTTGGTGAGTGAACCAGTGGATGGGAGACATCTCTCTCTCTCTCTCTCTCTCTCTCTCTCTCTCTCTTTCTCTCTCTCCCTCCCTCCCTCTCTGTAACTCTGCCTTTCAAATAAATAAACAAATATTTATAAACAAGAGAGAGAAATCCTGAGGTGCAGCAGTCTAAGCTGTCATTTGCAACATCAGTATCCCATATCAAAGAGCTGATTTGAGTCTTGGATGCCCCAGCAGATGATAGTCCAAGTTCTTGGGACCCTGTCACCCATGTAAGAGACCCTGATGGAGCTCCAGGCTCCTGGCTTTGTTTGGCCCAGACTTAACCAATGAAGTCATTTGGAGTATAAACCAGCAGATGCAGGATCTTTCTCTCTCTCTTTCTCCCTCTATGACTGCTTTCAAATAAGTAAATAAATAAATAAATAAATAAGAGAAATATTTTTAAGGAAAAATAATTCTCTATTGTGGCACCAATGAAGAAATGAAGATAGGTAAATTTGTTACTAACATGAAAATTTGGATTTGATATTGATCCAATATACATCAAGTATTGTTCCAATATATACAAAGTACTTTTATATAGAGCTGCATATTATATCATGTGAGGGACATAGAATTATTAAGTTATTGATTGAGTTCTTAAGATATATAAAAATCCAGTGGAGAAACATACACCAATAACACTAATATCAAAACTGGGTATGCTCAAGAATAGGGGAGAAGAGACAGCTGTAATTTACTGAACTGCTACTATGTCCCTGGTACTTTACATATTTGATTTGTAAGGTGTTCTTCAGCAATATTTACTGGCCACATAATTTATGCTATGGAGCTAGTGATGTGGTCTTAAGAGGGATGCAATGTGATGAAAATTAGTCCTGAGGGAAGTGTAGAGCAGAGAAGCCATCTAACCCCAATTTAGGGGATTAAATAAGACTTCCAAAAAAAAGAGACTTTGAAGCTGAGACCTGAAGAATGAGTCACCCAAACAAATCATAGCCAAAGATGTGCTAAGTCCCAAAGGCATGAGAGTTTAAGGTCATCCCTTAATAAAAGAAGAAGATGAAGTTCAAAGGTTATGTAGCTTCCCTAAGCTCAAACAGCTGATGAGTGACACAATGGGATTTGGATCTGGTCTGAGTTCCTTCTACCTATAAAGGTTAATAACAGAAGGAGAGAAATGGATTTCTGTTAGGGAGAACAGGGAAGGCTTTGATAAATTGGGTTTTGAAATACAGGGCAGAGGTAGAAGGAAGTGGACTTAAAAGGAGAGGTGACTGACAAGCAAAGGGAGTCTCATCCGCCCAGGGAATCATGGTTTGACTAGAATGTGGCATGATCTAAGGGTTGGGATGAAGTGTCTTGGAAGATTGTTGGAAAGAAATATTTTAGACAGAAAGATCCATCAGTCAAGTGGAAGATACTTAATTCCCACCAGCAGGATCACTAAGTCCATACGCAGCTGGACATTTTAAGTGGCAGGCAAAAGGCGAAGGTAAAATGCTGAGGACTGCAGTATAAGGCCAGAGGAGCCCTGTCATGGGAGGCTGTCTTAGTTCATCCTCTGTTGCTGTAATGGAATATCGTGCACTGGGTAGTTTATAAATAACAGAGACTGTTCGCATCTATTGTTCAGGAGACTGGAGAGTATGAGTGTGGCACTGGTCTCTGGAGAGGGCCTCCTGGTACATCGCCAAATGGTGGAGGGCATCCATCACCTTATAGAGAAAAAGAACGCTGGTTTGTGTCTTTCTTCCTCTTCTTATAAACCCAATAATAACCTTATGACCTTACCTAACCCTAATCACCTTCCAATGGCCGCATCTTCAAATACCATTAGCATATGAATTTGGGGAGCAAGTTTGCAATATGAACTTTCAGAGGACAGATTCAAACCATAGCAGGAGCATCCCTCTTATCTGAGGTGAATAACCACAGAAATTAAAATGTGTCCAAGGAAAGAGTGCATATAGTCCACTCTCAGGGTGCTGAGAGCTAATAGTAGACTATCACTCCAGAATGACTTGCAATGGTCCACATATTAGCCTGCCCCTCCTTCTTTCCTTCCTGTGTTCCATTCTTCCCTTCCTTCACACCAAAAGCATATTTGTATCTTGTTGCTTCTTGGGAAAAACAAAGCCATTTGAATAAGAGTTTTACAACAAAGTCATCAAGAAAACATATTTCAGGGTCCGGCATTGTGGCATAGTGGGTAAAGAGGCCATCTGCAATGCCGGTATCCTATATGGGTGCTGGTTCATATGTGAGATGTTCTAATTTATATGGGACAGTCTGCTAATGGCCTAGGATAAATAGCACAGAAGATTATCCAAGGGTTTCAGCCTCTACCACCCACATGGGAGACCTGGACTTCTTGGAAAAGACCTTGGAGGCACAGGCAGTCAAAGCCAAAATTAACAATTGGGATTACATCAAATTGAGAAGTTTCTGTACTACAAAAGAAAGAGTCATGAAAGTGAAGAAGCAACTGACAGAATGGAAAAAAAAAATTGCAAACTATGCAACTGATAAAGGGTTGATAACCAGAATCTACAAAGAGATCAAGAAACTCCACAACATCAAAACAAACAACCCACTTAAGAGATGGGCCAAGGACCTCAATAGACATTTTTCAAAAGAGCAAATCCAAATGGCCACCAGCACATGAAAAAATGTTCAGGATCACTAGCAATCAGGGAAATGCAAATCAAAACCACAATGAGGTTTCATCTCACCCTGGTTAGAATGGCTCACATTCAGAAATCTACCAACAACAGATGCTGGCGAGGATGTGGGGAAAAGGGACACTAACTCACTGTTGGTGGGAAAGCAAACTGGTCAAGCCACTATGGAAGTCAGTTTGGAGATTCCTCAGAAACCTGAATATAACCCTACCATACAACCCAACCATCCCACTCCTTGGAATTTACCCAGAGGAAATTAAACTGGCAAATAATAGAGCTGTCTGCACATTAATGTTTATTGCAGCTCAATTCACAATAGCTAAGACCTGGAACCAACCTAAATGCCCATCAACAGTAGACTGAATAAAGAAATTATGGGACATGTACTCTATAGAATACTATACAGCAGTCAAAAACAATGAAACCCAGTCATTTGCAACAAAATGGAGGAATCTGGAACACATCATGCTGAGTGAAATAAGCCAGTCCCAAAGGGACAAATATCGTATGTTCTCCCTGATTGGTGACAACCGAGCACCAAAAAGGAAACCTGTTGAAGTGAAATGGACACTACAAGAAACAATGACTTGATCAGCCTTTGTCCTGACTGTTGATGAACAACTTAATACTTGACCCCTTTGAGTATTTTTTTGTTCTACTTAATATATCGGTTGAACTATTTAATTAACACAATTATTCTTAGGTGTTTAAATTTAACTTAAAATTGATCCCTGTTCAATATAAGAGTGGGAATAAGAGAGGGAGGAGACATACAATTTGGGACATGCTCAATCAGAACTACCCCTAACGGTAGAGTTAGAAACGTGCCAGGGGATTCCAATACAATCCCACCAAGGTGGCATGTACCAATGCCATCTCACTAGTCAAAGTGATCAGTTTCAGTTCACAATTGATCATAATGATAGGACTAAGAGTCAAAGGGATCACATAAACAAGAATAGTGTCTGCTAATACTAACTGATAGAATTAAAAAGGAGAAAAATGATCCAACATGGGAAGTGGGATACACAGCAGACTCATAGAATTGCAGATGTTCTAAACAGCACTCTGGCCTCAGAATCAGCCCTTAAGACGTTCGGATCTGGCTGAAGAGCCCATGAGAGTATTTTAGGCATGGAAAGCCAAGACACTCTGGGGGAAAAAAATGCCCTAAATGAAAGATCTCTGTGAGTGAGATCACAGAGGAAAGAACGGGCCATCAAAGAAGGAGGTATCTTTCTCTGAAGGGAGGAGAGAACTTCCACTTTGACTATGGCCTTGTCTAAATAAGATCAAAGTTGGCATACTCAAAAAGCTTCCATAGCCTTGGCAACTAATGACAAGAGCCTTGGGTGATTACTGACACCATAAACAAGAGTGCCAATTGTT
Organism: Oryctolagus cuniculus; assembly: GCF_964237555.1. Taxonomy (NCBI): domain Eukaryota; kingdom Metazoa; phylum Chordata; class Mammalia; order Lagomorpha; family Leporidae; genus Oryctolagus; species Oryctolagus cuniculus. The sequence goes on along the minus strand of NC_091433.1, from coordinate 8,777,855 downwards.
AAGTCAACAACAGGAGTCACTGTGCACTTACTTCCCATGTAGGAGCTCTGTCCCCATGTAGGATCTTTGTCCTTAATGTGTTGTACAATGTGAATTAACGGTATAACTAGTATTCAAACAGTACTTTATATTTTGTGTTTTTGTGTGGGTGCAAACTGCTGAAATCTTTACTTAGTATATACTAAATTGATCTTCTGTATACAAAGATAATTGAAAATGAATCTTGATGTGAATGGAATGGGAGAGGGAGCAGGAGATGGGATGATTGTGGGTGGGAGGGAGGTTATGGGGGGAAAAAGCCACTGTAATCCAAAAGCTGTACTTTGGAAATTTTTTATTAAATAAAAGTTTAAAAAAGAAGCTCCTGGCTCCTGGCCCCTGGCTTTGGCCTGGGTTAGCCCTTTCCAGGTGGCCATCTGGGGAGTGAACCATGGATTGAAGCTGTCTCTCCAACTCTCACTCTCTGTTACCCTTAATTTCAAATAAACTTTAAAAATGTTTTTTAAAAAAAAAGAAAAAGAAAACATTGTTTTAGAACATGTGTTGTATTTCTAATGATTTTGTCTGACTACCAAATATCAAATAATAAATTAATGAAAACATTTAAACTCATTGCTTCAAATTCAGCAAACTAATTAATGAGAGAATTCTTAATAATACAAGGAAGGAGTTTGTTTTTGTTCCCTGTTATGATCTGTTGTTGTCTCATTTTTATAATCTTTAGCAAAATCAAGTTTCATGTGAAAGAAAAGTTGCAGGTAGCCCAAAACCACTGATAGGAAGGTAAGAATCCAGGAGGCTCAATGGCAGAGCAAGAATTGTTAGCAGTGACAAACCAACCCTCCTCAATAGCAGAATAATGGAATTTTGCATGGCCTGGCCTTTGGACTTGGCAGACCCATGGATCCCACCAAGCTCTATGATCTTGGTAAGTTATTTCTTTTTTTTTCTTTCAACTTCAGGTTTTTCTTTAACTTTTATTTAATGAATATAAATTTCCAAAGTACAGCTTATGGATTACAATGGCTCCCCCCCCCATAACTTCCCTCCCACCCACAACCCTCCCCTTTCCCTCTTCCTCCCCCCTTCCATTCACATCAAGATTCATTTTTGATTCTCTTTATATACAGAAGATCAGTTTAGCATATATTAAGTAAAGATTTCAACAGTTTGCACCCACATAGAAACACAAAGTAAAAAATACTGTTTGAGTACTAGTTATAGCATTAAATCACAATGTACAGCACATTAAGGACAGAGATCCTACATGAGGAGTAAGTGCACAGTGACTCCTGTTGTTGACTTAACAAATTGACACTCTTGTTTATGGCCTCAGTAATCACCCTAGGTTCTTGTCATGAGTCGCCAAGGCTATGGAAGCCTTTTGAGTTCACCAACTCTAATCATATTTAGACAAGGTCATAGTCATAGTGGAAGTTCTCTCCTCCCTTCAGAGAAAGGTACCTCCTTCTTTGATGACCTGTTCTTTTCACTGGGATCTCACTCGCAGAGATCTTTCATGTAGGGTGTTTTTTGTTTGTTTGTTTGTTTTGTTTTGTTTTGTTTTGTTTTTTGCCAGAGTGTTTTGGCTTTTCATGCCTATAATACTCTCACGGGCTTTTCAGCCAGATCCGCATGCCTTAAGGGCTGATTCTGAGGCCAGAGTGCTGTTCAGGATATTTCTATCTTGGTGTCATCAAAAGATGGTAATCCTGCTTCATATTCTCTTTGCAAAATTGTTGTAAGTATTAAATAAGATGGTGTATAGAAATCCCTAGCTCAGAGCCTGCAACATGATGGTGTTCAACAATAGAGCCCTCCCCCATAGTCTCCCTCCCACATTCATTTTCCCTCCCTCTACAGGATTTGATATGTATCTATGTTACATGACATTTATAACACTGCATTTTAATGTTCTGATAACTGGTCTATCTGTCCCACTAGATATGAGCCATTTGAGAATACAAATCAAGTCATACATTTACATCTGCTAATGATGTAGTGACTAGTAATTGCTCAACTAGTCATTTCTCATGATTGTGTTTAAAAGCTCTATTCAGTTAAGTATTTAAAACTGATTCATGACCCAATGTATAACTTGGTGATAAACGCTGTGGAACAGACTTATTGGAAGTGTTAAAGTTCACAGGGTAAGAAAAGTATGAGGCAGAGACCATCAGGGAGTTCTGTGGAGGAGGCAAGACCTAAAAGGGGGCTGGAAGACAGAGCAGTCCTCAGTGGAATGATGGACATCACTTTACAAACAATAAAAATGAGTGGAAGTGTAGAAGCAGAGTTGACCATGTCACATTTAAGAGACAGGAAGACTACTGATACAGTATGATGTGTTCAGAGCCAAGCAAGATTGTTTGCACTTGATGTAGTGGGGATAGAGAACCATGAAGGGTGTACCAGGAAGGAAGTGACTTGATGTTACTGATATTTAAACAAGGCCAACGGATTTAAAACCTCCAATATTGAAGAAAGGACATTCCTTGAAAAGATTTGGACTTTCAGGGCTGGCACTGTGGCATAGTGGGTAAAGCTGCTACCTGCAATGCCGGCATCCCATATAGGCCAGTTCAAGTCCCAGCTGCTCCACTTCTAATCCAGCTCTGCTATGGCCTGGGAAAGCAGTAGAAGATGGCCCTAGTCCTTGGGTATGCACCTGCATGGGAGACCCGGAGGAAGCTCCTAGCTCCTGGCTTTGGGTCAGCTCAGCTCCGGCTGCATCATCTGGGGAGTGAACCAGTGGATGGAAGTCCTCTCTCTCTCTCTGTCTCTCTCTCTCTGCCCTGCCTCTCTATAATTCTGACTTTCAAATAAATAAATAAAATCTTATAAAAAAAAAAAGATTTGGACTGTGCCTGGTATTGTTGGGGAAAGAAGCTCATGGACAGGAAGTGAGAGTATCAAAGTGTGCTGCACAAAAGGTTAGTTAGTCCTGGGAGGTCAGTTCCCATCGCAGTGGAGCTGTGTTCCCAGAGAGAGACTGAGCCAAGGGTCACCGAGTACTAACCACCCATCCCTGTGTCTTGGTGGATCAGGCAGTCGAGAGGCAGTGCTGAGAAGCGTCACTAATGAGTTCAATGGCAGCCTAGAAGGATGCTGTTCTGGAGCTTGGGTCTTTACAAAAAAGAATGACCAGGAGGTGGAGCCAAGATGGCGGAATAGTGAGGGCACGCACCGATAGTCCGGGAAAATTTAGTTTAATAAAAGGGGAGTTACGGTAGCCTCAGAAAAAAGAACCAGGAAAATATTGCAGAGGAAACTCTTCTAGATCGAGTGGCCGTGAATCCGAGGACCTACTGGGAGAACAAGGTCGCCCACCGCGCGGATTAAAGACCTAAATCTACGACCTGACACCATCAAGTTACTAGAGAACATTGGAGAAACCCTTCAAGATATTGGCACAGGAAAAGAGTTTCTGGAAAAGACCCGGGAGGCACAGGCAGTCAAAGCCAAAATCAACTATTGGGATTGCATCAAATTGAGAAGTTTCTGTACTGCAAAAGAAACAGTCAGGAGAGTGAAGAGACAACCGACAGAATGGGAAAAAATATTTGCAAACTATGCAACAGATAAAGGGTTAATAACCAGAATCTACAAAGAGATCAAGAAACTCCACAAAAACAAAACCAACAACCCACTTAAGAGATGGGCCAAGGACCTCAATAGACATTTTTCAAAAGAGGAAATCCAAATGGCCACCAGCACATGAAAAAATGTTCAAGGTCATTAGCAATCAGGGAAATGCAAATCAAAACCACAATGAGGTTTCACCTCACCCCGGTTAGAATGGCTCACATGCAGAAATCTACCAACAACAGATGCTGGCGAGGATGTGGGGGAAAAGGGACACTAACCCACTGTTGGTGGGAATGCAAACTGGTCAAGCCACTATGGAAGTCAGTCTGCAGATTCCTCAGAAACCTGAAGATAACCCTACCGTTCGACCCATTCATCCCACTCCTTGGAATTTACCCAAAGGAATTTAAATTGGCAAACAAAAAAGCAGTCTGCAGCCTAATGTTTATTGCAGCTCAATTCACAATAGCTAAGACCTGGAACCAACCTAAATGCCCATCAACAGTAGACTGGATAAAGAAATTATGGGATATGTACTCTTTAGAATACTATAAGGCAGTAAGAAACAACGAAATCCAGTCATTTGCAACAAAATGGAGGAATCTGGAACACATCATGCTGAGTGAAATAAGCCAGTCCCAAAGGGACAAATACCATATGTTCTCCCTGATCGGTGACAACTGACTGAACACCAAAAAGGAAACCTCCTGAAGTGAAACGGACACTATGGGAAACGGTGACTTGATCAGCATAGCCCTGACTGTTAATGAACAACTTAATACATTATCCCTCTTAGTAGTTTTTTTTGTCTGTTCTACTTAATATGACTGGTTTAATTCTGTAATTAATACACAGTTATTCTTAAGTGTTAAAAATTAACTGAAATGTAAGCCGGCGCCGTGGCTCACTAGGCTAATCCTTCACCTTGCGGCGCCGGCACACCGGGTTCTAGTCCCGGTTGGGGCGCCGGATTCTGTCCCGGTTGCCCCTCTTCCAGGCCAGCTCTCTGCTGTGGCCAGGGAGTGCAGTGGAGGATGGCCCAGGTGCTTGGGCCCTGCACCCCATGGGAGACCAGGAAAAGCACCTGGCTCCTGGCTCCTGCCACCAGATCAGCGCGGTGCGCCAGCCGCAGCGCGCCGGCCGCGGCGGCCATTGGAGGGTGAACCAACGGCAAAGGAAGACCTTTCTCTCTGTCTCTCTCTCTCACTGTCCACTCTGCCTGTCCAAAAAAAAAAAAAAAAAAAGTTCCAGACAGGAAATATTTAAAAAAAAAAAATTTAACTGAAATGTGATCCCTGTTAAAAATAAGAGTGGGAATAAGAGAGGGAAGAGATGTATAATATGGGACATGCTCAAGCTGACTTGCCCCAAATGGTAGAGTTAGAAACATAACAGGGGATTCCAATTCAATCCCATCAAGGTGGCATGTACCAATGCCATCTCACTATTCCAAGTGATCAATTTCAGTTCACAATTGATCATAATGAAAGGACTAAGAGTCAAAGGGAGCACATAAACAAGTCTAGTACTTGCTAACACTAACCGATAGAATTAATAAAGGGGAGAGTGATCCAACATGGGAAGTGAGATACTCAGCAGACTCATAGAATGGCAGATGTCCTAAATAGCACTCTGGCCTCAGAATCAGCCCTAAAGGCATTCGGATCTGGCTGAAAAGCCCATGAGAGTATTTCAGGCATGGAAAGCCAAGACACTCTGGCAAAAGATCTCTGCGAGTGAGATCCCAGTGGAAAGAACAGGTCTTCAAAGAAGGAGGTACCTTTCTCTGAAGGGAGGAGAGAACCTCCACTTTGACTATGACCTTGTCTAAACAAGATAAGAATCGGAGAACTCAGAGGGCTTCCATAGCCTTGGAAACTCATGACTGGAGCATAGGGAGACTACTGATGCCATAGACAGGAGTGTCAATTGGTAAAGTCAACAACAGGAGTCACGGTGCACTTACTCCTCATGTAGGATCTCTGTCCTTAATGTGCTGTGTATTGAGATTTAATGCTATAACGAGTACTCAAACAATATATTTCACTTTGTGTTTCTATGGGGGTGCAAACTGTTGAAATCTTTACTTAATGTATACTAAACTGATCCTCTGTAAAAAAAAAAAAAAAAAAAAAAAAAAAAAGAAAGAAATTATCAACTCCCAACTTGACTCTCACTGGGATTAAACATGATAATAGGTCTGATCTGATTTCATCATCATTTAAAAAAATCATCTATTATTTTTCACTTTATGTTTCTGTGTGGGAGCAAACTGTTGAAATCCTCACTTAATGTATACTAAGCTGATCTTCTGTATATTAAGATAATCGAAAATGAATCTTGATGTGAATGGAAGGGGAGAGGGAGTGGGAAAGGGGAGGGTAGTGGGTGGGAGGGATGGTATGGGGGGGAAGCCATTGTAATCCATAAATCGTACTTTGGAAATTTATATTCATTAAATAAAAGTTAAAAAAAAATTTTAAAAAATAAAATAAAATAAAATAATACCAAATGTTGTAATGGATGGAACTGTTTGGGAAACAATTTGAGTTCCACTGAGCACGTTTGGATAAACTATGGCCTCAGCTTACAATATACATTCTCAGATTGTCTTTCTAGAAAACCCTTATTTATGCTTTAAAACCCTAGATATCATCCACTTCCTGAAACCTCCTCATCTTATCAGATGCAAAATTCAATCAGCTCTTCTTTTGTGCTACCTGTACAAAATTATGTCATCTGTGTTTATATTTCTCAGCTTAGGAACCCCTAGGAAGCAAGAAATGTTTCTTCTCCCTGCCCCAGTGCTTAACACATGACAATAATGTACTTAATAAATGCGATCCCATTCTCCCACATCCTTTTGTGTACCACTGTGTCCTCCATGGCAGTGACAGGTTGTGGTGTGGCACTTTCACCTAGGAAGCACCAGGCACTGCTTCGTTTCTTGCTCTTTCAGCTTCTCGTATTTCAGCACTCACTGCATTGATGCATTTTCATGGGATTCAACCCAAAAGCCAAATCAAACAATCAAGGAAACCAGTGCAGATTTGGAATGGAAAATCAATCAAAAATATCTCACTCTTGAGTAATTTCAAATTGCAAAGCCAGTTTTTATTTTAAACTGACATTGAATTCTTAACTCTACTGATCCCTGTGGAGATATTTGCCACGCATGACTTGGGTGAAGGTGACTGCCTACAACAGATTAAGAGGTTCATTTGGTGTTTGGCAGCTTCCTGACCTATGCCTCCTGTCCCTCATTCACTAGGGACTTTGTATTGAGTGGCAGATGCAGACAAAGCAACAGTGACTTGGTTGTGCTGCAGCTGCAGCCTGTGTCATTTGGCTACGTTTACAGTCATCCCAGCTGCAGTCAGTCAGAAGATACCACACATGGGGAACAATAGTTGCTTTTCCAAGCCAATATGTGAGGGCATAATAAAAAGAAGATTACAGAAGAAGCAGTGAGGTAGATCTCCATCTCCACTACTGTGCAGCACTGTAAAATTCCCTTAATAAAATGACCTTCCTGGACCTCACTATCCTTGACTGGAGAGCAATACCCACCTGCCTATTTCCCCAGGATGAGAAGAGGTATTAAGGATTAACTGGAATGGTGAATTTCAACTCCAAGTTTCTATACAAACACTAGTAATAGCCAGCATTTTTTAACATTTTATATGTGCTAGAAATTATTCTAAATGCTTATATTTGTTTTAATTTAATCATACCAGCAATCCTATGATCTCAATAATATTAGTCCCATTTTAAATTTTAAAGTACTTGCTTAGGTGACAAAGCCAGAAATGCAAAATGTAATATCTGAGTCCAGGCTGATAACCACAGTTATACACTGAACATTTAAGGAATTGTTCTTCTATTGCTTTAGATTTGCTTTACAGGCTATACAGCAGACTCATAGAACGACAAACGCCCTATACAGAACTCTGAACTCAGAATCAGCCATTAAGTCATTTTGATCTGGCTGAAAAGCTCCCGAGAGAATTTCAGGCATGGAAAGCAAAGACACAGTGGCAAAAAATGATCTACATGAAGGATCTCTGTGAATGAGATCCCAGTGGAAAGAAGGGGCCATCAAAGAAGGATATACTTTTCTCTGAAGGGAGGAGAGAATTTCCACATTGTGTATGGCCCTGTCTAAATATGGATGGAGTTTGTGGACTCAAAAGGCTTCCATTCAGGATACACAGCACACTCATAGGATGGCAGATGCCCTAAACAGCATTCTGGCCTCAGAATCAGCCCTTAAGGCATTCAGATCCAGCTAAGAAGCCCATAGGAGTTTCTCAGGCATGAAAAGCCAAGACACTGTGGCAAAAAATGACCTAAATGAAAGATCTCTGTGAGTTGAGATCCCAGGGAAAGAAAGGGCCATCAAAGAAGGAGGTACCTTTCTCTGAAGGGAGGAGAGAAGTTCCACATTTATTATGGCCTTGTCTAAAAAAGGTCAGAGCTTGTGAATTCAAGAGACTCTCATAGCCTTGGCAGCTCATGACAAGAGCATTGAGTGATTACTGACGCCATAAACAAGAGTGTCAATTGTTAAATCTACAACGGAAGTCACTGTGCACTTACTCCCCATGTAGGAGCTCTGTCCTTAATGTGTTGTACTATGCGAATTAATGGTAAAACTAGTACTCAAACAGTACTTTATACTTTGTGTATCTGTTGGGTGCAAACTGTTTAAATCTTTACTTAGTATATACTAAGTTGATCTTCTGTATATAAAGACAATTGAAAATGAATCTTGATGAAGAATGGGATGGGAGAGGGAGTGGGAGATGGGATGGTTGCAGGTGGGAGGGAGGTTATGGGGGGAAGAACTGCTATAATCCAAAAGTTATACTTTCAAAAATTATATTTATTAAATAAAAGTTTTTTAAAAAGGCTCCATAGTCTTGGAAGCTCATGACAAGAGCCTTGGGTGATCACTGACATCATAAATAAGAGTTTCAATTGTTAAATCAATAACAGGAGTCACTGTGCACTTACTTCCCATGTAGGACCTCTGTGTCTAATGAGTTGTACTATGAGAATTAACAGTAAAACTTGTCTTCAAACAGTACTTTATATTTTGTATGTCTGTGTGGGTGTGAACTGTTGAAATCTTTACTTAGCATAGAGTTGATCTTCTGTATATAAAGATAATTAAAAATGAATCTCAATGAAGAATGGGTTGGGAGAGGGAGTAGGATGTGGGATGGGGTGGGAGTGGGAGGGCGGGTACTGGGGGAAGAACTGCTATGTTTCTAAAGCTGTACCTATGAAATTTGTATTCATTAAATAAAAGATTTCTTAAAAAAAAGATTTGCTTTAATAATATCCATCACATGAAGAAATCAGTACTTTGCCCATGCCTCTATAAAAGCACTTTCCACTGTGTTAAAATTTGTTTTTATATGCCTGTCTCCTCCATTATGCTGTGAGTTCCTTGAGAGTGGGAACAATGTTATGCTTATCTGTAGTAGTTCCAATGCTGCATACAGGATCTGGCATATTGTAGGTGGACACATCACTCTCTAGAGATGTGTGTTGGATATATAGATACGAGGAAGAGAAAGAGTAAAAGGTAAGTAGATAAAATAGATGGATGGATAGATGGATAGATGAATAGATACAACAATGAAATAGTTGTATGGCCAGTTGGGTGGGTAAGTAGGTAGAGGGATGAGTGGATGGTTGGGTACATTTGTGGATGGGTCGGTTAGTAGGTGATAGATGGAAGGATGGGTGAGTGGGTAGGTTCAGGGATAAGGTGGATGGGTATACGCGGGTGGATGAGTAGTAGAGGGCATGTTAATGTATTGGTAGGTGGGAAGATGAATAGAAGGATGAGTAGGTGGGTGAGTTGATGATTAGATGAATCACAATTCTGAGTTATAGTCATTTCTATATTTATTTTGAGATTACAGTTGTATTTATTTTTTACCCTCACTGAGTTTGCCAATCATCTTAAATTTTTTTTCTCTCTTAAATTGTTCAAAACCAATTTACTATCTCACAGTTCAAAAAATCCATAAATTTTAAAAGAACACAGGAATGGTGTTGATTCAGTAACAGAGAAAGGACTGATGGGCTGATTTTAATTTTTTTCCTGCATTTTAGGTATATCTATGTTTGACTTCTCTTAGCACTTCGAGAATGAGAACTGTATTTTGAACTGTTTTGACTCCGTGACATATTTGCTACAACACAGAAACAGACAAGCAATAAATGTCAAGTCAAACTAGTGAGTCAGCCAGGCCCCTAGCCCCCGCATGTGCCCTCTTTTCCCACCACACCCAGCAGGCATTTCCTGTGTATGCTCTTTCCCTCCTTTCTAGAGAGAATGTGCTGGCAGTCAGTCATTCTCTAGTGCAAACATAAGCAGTATATGAACTTGACCTTGACTTTTATATTTCAAGATTTTCCTTTCTAATAGAATAATTCTTGACTTGAGGCATCACCAAATCGCCCTTTTGGGAAGCATCCCAGAGAGTTGCTCCAAAAACTCCAGTCTGCCAAAATAAAGTACAATAGATCTGGAAATGGAATGGTTTAAAAAAAAGTGTGTAGATCTCCATTTTTTCCACCAGCATAAGCTTATCTTTGTTTTCATTTCTCCATGAGCTTTTTTTCAATAAAATTACATATTTTAGGATTTTTTCTTTATTTTTAATTTTCAACAGATTCAATATAATTCACAGACACAACTCCAAGAATATAATGATACTCCTCTCCTACCTTTCTCCCTCCTACGTTTCAGTTCTCTCCCTCCCTCCTTCCCTACTTCTCTCTTTCCATTCCTCTTCCTCCAGTCTTTGAGAAAACACACTTCCAATTCACATCACAGTAAAAAGGCTCAATGCTTCACCAAACAACCTGTTCAATAAGCAAAAAGCCCCCAGTCTAGTGGGAATACACTCAAGAGCTATAATCAACAATGGAATGGAAAAACAACAATTTCACCCATATACAGCAAACTTTAGAGCAATCACAGATCACCAAAACTATAGTAGTAAAACCTTCTCAGACACTGGCTTGAAAAAGGCACAAAACAAAGTTCCACAAAACTGATACACATAGGCATTTCTTCTTTTTGTTTTTGTTTTTTTTTACTTTTTTAATTTTAGTGCTCACATATAAAGGAGAACATTTGACATTTGTCTTCTTATTTCACTCAACACAATGTCCTTCAGCTGCATCAATTTTTATGTGAATGATAGAATTTCATTCTTTTTTAGAGCTGAGTAGTATTCCATTGTGTGTATATACCACATTTTCTTTATCCATTCATCTAATGATTGCCACCTTGGCTGATTCCATATTTTGGCTATTATGAACAGTGCTGCTATAAATATGATGAATCAGGTATCTCTTTGATATATTGTGTTCATGTCTTTTAGGTATATACTCAATAGTGGGATTGCTGCATCATATGGCAAGTCTATTCGTAGTTTGTTAAGAAACTCCACATTGGTTTCCATGGTGACTGCACTAATTTACATTCCTACCAACAGTTTGTGTTACTCTTTCTGTACTTCCTTGCTCTGTTATGCACTGTCTTTTTGATTTTAGCCATGCTGACAGAGTAAGGTGATATCTCATTGTGGTTTTGATTTGTATTCCCCTGATGGCCACTGATGTTGGGCATTTTTTTCATATATTTGTCAGCCATTTATGTTTCTTCTTTTGAGAACTGTCTGTTGAGATTCTTTGCTCATTTCTTAACCATATTGTTTGTCTCTGTTGAGTTTTTTAAGGTGTTGATACCTTCTGGATATTAATCTTTTGTCGGATAGGTAGCTTGAGTATATTTTTCCCTATTCTGTTGGATGTCTCATTCTATTGACAATTTCCTTTGATATACAGAAGTGTCTGAGTTTGATATTATCCCAATTGTTTATTTTTGCTTTTGTTGCCTTTCTTTTGGGGGTCCTGTCCAAGCCATCCCCTGCATGAATGTCTTAGAGTGCTTCTCCTATATTTTCTTCCGGTAACTTAATAGTGTCAGATCTTAAATTCGAGCCTTTGGTCCATCATGAGTTTATTTTTGTATATGATGATAGGTGTGGCTCTAATTTCATTGTTCTACATACATACATCCAGCTTTGCCAGCACCATTTGTTAGAGAGGTTATCCTTACTCCCAAGTATGATTTGAGTACTTTTGCCAAAAGTCAGTTGTTTCTTTGTACATGGATTAATTTATGGGGTTTCTGTTCTGTACCACTGACCTATGTGTCATTTTTTATGCCAGCACCATGCTGTTTTAATTACTGTAGCTTCACAGTATGTTTTGAAGTCAGGTATGTGATGCAACCAGTTTAATTGTTCTTGCTCAGGATCACCTTGGCTATTCTGGGTCCTATGTGACCCCATATAAATTTTAGAATTGTTTTTTCTAATTCTGTAAAGAATGTCATTGTTATTTTCATAGAGATTGCATTGAATCTGTAGACTGCTTTAGGTGGCATAGACATTTTAATGATATTGACCCTTCCAATCCATGAGTAAGGAATATCTTTCCCTATTTTGTGAACTTAATGATTTCTTTCATCAAGGCTTGATCATTTTAACTGTAGAGATCTTTCACTTTTTTGGTTAAATTTAGTCCTAAATATTTCATTTTTGTGGCTATTGTTAATGGAATTTCTTTCTTGATTTCCAGTGAGTTTATCATTACCATTTTAAAAAGCTACTTTTTTGTACATTTATTTCATAACTTGCAATTTTGCTGAGTTGGTGTATCAGTTTTAAAAACTTTTTGGTGGGGATCAGCGCTGTGGCATAGCAGGTAAAACCTCCATCTGTAGTGCCAATATCCTATGTGGGCATCAATTCAAGTCCTGACTGCTCCACTTCTGATCGAGGTCCCTGCTAATGTGCCTGGGAAAGCAGTGGACCATGGCCCAAGTGCTTGGGTCCCTGCACCCATGTGGAAGACCCGGAAGAAGCTCCTAGCTCCTGGCTTCAGACCAGCCCAGCTCTGATCATTGCAGTTGTTTGAGGAGTGAACCAGCAGATGGAAGACCTCTCCTCTCTCTCTCTCCCTCTCTCTCTCTAGCTCTGCCTTTTGAATAAATAAATAAATCTTTAAAAAAAAAAAAAAGCTTTTTGGTGGAGTGTTTAGGCTTTTTCATGTACAAAATCATATCATCTGAAAACATGTAGAATTTTACTTCCTCTTTTCCAATTTTGATGCCCTTTATTTCTGTTCTGTAACTGTTCTTGCTAAAATTTCCAGTACTATATTGAATAAGAGCGGTGAAAGTGGACATCCTTATCTTGTTCCAAATTTGAAGGGAAATACTTGTGGCTTTTTCCCATTCAGTATAATGTTGGCTGTTGGTTTCCCATATATAGCTTTTATAATTTTGAGGAATGTTCCTTCTATACCTGATTTGTTGAGTTTTTTTTTTATCACGAAGGGGAGTTTAAACTTATCAAATGCTTTCTCTGCATCTACTGAGATGACAATATGGTTTTTCATTCTATTGACATGATTTATGATGTTTATTGATTTGCAAATGTGGAACCATCCTTGAATTTCTAGGTTAAATCCCACTTGATCATGATGTATGATCTTTTTAATGTGGTTTTAGATTTGATTTGCTAGTATTTTACTGAGAATCTTTGCATCTATGTTCATTAAGGATATAGGTGTGCAGTTTTTGTGCTGTGTCTTTGGTTTTGGTATCAGAGTAAAGCTGGCCTCATTAAAAAAGAATAAATTTATCTTTTAATTCTATTTTTACACATTGTTTCATTTTTTAAGTTGAAAGACACAGAGACAGAGACATATAAAGAGATCTTCCATCCACTGGTCTACTCCCCAAAATGCCTACAATACCCAGGGCTGGGGCAGGCTGAAGCCAAGAGCTTGGAACCCAATCCATGTCTCCCACATGGGTGGCAGGGACACACTAATCGAGGCATCATCTGTTGCCTCTCAGTATGAATTAGCAGGAATATGGATCAGAAGCAGAGGAGCCAGGACTCAAGCCAGCGACTCTGACATGAGATGTGGGCGTCCCAAGTGGTGATTTAACTACTGTGCCACTCACTTGAACTTCTTTTTGAGAGGGAGAAAAGAGAGTGCACACTCCAATTCTGTCTCCCAATATCCATAATAGCAAAACCAAACCAGAGCTGAAGACAGGAGCCAAGAATTCAATCCAAATCTCCCACATGGGTGGCAAGGACCCAATTATATGAGCCATCACCACTGCCTTCCAAAATCTACATTATTGGGAATCTAGAACCAAGAGGCAGAGCCAGGCATCAAACCCAGGTATTCCTATGTGGGTCACAGGCATCCCAACCAGTGTCTAAACCACTAGGCTAAATTCTGGCCCTCTGTAAACTTTTGAAGTAGCTTAGTATGACCCTGAAGATGAAGCTTCAAACTTCTCATGAGAAGACCAGGCTCCTTTTTTCCTTTCTCTTTTGTCGTCTTCTATTGAGACGCCTGGTGCTAAACCTTATTATCCTCAGTTTCTTCCAAGGGTAGAAAGGGTAGAGGGAGAAAACAAGGCTACCGGTGCAGAATGGGAGGGAAGAACAGTAGAAGAAGCCAGATAAATAAATTACTTTTATTTACTAATGTCCCAGTCATATTTTTCCTTTTTAACTTACATATAGTAATTGTGCATCTTTATGCAATATCAGGTGATAATTCAATACATGTATACAATGTGTAATGATCACTATGAGTAATTAGCATTTCCATTACATCATTGCTCTGTGTTTGGAATCTTCAAACTCCTTTCCTCCAGTTCTTTATGAATGGCTGCGACAGCCAGATCTGAGCCAGGTGGAAGCCAGAAACTAGGAACTCCCTCCTGGTCTCCCACGTGAGTGGCAGGGGCCCAAGCATTTGAGCCATCCTCTGCTGCTTTGCCAGGCACATTAATAGGGAGCTGGATCAGAAGTTAAACAGCTGGGACACAAACTGGCACTCATATGGGCTGGCAGTGTTGCTAGCTGCGGCTTACCCTGCTGCATCAGAGTGGCTATATGCTGCACATCGATGCTGAGTCTGAGACTCATGGAACAGTATTTCCAGCTTACCACCTGCTGCTACCTTTTAACGTCTGCCATGGGTGGCACCAGAGGGAAATTGAGAGGGTAGAGGGAAAGAAGGCAATGCTTCTTCCTGTTTTATCTTTCTTCTTGTGTCCCACAAGCAAAAACGTATTCCCCAAGCACCTTCAGACAGTACCAGCTCCCATTGCTAGTTTTTTTCTCACATTCTCAAGATTAGCCTCATTACGGTCTCTCAGAGGCAAAGCACCAGCACCACAGACCTGAGGCCTGGGCCTCTCCTCTAGCTTCTGGGTTCTGATATCCCCAACCTCCCTTCCCCAGTTACTATCCCAGTGTTACCTCAGCATTTCTTTTTGACCATTTTAGTTAACCACTCCCTAGTTAACTGATTCTGCATGTTAAGTTCTCCTTATTAAAATATAAGTGGGGCCAGCGCCGTGGCTCACTTGGTTAATCCTCCGCCTGTGGCGCTGGCATCCTGGTTGCTCCTCTTCCAGTCCAGCTCTCTGCTATGGCCTGGGAGGGCAGTGGAGGATGGCCCAAGTGCTTGGGCCCTGCACCCACATGAGAGACTGGAAGGAAGTACCTGGCTCCTGGTTTCAGATCGGCGTAGCACCAGCCATAGCGGCCATTAGGGGAATGAACCAACGGAAAGAAGACCTTTCTCTGTCTCTCTCTCTCTCACTGTCTAACTCTGCCTGGTAAAAAAATAATATAATAACAAAATATGAGTTAGAGCTTCGGCCTTCCTGAATAAACCCAGATATGCAGCTTACTATGTGCTCTGCAAAGCTTTTTACATGTACAGCTGTGCACCACATAGTGACAGTTCAGCCAACAACAGGCTGCACATATTGTGGTAGTCCCACAAGATCATGTTGCCCACTGATGTCCTAGCCATTTTAATTAATTTTTGTGAGCATACTCTATGATGTGTGCACAACAATGAAGTCTCCATGACAATGAGTGCCCCAAATCATATCCCTGTGGTTAAGTCATGCATGACTGTAGTTGTATTTGCTCTTTACAGAAACCCTACAGAGAGGTAATCCTAAGACACAGAGAGAGTAAGTTCTTACTCAAGCTCATACAAGCTTGTATTGGCATGCCAAAATCTTCTAACCTCAATGCAGTCTTGTCTAAAAACATCTATTTGCGTGAAACCACTAGTTCTTAGAGTGAATTTATATCCTAGGTGCCAGGGCCCTTTTTAGAAACACAGCTGTTTACAAAGCTGCCTGAACAAAGGAATGCAGCATTCTCCCCTCTACCCACAGATGGCAATCAGGTGTAGGTCCATTGCCAATGGATGACTACAAAATAAGAGTGAGACACAAGTGTCTGGAGACCACTTAAGAACAACACAGTTATTTCCCACCTACACAGCTACAAGGAATCAAATTCCAACTGAGAAACGATTATGTCTTTCCCCAGAGTTTCTGATGAAAAAAGAAAATAATGCCCATTGCGTTGGCTGGAAGCCACCCAGACCATAATGTTTTCTTTTTCCTCATGATAGATAGCACATCTTCTCTTCCCTGCTGTCAGTCTCTCTTCTTTTTGTGCATCTCTGTAACTCATGGTCTCCTTTAGCCACTCTGTTCCTTTATTATTTCATCTTCCCTTCTCTCTGTTATATAAGAAAAATAAAGTCCTAGACACAGCTAAATCTTTTGAGAGAGAGATTCAGTCAACTTTTTGAACTTTACACACACAAAAAAAATATATTCCCAATATCAACTTTCTCATCTAAAAGTTACCTGTAATCAACCTCCTGAAACCCCAGTAATTCCTCCTATCTGGTTTGCTGGTGATTGAAAGAATTGTGCTGGGTGTGAAATGACAAAGTTACTCTCAGGCAGAGCTATGTCCCTTGAGAGGTTTGTTGTGAATTTCCTTGACAGAATGAACTATGATGAGCCACAGATTGTTTTTTACTATGTTGTATGTCATTTCCATTTTTAAAGATTAAATAATAATAGTAATACATCTCACATGTCTCTCTCTATTAGCTTGCTATTATATTTCTTTTGAAATTCAACCATCATTTCTTTTTAAGAATTTTATTTAAGGTATACAAATTTAATGTATTTCATATATACAGAATCAGGAACATAGTGATACTTTCCACCCTACCCTCCCTCCCACACACACTCCCATCCTTCTCTTCCTCCTTCTCCTACTCCCATTCTTATTTTTTACAAAGATCTATCTTCTGTTAACTTAATATTCATAGGATTAACCCTACATTAAGTAGAGTTCAACAAACAGTATGAAGAAAATAGAAAATAACAACAAAAAACACTTTTCCTCAACAATCGAGACAAGGGCTGTTCAAAGTCATCACATTTCAAAGTGTCAGTTTCGCTTCTATAGAATACCTTTTGGGTACTCTATTAGTTACCACAGATCAGGGAAAACATATAGTATTTGTCTTTTTGAACTGGCTTATTTCACTAAGTATAATGGTCTCCAGTTGCATCCATTTTGTTGCAAACAACAGGATTTCATTTTTTTACTACTATGTAGTATGGTGTATATACACCATAATTTCTTTATCTAGTCTTCAGTTGATGGACATCTGGGTTGATGCCATATCTTAGGTACTGTGAAATGAGCCACAATAAACATGGGACACAGATCACTCTTTCATTTGCTGGTGTCTTTTGGTTTGGAAAGATTTCCAGTAATGAGATGGCAGAGTCATAAGGTAAGTCTATATTCAGATTTCTGAGGCATCTCTATACTATCTTCCACGGTGGCTGCACTAGTTTGCTTGCCCACAACAGTGGATTAGGGTATCTTTTTCCCTACATTCTCACCAGCGTTTATTGTTTTTTGATTTTTGTATGAGAACCATTCTAGCAGGAGTGAGGTAAAACCTCATTGTAGTTTTGATTGGCCTTTTCCTGATGGCTAGTGATCCTGAGCATTTTTTCATGTGTCTGTTGGCCATTTGAATTTCCTCTTTTGAAAAATGCATGTTCAAGTCCTTTTCCCCTTTCAGAACTGACTTTTTCATTTTGTTGTTGTTGAGTTTCTTGAGCTTTTTATAGGTTCTGGATATTAATCCTTTATCAGTTGCATAGTCAGCCATCATTTTTAACCATGCTGAAATTCTTAAATGTGGCATTTTAGTTAATATGATTTTTTCTAAGTGTAGTCCAAGAAACACCAATTTTAGGTTGTGGCCCACTGATATCCTTATGAAGGTAGAAAACAGTACCAAAATTTTTCTTGAAGGAGCCTATAATAAGCTAGCAATCTGTCATATCTCAGTGGGTACCCGCTGTTGTCAGGTCCATTCTGAGAGGGTCTTGTCAATAACACCAGCTAAATTACAGTTAACTCCCTATCAATGCAGAGGACATCTAGAGCCCTATGAAGGATGCAGAGGAGCCAGAGCGCTGGCATAGTAGGCTAAGCTGCTGCTCCTGGCACCAGAATCCCATATGGGCGCCAGTTCATATCCTGGCTGCTCCTCTTCTGATACAGCTCTCTGCCTGGGATGGCAGTAGAAGCTGGCCCAACTGGTTAGGCCCCTGTACATGCATGGGAACCCCGGAAGAAGCTCCTGGCTCCTGGCTTCAGATCAGCTCAGCTCCAGCCTTTGTGGCCATTTGGGAATGAACTAGTGGATGAAAGACCTTTATCTCTGTCTCTCCCTCTCTCTATCTGTAACTCTACCTCTCAAGTAAATAAATAAATTCTTTTAAAAAATAAAACAATGCAGAGAGCCCAATATAACGGAAATAACATCAACTTAGAAGTGAAGCCCAGGTCTGTACTTTGCTTAGCCACTCAGGGTTTCATCTATCTCATTTTATAAAATGTATATCATTCCTACTTCCTGGAGTTAGTATGAGGGAGTCATTAACAATGATAATACACACAATAATGACAATCATAGCATTAGATACACCTGGTGAGCACATTTTGTCCATACTCCTTTTCCTCACATTGGGTATTATTTGGCACTTCTTATCTTACATATGAGGAAACTGAATCTTAGCTACCTAATTAAGTTTCCCAAGGTTCCAGAAACAGTAGGAAATCAAACCAAGTTTGAGCCCAGTTATCTAATCCCAAAGTAACAGTTTTTCTGCACACCATGCTGCTATCCATCAAACGAGTAGATGCATAACAGACAGGCAGAATGGTGATCAACACGAAGCCTTTCTCCAGGGTTCCTTGAATTATATCATATATCCCCTTTAACATGACATACATGGCAAGGAAAGGATATGGAAGAGAAGTTTGAGTACAATGTCAATATCAGGGAGACAGTTTCATACAATGTGGGGAGTTGGAGTCTCCAGAAAGATTTTGGTTAAAAAAATAGTCTGAATCTTTACTTAATGTATACTAAACTGATCTTCTGTATATAAAGAAAATTGAAAATGAATCTTGATACGAATGGAAGGGGAGAGAGAGTGGGAAAGGGGAGTGTTGCAGGTGGGAGGGAAGTCATTGGTGGGGGAAGCCAATGTAATCCATAAGGTGTACTTTGGAAATCTATATTAATTAAATAAAAGTTAAAAAAATAGTCTGCTCTCACTTATCAGCATGCAGCACCCAAGTACATCTTGGTACAGTGCTATGGTGTTGCAGTTTGAGAATGTCAATGTATGCTTTCTTACCCTGAAGATTCTGGTCCACTGGGAAGTAGAATCAGGAAGTAGGCAGAAATTATAATACAGTATTAGCTTTGTTGCTGTTAAAGCTGCGTTGTAGAATGCTGTTTGAACCCAAAGTCAAAATGGGCTTTTAAAATTACTTACCCCCTTCTATCTCCCACATTCCCCAAGATTCTATTGCCAGCTAGAAATGAGATTAGACTGCACAAGAATAATTTTCAAAACTTCAAACTTGATGCTAATTTTTCCTTAAAAGGGAAGAAATTTTGTGGAATTTACTATTGTATGAGCCAAGATAGCTCCAATGGAAAGGGGAGATTTTCCCTCTATTTATAGTAATACAATATTATAATATGTGTACAGACCTATTTATTAAGGCAAAGAAGTGTCCTTTATTTGGGGAACGTTGTAACTAAATAGACTTACCTAGGAAGGTAACTTCCATTTGTAACATTGTTTCAATGGGAAAATATATCCCACCTTCCAAACAACCCACTCTGCCAAGGTTGGAAATTCAATCCATGTATCAGTATAAATAAAGCACAATATCTTCAGAGTACATACTATCTCTTAAGACAGGACAGCTTCAAAATTCTCACTTTTAAATGAAACAAAACTAAGCCCAATGCTAAATTCTAGGGACCATGATAATGATGAGGAAACATCCAAATCCTGTTGAATCGTTTCCCCTTTGTCATCTTCTCTGTATATAACAGCTTCTACTTATGCTGTCTTCTTTCCAAAAACCCAATCGTTTAGGATGCATTCTGTTAGTGCACTGTGAAGCTAAGTGCTTACAAAAGCCAGGGAGAGAATTTACCAAGTAATTCCCCCAAAGAGCTAATTTACTATGCTCTACTTTCAGAGATCAGCATCCTTATTTTGGCTCACTGCAGAATGCCTTTCATTTATTTCTGCCTCACTTGTGTACACGAGAAACTTGTCTCAGTTTGCAATTTGATTGCCTTAACTGAACAACTCTTCATTCAATTGAGAATCCACACAGTTCCAGGATCTATCTTAGTAATTGGCAATACTGTTTCTGCTTGTTGATTTCAAAATCCTTGTAGATGATCCACCCAATACCCTGAATTCTTTGACTTTCTCCCTTATAATAATTGTGTCCTCCAGCCCTTCAGCTTCACGAGGATCCAGTCCTTGGATCTTTTACCTAAAATATCTTATTTTTTTTTTATTTGACAGGTAGAGTCATAGACAGTGAGAGAGAGAGACAGAGAGAAAGGTCTTCCTTCTGTTGGTTCACTCCCCAGATGGCCGCCACAGCCGGCGTTGTGCCCTTCCGAAGCCAGGAGCCAGGTGCTTCTTCCTAGTCTCCCACGTGGGTGCAGGGGCCCAAGCACTTGGGCATCCTCCACTCCCTCCTGGGCCACAGCAGAGAGCTGGAACAGGAAGAGGAACAACCGGGACTAGAACTGGTGCCTATATGGGATGCCAGCACCACAGGCAGAGGATTAACTAAGTGAGCCATGGTGCCAACCCCCAAAATATCTTATTTTTAAAAAGATTTATTTATTTATATGAGAGGTAGCGTTACTGGGTGGGGGAGTGAGACAAATAGAGAGGCTTCCATCTGCTAGTCCACTCCCCAAATGGCCACAATGGCTGGAGCTAGGTCGATCTGAAGCCAGGAGCCAGGAGCTTCTTCTGGGTCTTCCATGTGGGTGCAGGGGCCCAAGCACTTGGGCCATCTTCCACTGCTTTCTCAGGCCCTCGCAGAGAGCTGGATTGCAAGAAAACCAGTCAGGCCACAGTTGGCACACATATGGGATGCCAGCATCACAGGGGTAGGCTTAACCTACTATGCCACAGTGCCAGCCCTACATTACCTTATTTGTACTTATTCCAATCTCATGACTTCAAATATTCAAAGACTCAGTTATAACTTCTGTAATTTATCCTTTTATTAGTTTAGGGCATTATAACAATTTGGCCTTAAATTGTGTTGTGGATGGGTTGCGTCATCTTCTCTGTAAACATATTGTCATGAAATATGTATCTTTTTTCATGTTTAACATGCTCCTGTTTTTTTTTTAACTTTTATTTAATGAATATAAATTTCCAAAGTACAGCTTATGGATTATAATGGCTTCCCCCCACCCATAACTTCCCTCCCACCCACAACCCTCCCCTCTCCCACTCCCTCTCCCTTTCCAATGAAATATGTATTATAAACACAGGCATGAGACAGTAAATCATTGCCTTTGGACAACTTAATCTAGCTCACCAAGACCTAGGATCCCTCTAAACTACTATTTTGTTATTCATATGTTATCAGTATCAAAACTAGTTATAGGAGTAAGCGTTTGATCTAGTAGTTAAAACAATGATAAAGATGCCCAGGTTCCATATTGAAGCACCTGGGTTTGACTCCCAGCTCCAGCTCCTGATTCCAGCTTCCTATCAGTGCAGAGTCTGGGAGACAGTAGCAGTGGCTCAAGCAATTATGTTTCTGCCACTCATGTGGTAGACCTGAATTAGGTCCTCAGCTCCCAGCTTGGGAGCCTTGACTTCTGCAAGCATTTGGAGTGTGATCCACCAGATGAGAGCTCTTTTTCTGTGTCTATCTGTCTCTCTCTTTCTGTCTCTCTGATTCTCAAACAGTTATAATTTCTCACAAACTCACTAATTTATTTCTTCTGTCTAGATCTATTTATCTAGACCAGAGTCTCTCGATATTTTTTAATCCAAGACTCGTTTTGACTAACATCCCCCCTTCTCTCTCTCTCTCTCTCTCTCTCTCTCTCACACACACACACACACACACACACAATTTTGATGAGGAAGCTCCTCCTCTTCCCAACAGAAGGCTCACTCCTTCTCATCACAGCACTAGATTATGGCTGCTTGAAGGACCCAACACTGATATTTCCCTATACCCATCTCCTCTCCCCACAGACCTAGAACAGGACTGAACACTTAATAAACACTTGATTTATTTCTTCCAGTTGATTTAATAAAGCAGGAGAAAATATTGGCTGAAGTTAATATTAACTTGCTCAAATTTCTGATTCACTGTTTTCCAATCTCCAGAGGAAATATTTGTCCTAACACTTCCCACCACTCAACTATAGAAGCAAAGAGCCCTAAGAATCCTTTTGCAGTATAAATATCTTCACATTAAATGCAGTTTTGCAGAAACAAGTTAACTGACTAGAAATGTTCAGGAAGGTTGTATTAAATGTTTTCATAACAGAGGTTTATAAGGCATCTTTATGGGTGAAAAAGGTTAATGTTTATTGCCTCAGGTATGTGTAATTTACATAATTTATCTCAATACTCCCAACACCTTCTTTAGATAGCTATTATTATCCCCATTACACAGATGAAAAAAATCAATGAAGAATGATTATTGAGTGGCTTAAAACTGAAGGTCATATCCCACCAAGTAGTTAAGCCCAAGTATCTGAAGCCTGAGTCCAGTGTAATGTCTGTTATGTACAAACTATTGGCAACTGTGGAAAGGCTACATGGTCTGGAACTATCACTTGATCTCTTTGGTCTTCAGCTTTCCCATATGTAAAACAGGGAATATAATACTATTGGCAGCATAGAATATGCAGATCACAAGAGTCACTGCAAACAAGCTGTTTAAGCCAGCATCTGGCGTATAGTTAAAACAGAAGGACAAATTGGTCATCACACATCTTGGCCTCTATTGTTTTCTGCAGAAGGCATTTCCATGTTCTCAGGACAGCAAGGAGATACTTCATACATTCATGGGACATTGAGCTCCGACAATGATGGGAAAGCAGCAAGTAAACAGCCTGTGACCAGGCGTCCGCTGTAACAAGCTGCTTTAGATTCCCCATGAAAAGGGCTTTCCACGTGTGGTGATATCCAATGCCTACTTCCATAACCCATTTATTATTCTAACTTCTAAAAGTGTGCTCCCAGCACCAGAGGCCTTGAAAACCCACAGAGTGAAACCCCAGCCTTGAGCTATCACAAAAGCAAGACTTAACCGTCAGGATTCACATCCAACCTTGATTCTGGGGAAATCAAAGAATTGGAGGTATCTTTGTGATTGTATTGCAACAAAACCACCTCTATGTTGTTGAGGAGGAGACTGAGGCTCTGAGAGGGGAAGTGCTAGTATCTCAAGCCATCCCCTCAACACCTCTGTGAGTTGAGAGCACCCTCTTCATCTTACATAACTCCCTGCTTCCTGGTACGTACCCTGTGTTCCAACTAGTTCAAATGTGTGAGCCCCCAAACAGGCCACATCCTCACCCCCATGCCCCTCTTTCTTGCATGCACTATCAGCACAGAATACTTCTGTTTTTAGTGTCTACCACGCTATCTGCAACTCATCTTTCCAGCTCAACTCCAGCCCCACTTAATTCTCACCTGAATTCTAGCAACAATCTCAGCTGATCTTGCTGCTTCTGTGCTAGTCTTCCTGGCTTCCAGAATCTTGTAGTTTAATACAAACTAGATTATGACACTCTTCTGCTTAAAGTCTCCAGTGGCTTCCAGACACACTTCAGATAAAACTCAAACAAGATTCCACAGGACCTGGGACTGTCTACTTCTCTGCCTTTACTTTGTACCACCCCCATGTTCCATCCACAAGCGCTTTTCTTCTGTTCCACAAACATGCAAGGTCATGCCAGGGACACTGGGGACTTTGCCTCTGATTCTCTTAGCTGGAAACCCTTCCCTAGGTCTTCAATATATCAGATGGAACCCTCTTCTTGTCATTCAATCTTCAGCCAAATGTCCCTGTTTCAGATTCTTCCCATCACCACGTAGTTATTTTAACCTCCCTTTACCCTGAGTACTTCTGTTGTAAATATTTTCAACTCTTTGAATTTGTTATGCTGGCACATTTACTGCCTGTCCTTCCCCTCATTTGGTAGAAAATCTCTGCTCTATTTGGGAAGGAATATGGTCTTGTTTGCTGATAATCTTCAGAATCTAGCAAGTGCCTACATGGAGTTGGTGATAAATATTTACTAAATTACGGGAGAAACCACATGCAACCCAACAGGGCAACCCCTAAAAGTATTTTTTGCTTCTAAGATTTACTTATTTGTTTACTTATTCATTTACTTAAGAAGAGAGTGGCAGAAAGACAGATGGACACACACACACATCAGAGGGGGGGGGGGGATTTTCCATTCATTGGTTCATGCCCCAAATGGCCACAATGGCCAGGGTTGGCCTAGGCTGAAACCAGGAACTAGGAATTCCATCTGGCTCTCCTACATGGTTGGCAGGGGCCCGAGCACTTAAACCATCATCTACTGCTTTCCCAGGCATGCTATCAGGGAGCTGAATTGGAAGCAGAGCAGTCAGGACTCCAACTGATGCTCTGATGTAGTATTCCCATGTTGCAAGCAGCTTAGCCCACTGTGCATAACAGCCCTCCACCAAGGTGCTACTAAAACGGCAGTTAATATGTTTTCCAGTTTCCCTCTAATCCCCTGGGATCTACCGTCAGCTGTGGTTGCACGTAGTAGTCCCCAAACATTGGTGTCATAATATGCTCATCAATCTCCTGCAACGCTTGTCTTGAAATGACTCACAGGTCTCCCTATTATATTTTATCTGAGTATTTGCTTAGAATCTGCTTGCCACACTGGGATTTAAGCTCAAAAACTGCACAGATGAAATCTTGCTTTTGGTAAAAGATGCTGATGATCCCAATATCAATGTGTCCCATGTCCTCTTGTATTGACAAAGCAAAGCCCTCATCTAAGTTGGGAAGGGAACAGCCCCCTGGGCAGGGAGTCAGGGATCTCAGGGTCTCTTTTGCCCTCAGGGGTAACTAGGATGTTCATTCCATGTCTCATCTACCTTATCTTCTAAAGTGCATTGGATGCTCTCTGAGGTTCCACCAATGCTAGATTTAACATTAATCCTTCAGGAAACACAAACACCTGAGCCACGCCTTGGTGCGGCACTGTCAAGGTGCTATAAAGACAGCCTTGGAAAACACAATAACCACCTCTCTGCCTTTAGGGATTGTACATGATTCTCTAGAGCAAAAACTATTTAATTCCCAAAAGGTTTCATTTTTCCTATGGAATGTTTTAAATATGAGAGAATTTCTTATATCTTCCACTCTAGGGCGAGACTTCTAATATTTATCTTCCAGCCTCACACTCTTCTTCCTGCCAGGAATAAAAGAAGCCCCACCCGCTGTGTTGTCTCCTGTCCCAGCCAGGTGTTAATCCACCCAGTGTTTGGGCTTCTCTGTGTTCTTTCCTTTCCTCCAAACACCCCAAACTAGTGAGGGGAGGAGCCAACAGCACAAGTGAAGCTGCCATGTGTCACTTAAGAAACTATATGGTGTAGGGCCCAGGACCTGAATTAATGCTCACTCTGCCACCCTCTTGACAGGAGGTCTCATAACCTCCCTGGCCCTGGTTTCCTGGTCCATAAAATAGAATGTGGACAGGCACTGGGCATGCAGTTAAGACATAGCTTAGAACACCGACATCCCATACTGGAGTGCATAGATTCAAGTCCCAGCCTCACTTCAGATTTCAGCTTCCTGGGAGGTACCAGAGATGACTTAAGTACCCGGGTTCCTATTAACCATATGGGATCCCCAGATTGAGTTCCAGTCTCCTGGTTTCAACCTGGCCCAACCCTGGCTATTACAGGCATATGAGGCGTGAAGGAGCAGATGAAAGATTTGTCTGTTTATCTACCTATCTCCATCCCTATCTGTCTGCCTTTCAAATCAAATGAAAACCAATAAATAAAAAAGTTTTTAAATTGGATGTGGTGGCTATGAGAATGTACCTCTGAGACCACTTCAAGTAGAGGAACTGACAGGGGCCACAGCCTTGCCATCTGCAGTCTATCACCAATTTGCACCACCAGCAATTCAAGTCTGAGTGTGGCAAGGGCATGTCTGGGAAAGGCAGGCTCGTGTCTTGGCAATGTGGGACTCCTCTGACCACTAACTTTAGCCTACAGACTCTCCATTTGCTTTGATGAAACTTTCTTCAAATGGCATAGTTGCCTAATACTTTTCCCACTCACACATTTTTCCTCATGTGCTCATGGTCTAGTGGTTTCCCCAGCCTCTGCTTCTCCTTCCTCATTTTCTCTCAGGAACAGTTTGCCTAATCAATCTGCACTAACTACAGGCAGACAGAGATGTCCATCAACTGATTCACTCCCTAAATACTTGGAAAATCCAGGACAGAGCTAGGCAAGCCAGGAGCCCAGAATTCAATCTCATTCTCCATGTGGGTGGCAGGAAACCAACTACCTGAACCGTCATCTGCTGCCTCCCAGAACATGCATTATCATCAGATTGGAAACAGAGAAGCCACGACCCGAGTCAGGCACTGTGATATGGGATGCAGGAGACTCAAACAGCATCTTAATTGTTGCACCAAAAGCCAATTCCTTATACTAACCATGCCACTTGAGTCCCACATTGCCAATACACTAACATATCACACTAACTTCTTGAATTAACACACCGAGACAAGATTTTTTATCTTCCCTTCTCTGTGTTGTTGTGAAAATGTCAGTGAAAATGTTTTATAAATTATAAAGCGTTAGATGAAGGAGACAGTGTCATTTAGTCACTTAAGAAACATGTGCTGTGAACTGGGCCCTAGAAAAAGGATCTGGAGACAGAGGAATGATGATGCCCTCTGCAGGCAGCTGCAGGCTGCAGGGACCCTCCAGATACCTCATGGCCTTGCCCTCAGATAACAATATCTTAGATCATCGTTGTGGAGGGGAAACGGCGGGGTTGGGGGAGAGGAACACTGAGTAAGAGGAAGATGAAGGAAAGAGGGAAGAAGGCAGCAGCCATCATGGCAAGGGACTGTGAGTGTTAGATGGTGGCTACACAAGTGTAGGTGAGAGTTTTCTACACTGGGCTCAAATGCAGTAGGGTGCTGTACTCCTGCCGGAGCCCTGCAGCTTGGCTTGTTGAGATGCAGTGGCTGTAGTGCTTCTTCAACTCTTGTCACCATTTTGTGGCCCAGAATATCCAGCTGGAGAATTTTCCGGAATCGAAACGATTATAAAGCCCAAGCAGATGGAGAGCTGATTGCAGTGGACACAAAAGGCTGCTCACAGTTTCCATTTGTAGACAAAACCATTATTTTTAACAGATCGCTGCCAGAGTTTGATGAATCTGGTACTCTTTGCACCCTGTGCTTTGCAGAAAGCCCTGTGGCTCTAGCAAACAGTTGCAGAAAGCTATTTTTATACATTTGTTTATGTTGAAGGCATCGGCTCAGAGAATTTCATATTCACTTATGGTTAATCTCTAAACTGCTATTAATGAACAGTTCCCAACCCTGAAAATTGGACTTCAGTATAAATGACGGTGTGATCATCTTTTATTTAAAATATTACTGCACCCCATCCTTCTATGTCAAGGCCCAGCTTGTTTATGGGAGGGCTTGATTACATAATTACATATTAGAAATCATTTGTAAGGAAAATTGATTGGTGTATTTACAGCAAGGATCTCACCAGAAATAACCCTGTCTCAAGCTGCAGAAGCAAAGCACCAGGTTGAAAATGGCACAACAACTTCAGGAGGTTGTCACCACCCTGTTTATTTTTCATCACAGGAAGGATTAATTGCCCGTAGGGCAATGAGGGACAAAACTGTCAGCTTTGAACAACTGTGCTCCACAAATCAAGTTTTAGATTGCATAATGGGCTACTGTAAGGAGTGTTCAACAAATATCTCTAAGATGCATGTTTAAGCTCCAACCATGCTAGTAACTTGTATGCAACCTGCTTGCCCTCTTTAGACCTGCATCCTATATCAGCAAGTAGGAATGTAACTGTGGGTTCCTAAGGGTAAAACATGAACAGTGTCCCCCAAAGGGGCATGGGCTGTGAATAGAATTTCAAGGCACAGATGAACATCACTCGAGACTGGGTAACTGATGGATTATAGGTGGCTGACTATCACTTGGCAGTCCCTCCCTGATGCTGATAAGAGCACTGAGAGAGAGGCCACTCAGCTTCTAGACAGTCCCAGCATTCATGGGCTGTGGCTCACTGCTCCTACCATGCTTCCTGTCTGCATCTTCCTCTCTTCAATTTGTGGCCTCTTCTTTGATTTTTCATTATTTCTCACAACCAGAAACTTTGTTTTACAAAAAAGCAAGACCAAGTCTTTCTGTGGCATGTATTTGCAGCCTTTGTTCCTAGTCCTGCAGAAGACGATTTGTGTCTTTTTTGTGAGTTGAGAATGAGGAAAGCCACAGGACCAGTCCATGGAAACAAAATAATAGTAATAATAACAACAATAATAGTGAACCCTGTTATTCCAACAGCATTGGAAGAATTTCTCTTTTGAGAAACAAATTGCATAAATAGAGGAGTGTCATAAATATTGAAATGCTTATTTAATTTTAAAAGATTTTTAATTAACTTTTACTTTGCTTTTTTTCTCATTCCTGGAGTTATTCAGATTCATCATGTGAAAGAAAGGAAATGCATATGAACAAAAGAGTAAGAAGAGGAGGAGAGGACAAAAGGAAGGAAGGAAGAAAAGAATAAAAGAGAGGGAGGAAAGATATAATCATCCCTAATCCATCTTCACAATCCCCACACCCAAAAGAGAACAATCATTAGCATTTTAGAACAACTTCTTACTTTCTTTTCTGAAGAGTATAATGTAAATTTCAAGAATGGAATCACACTGCACATATTTGCACCACTAGCTGCACTTCTATTGAAGTGAAATGGACACTATGAGAGACAATGACATGAGCAGCCCTTGTCTAGACTGTTGAGGAAAAACTTACTATTTTGTTCCTTTAGTATTTTTGTTGTTGTTGTTGTTGCTCAGTATGCTCTACACAAGACCACTGGTTGAACTCTGCAATCAATGCACAACCATTCTTAAGCGTTTAAAAATTAACAGGAAATTGATCTCTGTGGAACATGGGAGTGGGAATAAGAGAGGGAGGAGATATATAGGACGGCACATACTCACTCAGACCTACCTCCAATGGTGGAACTGGAAATGTGCCAGGGGATTTCAACTCAACCTTACCAAGGAGGCAGGTACCAATGCCAGCACACTTGGTAAAGAGACAAATATAAATACACAACTGATCCAAAAGATAGGGTAAGTGTCGAAGAGATTACACAAATAAGACCAGTGTAAGCAAATAATGAAAGATAGAATCAAAAGGGTTGAGAATGATCCTGCGGGGGAAGCAGGTCACACAGCAGACTCATAGAATGGCAAATGCCCAAAACAGCACTCCTGCCTCAGAATCAACCCTTGGGACATTCGGATCTGACTAAAAGGTCCATGAGAGTCTCGCAGGCATGGAAAGCCATGACACGGTGGCAAAAAACAATCTAAATGAAGGATCCTGGTGAACAACACCCCAGCAGAAGGATCAGGCCATCAAGGAGAGAGGCGCCTTTCTCTGAAGGGAGGAAGGAACCTCCACTGTGATACGGCCTTGACTAAACAAATTCAGAGCTGGTGAACTCAAGGGGCTTCCATAGCCTAGACAGCTCATATCAAGAGTCTCGGGTGATTGCTGACGTCATAAATAAGAGTGCCAATTGTTAAATCAACAACGGGGGTCACTGGGTTCATGCTCCCCCCGCAGGATCTCTGTCCTTAGTATGTTTATCTATGAAACTCAAAAACAACACTACTAGTCGAACAATACCCTATACCTGGTTTGGTTGTGTGAGTGCAACCTGTTGAAATCCCTGCTTAGTATATACTAAATTGATCTTCGGTATATGAAGGTAACTGAAAATGAAACGTGATGAAGGGCGGGATGGGAGAGGAAGTGGGTGAGGGGAGGGCCACGGGAGGGAGGGAGGTCGGGGGGAAGCCACAACAATACAAAAGATGCATTTTATATTCTACTTAAAACTATTGGTTGAGCTCTGTAATTAATACACAATTACTCTTAGGTGTTTAATCAATGCTATAACTAGTACTCAAATAGTATTTTACACTTTGTGTTTCTGTGTAGGAGCAAAATGTGGTAATCTTTACTTAACATGCGCTAAATTGATCTTCTGTATATAAAGATAATTGAAAATTAATCGTGATGTGAAGGGGAAGGGGAGAGGGAGTGGGAGAGGGGAGCGTTGTGGATGGGAGGGAAGACACGGCGGAGGGGCGGAGGCTATTATGGTCCATAAGCTGTACTTTGGAAATTTATGCTCATTAAATAAATTTAAAAAAAAAAAGATTCATTCATTTATTCTGAGAGTTACAGAGTGGGGGAGGGGGGCAGAGAGAGGGATCCTCCATCCACTGGTCCACTTCCCAGCTGGCTGCAATGGCCAACACTGGGACAGGCCAAAGCCAAGATCCAGGAGCCTCCCCTAGGACCCCTGCATGAGTTGCAGGGGCCCAAGCACTCAGGCCATCCTCTGCTGCCTTCCCAGGACACTGGAAGGGAAGTGGAGCAGCTGGGACATGCACCAGCACCCATATGGGATGCCAGTGTCACAGGCGGCAGCTTTACCCGCTATGTCACAACACCAGCCTCCACAAAACACATTTCTAATCTGTCACATTGCCCATATTAGAACCCCAGTGTCCCCTTTCCTTGATAAGAGAAAGCCCTGATTCTTTTTGTTTCCTCCAGAGAAATCTTTTATTTAATGAATATAAAGTTCATGCATTTCTTAAGTACAACTTTACGAATATGATGCTTCCCACCATGCCCACCCTCCCACTCACACTACCACCCCTCTTCCTCCCTCTCCTATTCCCAGTCTTATTTTATACTAAGATCTATTTTCAATTAAGTTTATGCACAAACGATTGTCTATAGTAAGAAAAGAGTTCATCAATTTGTATGAAAAAAGAAGAAAAAAAAGAAGAAAACTGTTTCTCAACAGTTCAGACAAGGGCTGTTCAAAGTCATTGCATCTCGTGGCTGGCACTGTGGCATAGCAGGTAAAGCCGCTGCTGCACCATATGGGTACCAGTTCGAGTCCCAACTGCTCCACCTCCAATCCAGCTCTCTGCTATGGCCTGGAAAAGCAGTGGAGGATGGCTCAGGTGCCCAAACCCCTGCACCCACATGGGAGACCTGGAGGAACCTCCTGTCTCCTGGCTTCAGATTGGTGTGGCTCCAGCAGTTGCAGCCATTTGGGGAGTGAACTGGCAGATGGAAGACCCCTCTTACTTTCTCTCTCTCTCTCTCTGCCTCTGCCTCTCTGCAACTCTGCCTTTCAAATAAAATAAATAAATATTTTTAAAAGACCAAAAAAAAAGTCATTGCATCTTGAAGTTAATTTCACTTCTTTTTTTTTAAAAAAAACTTACTTAACTTTAAAGAAGCACCCAAGAATGATACTTCTTTTGTGAGCACTTAGACATAACTGTAGCTTATGAAACATAAGAGTATCCTCCACTTAATACATTAAAAGAAAGTAAATCTTTGGGAACAATTTTAGTCATTAATTAAAGAGGCACCTAAGAAAACAAGTAATGGAGTTGGACACTTTGGCCTAAATAAAATTTATGAGAAATAAGTATATCCTCCACTTAGTACACTAAAATGGAATAAATCTTTGAAAACAAGTTGTATTGCTAACTCTCCTCTCTGAGGGCAGAGGTCCTGCATGGGAGGTTAGTGCACAGTGACTCTTGTTATTAATTTAACAATTAACACTTTTACGTATGACCTCAGTGATCACCCAGGACCCTTGACATGAGCTGATTAGGACATAGAAGCCTTTAGAATACAGATTCATGCATTTTGTTGCAAATGACCAGATTTTTTTTTGCCCCTGTGTATTATTCCATAATTTCTTTGTCAAGTCTGATCTACCTATCTTTCTCATTCTGTATGCTTATTACCAGCAGAGTCTGGAATGAAGGAAACTGAACAAATGGTCATAGGATGGGATTTTCAAAGCTACAACAGTCATATACAATATTGGTGCTTAATAAATGTTTGTGAATTGAATTGTATTAGATTGAATTGAACTGAACTGAACTGGCCTTGTGATGTCCAACAGTAGAATTGGATAAATCGCTACCTCTTTACTTCCAGTTTTAACCTTAATGATCTTACTGATGTCCAATGATGAATGAGCACAGCACCAAGTTTCCCCTTCATCACCTCCCAAACTGAAAATGCTGACACTTTTTGTGCCCTGTTGATTCTTCTCCTTCTTACAAAGAACAAGGTCAGATGCGATTTACTCGCAGTGGTTGTATTGATCTTCATTTTAAAATGCAATTGGATCTTCCTCTTGCAGGTAAGTTGTCATTGACTTTTACTTGGAAAGACAGATACTGACCATGCAGGAAGCGGAGACTCAGTATTCAGTTGTGACCAGCCCAGTAAGCTGAGATTTTTATGCACTCGGAACTAACTTTCATTCTGGGCTCTTTCATGTCATTGCCAATGCACAGATTTGCACCATGAGAAAAGGGATATTAAATTATTTCAACTTTCATATGAAATAAAATCTGCATCATTTTCAAGCTCATTATTTTTATTATAAGCCATATATGTAAGCACAACAAAGAACAGTGAGGACAAGCGCTATCTGAACAATCAAACCCAGGTGGAGTAAACTACCTTGGAGCAAGGCTGTTCAGTTTTAAATTAAAGTACATTCATAAGCATTATCTTTGAGAATATCTTTTCAAGAGCAATATATTCATCTTTTCTCACAGAAGGAGAACCCAAGACTCAGAGGCAAAAAGGACTAAATTAGGATGGCAGATTACAGGGTGATATTTTGCGCTAGACTAGGGAAAAACAGTAAGGAAAGAACTGTGGGAAGTGCACTCTCAGGAGAACTGGAGAGAAAACTGCACTGGAGGTCCTACAAGAGGAAGAGGAATGCCACGGACCTGTGTGGAGAGCACGGATGCACAGCATGACGTGAACACAGCTGCAGCAGCCAAGAGCCAGAGTGGACGGCAGTTTGGAGATGGAGGTGAGGCCTGACTGAAGCAACCTGTGGTGATACAGCTGGAGGGAGGACATGGCGGAGTCCAGACTGCAGCCCTGAGGCCTGGCGGTTGCTAACACTTGGCCATGGACCCAGTGGAAGTAGAGGGGCACATTTATCTCACCTCTACTCCCCCACAACAGCTGCCAGGCTGAGAAAGGCTGGGCACCACTTTGGGTTTCGGTGGAAACCTTTGTGCACACACACACACACAGCAACTGGCTGAAACAGATCATCTTCTCAGCAATGCTGGCAGCAGTGGCTGGCAGGGAGCAGCATTTGGCCAGTGGCCCTTGTATACACATGTGACCCAAAGATTCTAGCAGAGAGAACAGTCCACACTGACTCTGAGCCTGCTGAGAAATGGCTGGGCAACTGTGTAGGACAGTGAGGCACCTGCAGCTTCCCAGGATCAAGACACCTAGGTGGAACTGTCTCGGGGAACACCTGCCTCTCTGCTGACTGGATAGGCTGGCAGTAGAGAGAGAAAACTCTGGACCCAGCGACTGCAGGAGCCTTGTGTGCTGAAACAACAGGGACTCAGTGGTTACATGAGAAGGTACAGGGTGTACCTGGGTATTGAGATCTACCACACCCAATTTGGGTTTTACCCTGAATACTCAACCCAGGACACTGACCAGAGCTGGACCACTGTTCCAGCTGGAACACTGACCAGAGATCCCTGGCCATGCCCACCACACACCCCTTGGTATTCACCAAAGTGCAGACATTCCATTAAGCCACAGAGCTGTAGCTGAAAGATAAAAACCATCAGAGGAAAAAAAATCAACTCCATAAATGTATAAAAACAAAGAAATTTAAGAAACAAGACTAAGGAAGACACCATGACCCCCCTCCCTCAAGGAACACAACAACATTTCAATATTAGAATGCAAAGATGAAGAGATTAAAAAAATGCCAGAAATGGAATCTAAAAAATTAATCACTGGATTACACAAAAGCAATCATAAGTAAATACATGAACTAAAGAAAACCATAAATTACATGAATAAAAATTTTTCCCATAAAATTTAAATTTTAAAAAATCAAAATGAAATATTAGAAATGAAGAATGCAATAGATCAAATAAAAATGAGTTGGAAAGCCTTAATAGCAAACAAAAATAGAAGGTGAAGTCAGAAAATCTCCCAGTAAAAGTACAAAAGAAATCCAAAGCAAACAATGGGAATATTTATGGAAAAATGGCAGGACCAAGTTCTTACTTATCAATAGTCACTTTGAATGTAAATTGCCCCAACTCTCCAGTTAAAAGATAAATACTGGCTGAATGAATTAAAAAATATGACCCATCTATTTGCCCTTCAGTGGTTAAATAAACTGTGGTACACTGATACCATGGCATACTACTTAGCAATAAAAATGAATGAGCTATTACCACACACAGCAACCCAGATGACTCTTCATAGCATTACACTGAGTGAAAAAGTCAATCCCAAAAGGTTGAACACTGTGTTATACCATTTATATAATATTCTTTAAATGATAAAATTATAGAAATGGAGAACATGTTAGTGATTGTCAGGATTTCTGTCAAAGTAGTAGAGAAATGAGTGTGACTATAAAAGATGAACAGGAAGAATCCTTGTGATGGAATATTCTATACCCATGACAATCTTAGTTGTGGTGTCGTACTATAATTTTGCAAGATAATAACATTGGGGGAAGGTGAGAAAAATCATAACAGAATCTTTCCATGAATTTCTTAGAACTGAACATGAATCAAAAATTATCTCAAATTAGAATGTCTAATTTTAAAAGTAGAACTTGGAAAAGAAGCCTGAAAACAGAATAGTAATCTGGAGGATGTCAAAGGGCTTAGCCTTCTGCTGATGATATAGACCACTTCTTGCCACCTCTACATCAATTTAGTTTTCTCTAAATGAAACCAATGGATGAAACAACGCTGCTTTTGCCTTTTAACAACACACAGAATGTCAATGGTTTATACTTGTTTCTTTTGCCCACTTTACTCCTTTATTCACTGTTCTCCCAGTAAGCTTCACCTTTGACTAGAGAAAAAATTTGTGTATCTCCTGCATAACACATTACCTACACACACCAAGTACAATCGATCGTTTCCCTCTTGCACCACCTCTCTGTGCTTCTAGATGTGTGTTATCTTTTGATGATGTCTTACATCACGTCTCTGTTCTCCCCTTACTTGTCCCAAGAGAGGATTTTTTAATATCAACCAATAAAATCTCTTTAAAGAGGTGATGGATGTGGTCTGCACACTATTCAGATTCCCTTTATCAAGAAAATTGCACATTCCTCCTCTGCCCATCCTCCAATGCTGAGAGTTTTGTTGTTGACAGCTTGCAGGTGAGTCTTTCTCCCTGTCACGCTTGGCAGAGGTGAGTGTCTTGCCATGAATTAGTCCTCTCTCAAGAACCTCAGGAAATGTGGGAGTACAAAGACAATTGTACAATGTACAATTCTAAAGGGTCATCTGAGCTCTAAAACTCTCTATGGGATCATCTGAGACCTCTATTACAAGTGTGCTGACTTCTCCCTATGGCCAATTTTGCTTTTCTCATTTCCTATCTGGTGGTGTTGCAAAAATCACTCTTCGATAAACTCCCTACTCATAAAACTGTACCCTAGACTATTTTCCAGGGAACCCAAGCCAAGACAGTTAGCTCTATTAGTGATCTAAAGAAGAGATTCTAAATGGAATCTTGGGTCTGGATCACTTGTCAGTTGAATGAAAATGAGGACTCCACAACAATTGGTAGATGAAGCACTAATAGCCTTCAGTAATAGCTACAATTGTGACTATTTTCACTGTTGGAAAACTGAGATGGAACACTGGTGAATGGGAATAAACTAACAGGGCCAGTATCTCAAGTGTTGTAGATGTTCAGGAAAATCAATAATTTCAAGGACTGTGAAAGTGGATGGCTTTTTCTGGGAATTACTGATGCATTGGAAAAATATAATGAAAGATCAAATATGATAAATCAAAAATTAAATCAAAGTGCAAAAGCCAGAAAGCCTCCTTAGCAGTATGTATAGAAACTACTCACCTTCTACAGCCAGAGAAAAGGATAAAACCAATGATCAGACCCAGGATTTAAATAGAGTGGTAATGGAGTCTCCCCCCACCTCAAAAAAAAAAAAAAAAAAAAGACTGAATTCTCAACCCTGACAAATCTGCTTCAGCAAGGCCAGAGTTCTGATTAAAAAGGAGATGCTGATGGAGACAGGTGTCAATGCACTCACACATCTTGAATCCCTAGGGTCCCCTGACCCCTCTTTGCCTGAAGAAGTTGCCCATTACTCCATGTTAGAGCCTAAGGCTCCTTCTCTCGCTTAAAAATTATGCAAAATGGAAAGCTAAGACACTGTGGCAAAAAATGTCCTACATGAAGGACCTCTGTGGGTGAGACCCCGGTGGAAAGTAGTGGTCAAGAAAGAAGGATGTATTTTTCTCTTAAGGGAGAAGAGAACTTCCACTTTGCTTTTGACCTTGTCTAAATACTGGAGGAATTTGTGCATTCAGAAGGCTTCCATAGCCTTGGCAGCGCATGTCAAAAGCCTCAGGTGATCACGGACATCATACTTAATAGAGTGTTAATTGTTAAATTAATAGTAGGAATTACTGTGTACTAACTTCCCCTGAAGGAGCTCTGTCCTCAAAGAGCTGGATTATGAGAGTTAATAGTAAAACTTGTTCTCAAAGATTTACTTTGTTTTAATGTATTAAGTGGAGAATAATTCTTATGTCTCATAAGCTACGGTTATGCCTGTGTGCTTGCAAAAGATGTATCATTCATGAGTTCTTCTTCAAAGTTAATTAAGTTTCTCAAAAAAAAGAATGATTTTATATATATATATATTAAAAACCTTACAAAGGGTTACTTTTATTGAATTAAAAAGTTTTTTTTTTCCTTATTGTAAAAATAATCCTTCCAGTGTTCTATTGCACAATAGGGTAACAATAGTTAACAACAACATATTGTATATTTCTAAATAGCTAGAAGAGAACCATATACGGACTAAGAAATTAGCCAAGAGGAAACTTAAAGCATCCCATGACCACAAGGTTCTGGAAAATGAGAGGAATTTTAAAGAAGCAATCTGATGCTTACACTCTGTTGGACAAGTTTAGGTTAGAGCACACAATAACAAGCCAGAGGTAGTAAAAACTCCTGGAGATGCTTTAGAGAAACTTTCCTTATACGGCATTTAAAATAAACCAACTGAATGACTAATTTGATACTGTGATATATTAAGATAATCAGCTTCCCTGATTCTGAGGCTTTGGGACACAGACTGAGCCACACTTCAGGCATTCCAGAGTCTCCAGGGTGCAGACAGCCTGGCAGGGCACTTCTCAACCTCCATAATCACGTGGGCCACCTCTCCTAATAGATCCCTTCTCATATTTCAGCTGATATAGATATATTCTATTGATTCTTTTTCTCTGCAGAACACTGACCAATATACAGCATCTCTTTCTTTTGGTGGCTCCTAAGTTACATCCTTTAGAATAAATCAGTAATGGCAAGCAAGGTGCTTTCCTGAACTCTGTGAACCATTCTAATAAATTATAAACCCGAGAAAGGGGCCATAGGAACTTCCAACTGTATAGCCAGACATTTGTGACCAGTGTCTGAAATGAGGGCAGTCTTGTACAACTTATCCTCTGTGACCCCTTAACAATGGGGTATGCACTAAAATCTGGATTGTATCGGAATTGAATTAATCATTGGACACCTAGTTGGCATCTAGAAAGTTAGAGAATTGATCAGTGTGGGGGAAAAGTTTAGTGTCAAAAAATTTATGAGTGAAAACAAGATATCAGTAACTATGTAATTTAGGTTATTAAACTAAATTAATTAATTAGCTTTGATGTTAAATAATACAGAAATAAGGGGCCAACACTGTGGCATAGCAGGTAAGTCCACTGCCTGCAGTGCCAGCATCCCATATGGGCACCAGTTTGAGTCCCAGCTGCTCTAATTCTGATCCAGATTCTGCTATGGCCTGGGAAAGCAGTGGAAGATGGACCAGAAGAATCTTTTGGCTCCTGGCTTCAGATCAGCCCAGCTTCAGCTACTGCAGCCATTTGGGGAGTGAACCAGCAGATGGAAGACCTCTCTCTCTCTCCCCCTACCTCTGCCTCTATCTGTAACTCTGCTCTCAAATAAAATAAATCTTTTTTAAAAAAAATGATAATATAGAAATAAAGATTGTAACATGAGACAAGGAATGCATTTACTCTAACACAATAGGAGGAAGATTCATATGTTACCTCTCAGAATCTTACACTACTTGTACTACTTAAATGCTTCACCATGAAAATTTTATTACACTATTTTTAAATAGAAATATTAATTTTTAAAAAAAGAACCAATATATCTGAACTTGTAATTAAAGACTAAAATTTTGAGTATCCTTGGGAAATAATTAGACTGAGCAAACTGATTTCAAGAAATCAAGTAACCAGCTGCCACTATCCTTGATAGATAAGCATTGTCTATAAGAATTATTGCTACTCAACATGACCACTGAGAATCACAGAATGAAACAAGAGAAGGTCTTGAAGCCAGTGCCATGGATCAATAGGCTAATCCTCCACCTTGCGGCGCCGGCACACTGGGTTCTAGTTCCGGTCGGGGCACCGGATTCTGTCCCAGTTGCCCCTCTTCCACGCCAGCTCTCTGCTGTGGCCCGGGAGTGCAGTGGAAGATGGCCCAAGTACTTGGGCCCTGCACCCGCATGGGAGACCAGGAGAAACACCTGGCTCCTGCTTCGGATCAGCGTGATGCGCTGGCCACAGCGTTCTGGCTGCAGCGGCCATTGGAGGGTGAACCAACAGCAAAAGGAAGACCTTTCTCTCTGTCTCTCTCACTATCCACTCTGCCTGTCCAAAAAGAAAAAAAAGAGAAGGTCTTGGCCATATTCTATGACGCACAATGGTCTGACGAACACAAAGCTCTCACATGACAGTGTCTCCATCTGGAAACACGATGTGGATGACTATCTCATGATGTAATATGGACTATTTCCAAATTTTCATCAATAATGGGGAAATAGTGTTTCTTCAAAAAGAGAGATGATATTGGCAGTTTTACAAAATCCAACCAGGTGACATTGTGGAGAATGTCATCTTCTTTCAGAGTCCTGATTACAATAAAAATGGAATTTGAAAAGGGTTATGATTCACAGAACCAATGAACTTACTATGCCATGCTTATTGGTTAAGTCTCCAAACAGGATCAGCAAGGGGTAGCAGAAATGCCAACAAATTTAGGATCACAAGAGCTAGCAAGTCTCAAGTACACTAAATAACATTTCATTAAGTCACTCATTTCAATCCTCAATTTTTCCCATCTACCAAAAAAGTAAAAGATGATAACAAAATTTCAGTTTAGGTAACTTAGGTATTAATTAGGAAAAAAAGTCCAAAATTCATGACCACCTACAGAATGAGTCAGATCACAAACACACAGACACACACACTTTGCAACAGAATGTTGCAGTACTTTTAGACTCCATAAAATATGCTTACGGACTCTGGATGAAATTCTCTGCCTAACATCATATCATTTTATTGGATAATCAATGAAATGCATTGATCATAACAACATATTGATACTTCCAAGTAGCAAATGACACATTATAAACTCTTACCATTTGTTACCCCTTAGGGATCAACCATCTCCTCATTTTATATACCCAAATAACTGCTAGTCAAACATCATCTTCCCTAGTATACATTGCTGATAAAGGTAGAGTCTGGATTTGAATTCAAATCTGTTCAGCTACAAATCTATTTATTTTCAATGTCTTCTTTCCATCTCACCCTCAGTATACTCTGTCAAATTTCTATCTAATTAAATTGAGTTGCAATGCAAAATCTCAAAAGGAACAATTTTCACGTACTCCCATACTTATAGTAAAAGTAATGCCCCTCCTTTTTTCATTGAGTGAGGGAAGTGATTTTGACTAATCACGGATGATGCTCATGGACAAGGAGAGATCTTACATCTTAGAAGGATATTTCTGTTGGCAGTATAGAGGAGGATTTAAAAGAGTAGAGTTGAAAAGTTGAACTGCACAATAAAACTGGATGACAATATGTCAAGCATTGTAGGTTTTAGAGTAGGAGGCAAGTGGTGAGGAAACGTAAGAATGAAAAAATTACAGTCCCTGGGGCCATCACTGTGGCATAGCGGATAAAGCCACCACCTGCAGTGCCGGCATCTCATATGGGCACCAGTTCAAGTTCCAGCTGCTCCACTTCCTATCTGTCTCTCTGCTATGACCTGGGAAAGCAGTAGAAGATGGCCTAAGTCCTTGGGCCCCTGCACCCTCAGGGGAGACCTAAAAATCTCCTGGCTTTGGATTGATGCAGCTCCAGCCATTGCAGCCAATAGGGAAGTGAACCAGAGGATGAAAGACCTCTCTCTCTCTCTCTCTCTCTCTGCCTCTCCTTCTCTCTGTGTGTAACTCTTTCAAATAAATAAATAAATCTTTATAAATAAATAAATGGCAATCCCTAACTTCAAGGTATCTGCTGAATGGCAATGGAAAGATGTATACAAGACAATAAACAAATCATAATTGTTATAAATTAGGTATATGTCACTAATTAATATACAAACAAAAACATTTTTATTTCATTGTTATTAATATAAAGAGAACAGAGTTTATGCGTTCCATAGATACAGTTCCAAGACAATCACATTTCCCTCATTCCCTTACTCCCCTCCCCCAATTCCACTTCCTCACTCTTGTCTCCTCAGTTTTTGCAAGGACATAATTTCAATCCACTCTATATTCACAGGCTTAATTCACCATTAATCATAATATTCAACAAGTAAAAAGTAGGAAGACCACAGTTCCACAGACACATAAACAATGGCTAAAAATGACAATCGTGTCCCTAAGTGACTGTTCCATACCTACACATTTTTGGTATTCTATATTAACTGTCACATATCAAAGAAAACACATTTATCTTTTTGAGACTGACTTATTTCACTAAGCATAATGATTTCCATTTCATCCATTTTGTTGCAAAAGATTTGGCTTCATTTTTTTTGGCTGAGCAATATTCCATAGTGTATATATACCACATTTTTTTAAATCCAGTCATTCCTTGATGGACATCTGGATTTATTCCATATCTTGGCTATTGTGATTTAGGCTGCAATAAACATAGGGGTAGAAATAACTCTTTCTTACGCTGATTTCATTTCATTTGAGTAAATACCCAGGAGTGGGATGGCTGGGTCATATGGTAAATCTATTTTTAGATATCTGAGGAATCACCATACTGTCTTTCATAATGGTTGTACCCAGTCTATATTCCCACCAACAGTGGATTAGGGTACCTTTCCCCCACATTCTCACCAGCATTTATTAGTTTTTGATTTTTGGATGATAGCCATTCTAACTGGGGTAAGGTGAAACTAACTGTGGCTTTTATTTGGATTTCCCTGATGGCAAGTGATTCCGAGCATTTTTTCATATGTCCGTTGGCCATTTGTATTTCATCTTTTGAAAATTGCCTGCTCATTTCCTTTGCCCATTTCTTAACCAGATTATTTGTTTTATTGTTGCTGGGTTTCTTGAGTGCTTTGTAGATTCGGGATATTAATCCTTTATTAGTTGCATAGTTTGAAAATATTTTCTCCCATTCTATTGGTTACCTCTTCACCTTGTTGTTTCTTTTGCAGTGCAGAAATTCCTTAGCTTGATATAATCCCATGTGTTGATATTTATCTTTATTGCTTGTGGTTCTGGTGCCTTTTCCAAGAAGTCTTTACCTATGCCAATGTTTTACAGAGTCTCCCCAATGTTTTCCTCTAGTAACTTGATGGTATCAGGTTCATCAAATAAGCATCTTTGATCCATTTTGAGTGGATTTTTCTATAAGGTGTAAAGTAAGGCTCATTCCATATTTCTGCATGTATAGATAAAATTTTCCCAGCACTATTTGTTGAACAGACTATCCTTTCTCCAGGGATTGATTTCAGTTTGTTTGTCAAAGATTAGTTGGTTGTAGGTATGTGGATTAATTTCTGGGGTTTCTATTCTGATCCACTGGTCTACATGTCTATCTTTTGTCAGTACCAGGCTGCTTTGATTATAACTGTCCTCTAGTATGTCTTGAAATCTGGTAGTGTGATGCCTCTAGCTTTGTTTTTGTTGTTTAAAATTGCTTTAGCTATTTGGGGTCTCTTGTATTTTCATATGAATTTTAGCATCATTTTTTTTAGATCTAAGAAGAATGTCATTGACATTTTGATTGGGATGACATTGAATCTGTAAATTGCTTTTGGTCGTATGGACATTTTCATGATATTAATTCTTCCAAACCATGAACATGGAATGGAGATTTTTCTTTTTTGTGTTTTCTTATATTTCTTTAATGTTTTGTAATTTTCATTGTAGAAGTCTTTCACATCACTGGCTAAAGCTGTTCCAAGGTATTTAAATTTTTTGTAGCTATTGTGTATGAACTGATCTTAGAAGATCTTTCTCAGTTATGACATTGCCTGTGTATATAAATGCTATTGACTTTTGTGTGTTGATTTCACATCCTGCAACTCTACCTAACTCTCTTATGAGTTCCAATAATTTCTTAGTGGAGTCTCTTGGTTCTCCTATACATAGAATCATGTCCTTTGCAAACAGGGATAATTTGACTACCTCCTTTCCAATTTGTATCTCTCACACAAAGATGGAAATGGTTAATATGTAAAACACCTTCAGTTAATCTCAAATTATGAAATTATGAAAAAATACATATGAATTTCAAAAACTTTTGCACCACAATAGACATAATATTTTAATTTCATATTTTCATGAAGTGTTTGAAGTTTCCTGGTATTTCACTTTTCATACTTTTCCTTCCTTGTGCTCTGCCAATATCCTACAGCAAAGTAAAAGGTAAAGAGAACAAGGCTCTGTGATAGATGGATGGCATATTGTTATGTCATACATTTAGCATATCTCCTCAATCCATACCTCCAGGAGACATCATTGATTAATTATATCCCTCTGTGCGTTCCAAATGTGAGCTCAGATACCTTCTCAACAAGATATCACAGGAATCTACCACAAGTTGATTGAGCTGGCTTCCAAGTTAAAATCTATGTGCCTCCCCAGAGAACTGGACTTAAATAGGCAGCTGTTTGAAGATGACTACATTGGAAGGGGAAAGAAGACAGATTTCCCCTCTTTTGTTTCAGCTGGCATTGTAATAAGTAGTCACAAATTAGAACATGATTTAGGAATATCTGTCTGTCAGAAATTAGAAAAAAGTCTCCTTTCTCTATCCCAGATGGAACTACTAAGTAAATATCCATATAGAACCTCATGGGCACTTTCAGTGGCTTTGTCACTATGAATTGAACCCAAAGACTAACGGCTTATGAAACTATTTGGTTACTCGAGGGCAACTAGGTATAAGAACAAAAAGAGGTGGGTGGGGCATTGTGCTGGCAGCCTGTATCAGAGTACCAGAGTTCAAATCTTGGCTATGCAGCTTCTGATCCAGCCCCGTTAATGTGCCTGGGAAGACAGCAGAAAATAAGCCACCCATATGGGGATCCAAATAGAGTTCCTAGCTCCTGGCCTTGTGTTAACAGCCCAAACGTCACAGCCATTTGGGGAGCAAATCAACGGATAGAAGATCTCTCTGTCCCGTCTGTCCCTCTCTCTTTGTCACACTGCCTTCCAAATTTAAAAAAGGGGAGGGAATGATCTTGGCACTAAAGATGACTCAAACAAACCCACTTTAAAGTCTCTTTGCCCTTGTTCCAGAGGGAATCGTAGATTTTTTAAATTGTATGAGTGTAAGGCAAAGGAGCGGGGGGCACTGTTAATGGTTTCTCTCAGGCTACACTACCCTCTAGGAATCACCAGGAATATTTTCCCAGAGAAGGGGAAAATTCCATTTTGCCACTTCCAGGAGCTGCATGTGTAATCCTGCTAGGAATTCTATGAAGTCGGCAGAAGGATTCCCATTTAACAGGTGAGAGGAACCAGAGAGAAGTCTACTTCAGTCATCTTCCCAGAGATGCTGAACTGGGTGGCAGGACCAGGGTATGATGCTAGATCCATCCACTGGCAAGTGTATGCCCGGCTAATGACATCATTTCTTTTGTACCTAGAACAATACGTTGGTGATTCCCATCAGGGAGGCCTCTCTGAATGCTGGGCCATGA
The DNA here is from genome assembly GCF_964237555.1 of Oryctolagus cuniculus. Taxonomy (NCBI): domain Eukaryota; kingdom Metazoa; phylum Chordata; class Mammalia; order Lagomorpha; family Leporidae; genus Oryctolagus; species Oryctolagus cuniculus. Next base: position 8,733,443 of record NC_091433.1, on the reverse strand, counting down.
AAAGGAGACCAACCAGTGGTTGGTAGTTGGTGACTTTGTGAGGGAAAGGAAAGGGGAAACCCAAGATTCAGCTTCAAGAACAAGTACTTGTCAGCTCCCAGTTCTGGTGAAGGCCAAGGTGCTCTTTATTCACTTTCACCCTCGAAGACCTACATTCTGATTCATTGTGTTTCTGGACCAGTCACATCTAATGTTGGCTTTCTTTTACAACACAGGGCCAAACAACTCTTTGTGGCAGAACAGAAGTTGCAGCCAATATAATCCTATTTGGTTAATACCCTTATCTGCATGGCTAGCAAGGCCTTCCTGAAAGGACTGATGACTGGCCATGTGCCATCACACCCTTCTATGGACAATAGTTAAGCTAAAATGAAATGAAAGAAAATACAGGAATTTTCTTATTTACCTATCATCCACCCCTTGTCAAAAACAGACTTTGGTCCAGATAGAAAATGGTATCAGCTGGAATAGCATGAAAATTGGAATATATTCCATGGTTTTGAGTTATAGAGAATCCAGGGCAGGTGATTTATGCCTAAATCATTGATGAGGTTTCAAGCAGAAAAGAATTTGAGGGGAAGTAAATTAATCAACCCAGTACAACAAGAAGTGTTGATTCCTTTCTTTGTAATGGCAGGAAATGGAGAGATGATGAGGCTCACAATGTGTATTAAAGTCAGGTTTCTTAAACATTATTGACAGGTCAACGAATTCTTCAACTCTAGTGCCTTCTTGGAGACATCTTGTCACTCAGTGCTGCATACTTTGTGGTACCTGAAACAATCACCCCAATTTGATATCCCAGGAATGATTCTGGCAGTGTCTTGTCTTGCGTTTGCTGCAGAAATATGTACTCTGCCAGGAACACCCTGGGGTTCTAGGATAAACAAATCTCACACACTCTTTATTATATCAATTGCCTTAACTAGACTCTAAGTGCCTCCAGGGCAGAAACCCCATCTGATTAAAGACTGATGTTGAGCTCCCTCTCAGCAAGTGCTCACCAGCCATTTTTGGATTAAATACATGAAAAACTACCAATAACAGAAAGATGCTAACATTCCTGAGAATTCGCCATGTTCTAGGCAACATCTAACAAAAACCTAATGAAAGCCTCATTATGTTATTTTCAAATATTTTGATAGGCACATTTTTTAAAAAGTAAAAAGAGCAGGTAAAACAAATAATTTTATCTACCCAATATATCTAAAATATTATAATTTCAATTTAATATATTCAAAACACTGTGGTTTCAATATTTGTTTAATTCTTAATGAGACATTTTGCATTCTGTTTTTCATACCAAGAGTTAAAAATCCAGTATCTTATATTTATAGTAGATGCCAATTTATCACATTTTAAGTGCTAGTAGCTACATGTGTCTACTGATTACCACATCAGACAGTGAAGTCCTCAGCAATATAAATACTTCATATTTAAACATCATGCCAATCTATAAGATAATATTATTACATATATATATGTCTCCATCTTTCAGATGAAGAAATTGAGGTAGAGAGAGGTTGTACAATTTACTCAATATAACAGAACTAATTATTGCCAAAACAAGGATTCAAATGTAAGCATTTTTATAGGACCCATGCTCTAAACTGCTGTATTATATTGTATTTTGCCACCCTACTGGGTAGGTGGATGGGGAGATGAATATAAAGTTCTTTTGATGTTATTCCTTATATTTTAGATTCTTTATTCACTTCTCTCTGGTCCTTCCCCTCCAACACACACAAACATACACTGTTGCATTTGACCAACATTTTTCAACCATCTTCAATATACTTTCCACTAAATTGCATCAGAACACCTACACCTCTCAGTTCCCCAGACCCTACCCTTACATAATTCTTTTTTATTATGTCAAGAGGGGCTCAGCAATTATGCTAGATTGGAATTTTGATGCCTATTAAAGCAGTGTTCAGAACCTTGGCAAATATTAGGTCACCTAGAGTTTTTAAAACACCATGTCTGCTGACATCATAAATAAATGTGTAAATTGTTAAATCAACAACAGGAGTCACTGTGCAATAGTTCTCCATGTAGGACCTCTGTCCTTAACGTGTTGTACTATGTGAATTAATGGTAAAACTAATCTTCAAACAGTACTTTATACTTTGTGTGTCTGTATGGGTGCAAAATGTTGAAATCTTTACTCAGTATACAGTTGATCTTCTTTATATAAAGATAATTAAAAATGAATCTTAATGAAGAATGGGATTGGAGAAGCAGTAGGATATGGGATGGTTTGTCAGTGGGAGGGGGATTATAGGGGGAAGAATTGCTATAATCCAAAAGTTGTACTTGTGAAATTTATATTTATTAAATAAAAGTTTTCTATTTAAAAAAAACACCATGTCTGGACTGCATCCACAAAAATCCTCATAGAACTGATCTGGGATGGGACCTGAGCACCAATAGTTTTAAATACAGAACCGAGGTTCAAAATCCAGCACTGGAGTTTGAGGTCCACTATCAGCCATGTTTTTCTGCTCCTGGCCAGTTTGACTAATTATGGATGATAATGTTTAGAAGAATCTAGAGGAATGAATTTAAAGCTGTGGAGCTCCCAGTGTCCAGCTAGTCAATCGGTACAACATACCAAACTGAAAGTAACAAACCTTTACTCACTTACTACAGCACTTTGGGCAAGAGGCAGAAAGAGGTGCTGGCTCCTTGGTATCCACTTTTGCCTCTCAGATTGGCACTGGGCAATGGTCAGATAGATGCAATATTGATGGGGTAAATTATGTCACCACTGAGGAGCACTGAACACAAGGCTCCTACCTCCCATGGACATATCATCTGGGCAGAGAGGGGGCAGGGCTAGGAGTAGAAGGATAGTGAGTGGGCTCATCCTCAGTCAAGGCTCTGATAAAAAGGCTTCTAAATGCTGGTGCCTGTCTTGGAATGCATATTTGTGAATGAGCACGGCTGGCCCTGGATGCTGAGTCCTTGACTTTATCTCCCTGAAAAACAACTGCAATGCATGGGCTATGCATCAAGCCTGATGTGGGGAGGGTAGCCTCCCACCGAGAGGCTGCCAAGAAATTTTGTATTGCCTGTGGTTGGGTCTAAGATCACCCAGGACACTGACCTGGAGAAGGTTCCCTCAAAAATATCTATCATGTTTATAACTGTGTTGGGAATCGTGAGTCATCTGTGCAGCCTCAATTCTCTAATTGAGTCTGTTCTGAAAGGCAAGCCAGCCCCTGACTGCAGTGGCTGGGTGAAGCTCAACACCAGTGACCCACTTCAAGACCCTGCTTGCTTTCAGGCATGGAAAGCCAAGACGCTGTGGCAAATAATGTCCTACATGAAGGATCTCTGTGAGTGAGACCCCAGTGGAAAGAAGTGGTCATCAAAGAAGGATATACTTTTCTCTGAAGAAAGGAGAGAACTTCCACTTTACTTATGGCCTTGTCTAAATACTGACGGAGCTTGTGGATTCAAAAGGCTTCCATAGTCTTAGCAGCTCATGTCAAGAGCCTCGAATGATCACTGACATCATACACAAGAGTGTTAATTGTTAAATTAACAACAGGAGTCACTGTGCACTTACTTCCCATGTAAGACTTCTGTCCTCAATGAGTTGCATTATGAGAGTTAATTATAAAACTAGTTCTCAAACAGTTTGTGTGTGTATGTGTGTGTGTGAGTATGTGTGTGTAAATTATTGAGATCTTTACTTAGTATAGAGTTGGTCTTCTGTGTATAAAGTTAATTGAAAATGAATCTTAATGGAGAATTGGACTGGAAAGGGGAGAGGAAGGAGGAGGTGGGGTGGGAGTTGGGGTGGGAGTGTGGGTATGGTGGGAAGAATCACTATATTCCTAAAGTTGTACTTATGAAATGCATGAAGTTTATATTCCTTAAATAAAATGTATTTGGGAAAAATAAATAAATAAACAAAATTTAAAAATAATGTTTGGGGGCTGGTGCTATGGCTCAGCATGTTAAGCCGTGGTCTGCAATGCTGGCATCCCATATGGGTGCCTGTTCAAGTCCCACTGCTCCACTTTCAATCCAGCTCCTTGCTAATGTGCCTGGGAAAGCAGTGGCAGATGGCCCATTTCCCCAGGTCCCTACCACCTACATGGGGGACCTGGAAGAAGCTCCTGGCTCCTGGCTTCAGCCTGGCCCAGCCTAGGTCATTGTGGTCATTTGGAGAGTGAACCAGCATATGGAAAATCTCTCAGTCTCTCCTTCTCTCTCTGTAACTCTGCCTTTCAAATCAATAAATCTTTTAAAAAAAATAACCTGCTTGCCTTCAAAAGGGACTTCTTCACTACATGCTTCCTTCAATAATCGGGACTCTCAGTTCTTCCACCTTCTCCAAATACTCAATAGGGCTTCTCTTTTCAGTTAAAAATGGCAGAAACCCAATTTAAACCAGATTAAGTCACAAAGGAAGTTCTCTTCTCAAGGAACCAAGCGATCAGATTAAAGACAGGGTTGACTCTAAACATGCTCAAACAGATACAAAGATTCAAAAACATCACAAGGAATTTTTCTTTCTGAAATACTTTTGTTTAGTTTTCTGTGATGGGGGCTTCAGCTTCAGTAGGTTCTTTCTGGAAGGCATCAAAGACAACCATCAGCAGCCCAGGTTCAAACTTTCTCACAGCTAGCAGTCTTCGGAAAGAGTGCTGATCTTTATCCACCAGGGACAACAGCAAATCCAAATGCCATAATTGGCTTTTTGAGGGTCACATGACCATCCCTAGACCAATCATAGTGGAAGGTGGAGAGAGTCACATCATTTCCTATCCCACCAGAAACACATAGAGAGAAGGAGGAGAGTTCCCAGAAGAGATACAGAGGATAGAAAAGGATCAACTGAAAAGCATGCTCTTAAAACTGAATATGGGCCGGCGCCACGGCTCAATAGGCTAATCCTCCACTTGCAGCACACCGGGTTCTAGTCCCGGTCGGGGCGCCGGATTCTGTCCCAGTTGCCCCTCTTCCAGGCCAGCTCTCTGCTGTGGCCCGGGAGTGCAGTGAAGGATGGCCCAAGTTCTTGGGTCTTGCACCCCATGGGAGACCAGGATAAGCACCTGGCTCCTAGCTTCAGATCAGCACAGTGCGCCGGCTGCGGCGGCCATTGGAGGGTGAACCAACAGCAAAAGGAAGACCTTTCTCTCTGTTTCTCTCTCTCTCTCTCACTGTCCACTCTGCCTGTCAAAAAAAAAAAACTGAATATGAGGAAATAACTGAAAACTTGGTGGTTCCTGTAGACTTTTAAATTTTTATTTATTTATTTGAAATGCAGAGAAACACAGACAAACTTATAGAAAGGTCTCCCATCCTCTGGTTCATTCTTCAAATTCTCTCTTCAGCTGGGACTGGGCCAGGACAAACCCAGGAGGTGGGAACACAATCTGGTCCTACCATAAGGGTGGCAGGAATCCAATTACTTGATCCACTATCTGCCACCTCCTAGGATGTGCATTAACAGGAAACTGAAATCAAGAATGGAGCTGGGGCTCAAACCCAGTTGCTCCAATTTGGCATACAGGTGTCTCAACCAGTGTCAACCGCTGCACTGAATGCTAGCCCCTGAAAGCTTGCTTTTTAAAAAGCTGCAGTATTTGCAGATTCTGTGTTCTTGAAGAACATAAGCCACTGCAAAAAAAAAAAAAAAAAAAAAAAAAAAAAAAAAAAAAAAAAAAAACCTGTTCGCCATTACAGAATATTTTAATGGGGTTAAATTCATTTATTCAAAATTTCTGAGAAGAAAGAGGAATTTCTTGTTTAGGACTCACTAAAGATGTAGGCCTTATGTCTGTAATTTTACAGAAATTGTCTCCCAGAAGCCCCAGAAACACCATCAGGCATGCTGGGAAAACTGGAGCCCAAAACCCAGAGCTAGCAGGTAGCATAATAGTTCTTGCACACTAAATCCATTCTCTTAAAAAAACTTGGTATTGCAAACTGTGTTTGCACAACACACTCACGTCTGTTATCTCATAGAATTATCTGACTAATCAAGGAAACAAGTCAGGCACTATGAACATCATACCAGTCACTCAGGAGAGAGTACACAACATTCCTGGCTCCTGTTTTCCAATGGTTTCTCATGGAAATAAACAACATGCTTTCTATGTAGCTTCCCTCATTCCCCACTTATCTCCCCTGGAATCTCCCTGGAGGACCTAGGAGACCTTCTGCATTCCTACACAACTAGTGTTCAACTTGCCTATAAGACCAACTGACTTCATAATAGCACTTGGTGCTTCCATTTTGCTTCTATTCCTCAAGGGAGGAAATATTGGGAAATGGAAAGAATTTGGTCTGTATAATCAAAGAAATGGCTTGAATCTTGTTGAGTATAATTTTAAGCACATAGCAGGTGTAATGATATGTTCTTTCCTTCCCCCAACAGGACAGTCAAATCCAGAGGCAATGTAGTGAGAGGAAACTTGAACTAGAAGCCAGGAAATTTGTATGCAGTCCTTACTCTGCCACTAATTTACTCTGTGACCTTGTTAAGGTAACATAGCCTCAACATTCCTTGGCTCCCTCATTCTTCAATTGAGAATAATGATGCCAGTCTAGCTTACTTCTAGCCTATCATGAGGAGTAAACAAATGAATGTTCATGAATTCAGGATGAAAAGTATAAAGAGCTACGCAAATATTAGGGCTCACCTTAGACTATACTCCTCATCAATAATCTCCAGGACAGCCTTGGGCGATCATAAAGGCTTCAGAAAGAAATGCAGAGTGACCATCACATTTTACAAGGTCACTGTGGTGCTGTGGGCATTGACAAGCCTGAAGAACAGGGAGGTTAAACACCAAGGAAATTCTTCATGCTACAGATTCTTGTCAGCAGAACTGAGCAGAACGCCAAGTCACAGACGGTTCTCTGAAAGCCTGATTAACTCCCTGATCAACGCTTTGAAGTAATTTAGAGGAGTCATTGCAAACCATGGACTCTTCAGAGTTTGACTAGAAAGAAAACCTCAGAAGTCATAAATCTAAATACTTCATTTTCCAGTTGAGGAAACTTAAGCCCAGATTCAGAGTTAAATTCAAAGCCATATTTCTTTCTACTATGCAAGCATTTCCTTGTGAAAGAAATAAGGAATGAAGATTCTCCAAGTCTCAGAATACCTTGTTTAAGCAGGGCTGTACTGCATAAAGTCCCTAGGGGTTGCACATCCACAGGATTTAGAAATTTGGAAGAAAAGTGGGCAGTTACATAGAGAGCATAATCTATAAAATTAGCACAGCATTGAGGCACTTCAAATGAAAGTCACCACAAAAAATGTCCATCTTAAATTAAGGGAATAGCATATTTCACATTATAGTACATCTTGCAAGGCTTCCATTAAATTTCAAAGCTGCCCTGTTTGGTTAAAAAGAACTTTGATTTTTCTGAAATGATCAACTCCAGGGCTTTAAAATTCCAAAGATATTTTTAATATAGTCATGCAAGTTTTCTCACAGAAGAGATGCCACAAGAAGGAAGGAAGACAGAGAAAGTAGGTCTTAACTCAGTAAGAAGCTGAGAGTCATGTTTTTCTTTCTTGGTTGAAATATTATGTTTTCAGATGCTAAGAAGGGGGTGTTCACCCAAACAAATGTAGCTGGCAGAGGGCAAGCTATAAAATCTGTGTGCATACAACAGTGGAATGATGGAGTTAAGCCACCCTTTTCCTATCTACAAGGCAAACACTTCCAACACCAGCCAACAAGACCTGGGCAGTGGGAAATATGCCCCAAATATACACAAATGAGGTGCCCTTGGATACCTTCTGTCATGATTTGAACTGTGTCCCTATAAAAAGACATAACTGAAATCCTAACTACTAGTCCCCTATAATGTGTCTCTATTTGGAAATAAGGTCATTGCAGAGGTAATGAATTAAGATGAGGTCAATGGGGCTGGCGCCATGGCGTAGCGGGTAAAGCCACTGCCTTTAGTGCCATCATCCACTATGGGGGCTGGTTCAAGTCCTGGCTGCTCCACTCCCAATCCAGCTCTCTTCCACGGCCTGGGAAAGCAGTAGAAGATGTCCCAAGTGTTTGGCCCACTGCAGCCATGTGGTAGACCCGGAAGAAGCTCCTGGCTACTGGCTTCCAATCAGCAAAGTACCAGCCATTGTGGCCATTGGGTAGTGAACCATCGGATGGAAGACCTCTCTCTCTCTCTCTCTCTCTCTCTCTCCCTGCCTCTGCCTCTGCCTCTCTGTAACTCTGACTTTCAAATAAAATAAATAAATCTTAAAAGAAAAAAAGATGAGGTCAAACCAGAATGGAGCAAACTCTTAATGTAATATGACTGATGTCCTTTGTCCTTATAAAAAGAGACAGCAATTCTCGTGAAGACATCCATGAGACTATAGAAGCAGACATCAAGGTGATGCAGTTGCAAGCCAGGACATGCTCAGCGTTACTGGCAACAGCAGAAGCCAAGGAAAAAGAATGGGACAAGTTTTCCCCTGCAGACTTCAGAGGGGACAATGATGTTGCTGGCATCTTGCTTTCAGATTTACAGTTTCCAGAATCATGAGAGAACAGAATGCTCTTATTTGAAGCCACCCTGTCTGGGATCTTTGTTATGGAGGCTTTAGGAAAATAATACTTTCCAAAGGAAGTACAAAGGGGAAGAATACAAGCTGCACTCATACCCAGGTTGGTCACAGGACTGCAGGAAGAATGAAGCAGGATGGCCACCTCTGCTGACCTGGCATCATAAAAATAATTAGTACATTGCCACAAGGTGCTCCTGGAAGGTGATTCAGACACTACTGCTGTTCAGCCAGAAAGAACAGCACAGAGTGGCCAGCCAAGCTGCTAACGCATCGCTTTGCAAGGAAACTACTGTGTTTATGAGCAGATATTACTCCAAATTGTTCTCCACAGCTCAGAACTGCTTTACTGCACATGGTAAACCTATATTTGGTTCACAGAGAATAGCCTCAGGTGTGGAATGAAGGTCAAGTCAGTTCAGCTGAGTGGATGTGACAGCTACAATGTGGTTCCAAAATCCCAGGCCAGTCAATCTGCCCACCTGGAACCACGAAGCTCCATGGCGCAGCTGCCCAGAGGCAGACCATTGTCCAGGAAGCCAGTGTGCAGAAGCCAGGCCCTCAAAGTCAGTAACTGGAACTCCACATGCCTACAAGCATGGAGAGAGTAAAAAGTTATTTGCCTGGCTCGAAATATCAAGATAAGACTCTAAAACTTGAAATCCAGCTCCACACCAAACTCTACTAATTAAAGACTCTGTTTCCTTAATTTAAATCCAGGAATTTTTGTTTCATCTATATTAGCTAGCTATGTGCATAAAGGATCCCACATGACTATCATTCTCCTTTTCATTTTCTGTTCCTTACTATGAAGGTAGCATTGGCCTTGAATGTAGGAAGGAGAGGGCAAGACAAATGGGGCAAACGATGGTCCTGGCTACCACTTGTGAACTGCTCTGACACTCCAGAGAGCTTGTCAAATGCTTCAGATGCATTATGTTTTTCAACCCTAGCCCAGGCCTATCATCCAGGGCTGATTATAACCCCAGAATTACAGAGGAAGAAATGGAAGCTCAGGTAACTTACAAAAATTATCTGTCCAGAGTCACACAGCAAGTTAGAGTAAGGAAACATCTTATTGGCCCTCAAATCCACACTTCCCCACTGTGCTGCCTACATGTCCAAAAAAATGCCAAGAAAAAAGGGGGGAAGGGAGTGAGGGAGAGAGGGATGTAGAGCAAAAGAGAAAGAATTAAAAAAAATAGAAACCACAAACAGGGTTGCTGAGCACAGCCCGTGGGGTCCAGGTGGTAATATAAGGCAGGCAACACAAACCATCAGCTTTAAAATGAGTTTGGTGGCAAAGGGGGGAAGCATAGAACAGAGCAGATCCTGCCCCGGGTGTGGGAACAGGAGAAGGGCAAAGGAAGTCACTAGATAACAATGCTAATTAAATCAGCACAATCTGAGTCTAGAACTCCCTTGTGAGGGTCTGTGACTTAGGGAGAGAAAAATCAAGTGAGAGCTTTGAACAAAGAGCAAGTCATTTAGGATTGTTAGAGATCGCTCCTGTCCCCTTTGGGACATACAAAATATCCCCCTCGCCTGTTTTTAAATAAAAAATGAGGAACTTATGTCATAAATGGATAAGCAAATTATGATATACCCATAGATCAGACATGTATGCCCCATTTCAGAATAATTTCAAGATAATGCTAGCAAGAGAATGTTAAGCATAGAAAACGGGTTTCACATGACAATAGATCTGATCTGATTTCATCATCATTTAAAAAATCATCTATTATTTTTCACTTTATGTTTCTGTGGGAGCAAACTGTTGAAATCTTTACTTAATGTATGCTAAACTGATCTTCTATATATAAAGAGAATCGAAAATGAATCTTTATGTGAATGGAAGGGGAGAGGGAATGGGAAAGGAGAGGGTTGAGGGTGGGAGGGACGTTATGGGGGGGAAGCATTGTTTTTTTTTTTGTTGTTGTTGTTGTTGTTTTTTATCTTTTATTTAATGAATATAAATTTCCAAAGTACGACTCATGGGTTACAATGGCTTCCCCCCCATACCGTCCCTCCCACCCACAACCCTCCCCTTTCCCACTCCCTCTCCCCTTCCATTCACATCAAGATTCATTTTCGATTATCTTAATATACAGAAGATCAGCTTAGTATACCTTAAGTAAGGATTTCAACAGTTTGCTCCCACACAGAAACATAAAGTGAAAAATATTAGATGATTTTTTTAAATGATGATGAAATCAGATCAGACCTATTGTCATGTTTAATCCCAGTGAGAGTCAAGTTGGGAATTGATAATTTCTTTTTTTTTTTTTTTTTTTACAGAAGATCAGTTTAGTGTACATTAAGTAAAGATTTCAATCGTTTGCACCCCCATAGAAACACAAAGTGAAATATACTGTTTGAGTACTCGTTATAGCATTAAGCCTCAGTGTACAGCACATTAAGGACAGAGATCCTACATGAGGAGTAAGTGCACAGTGACTCCTGTTGTTGACTTTACAAATTGACACTCCCGTTTATGGCATCAGTAATCTCCCTATGCACCAGTCATGAGTTTCCAAGGCTATGGAAGCCCCTTGAGTTCTCCGACTCTTATCTTGTTTAGACACGGTCATAGTCAAAGTGGAGGTTCTCTCCTCCCTTCAGAGAAAGGCACCTGGGGGGAAGCCATTGTAATCCATAAGTTGTACTTTGGAAATTTATATTCATTAAATAAAAGTTAAAAAAAAAAAGAAAACGGGTTTCAAATGTTCCTCCACAATAGAATACTGCTTCGTTAAAATAAAGGTAATTTCTGTTAGTTCAAATGGAGAAGAGATTAGAGGAGAATATATCCAAATTGTCCATAGTGGTTATCTCAGAAATAGTTTTTTTTAACAGAAAGCTTTTTAAATATTTTTTAAAATTTTTATATCTTTTTAAAAATATGGATTAAATATATTTAATATATTTTAAATACATTTTACAAGGTAAAACTTTATAGCATAAAATGGTGATCAGTATTTTAAAATATTTTTGGAAAATACTAAGTCAGAATCTTGAGTGGTGAATGCAAGAGCTGTGTTCCCATTCTGTCTCTGCTTCAAAACCCTTCCCCACCAATGCCTTGGTTTCCTCATCCATAAAATGCAGGTCTTGCTCTTAATATCTAGGGTTGAGTATTTCCATTACATAAGCGGCCAAATAGTGACTGTGAGAGGAAGAAGTGCAGAAGGAATTGTAGGGTGAAGGAGTAGGAAGAAATCCAATAGAGAAGAATAAAGAGGAAGCTAAGAAGGGAGGGATCCAGGCAGACGGTTGTAAGCTCAGAGATTTAGATGACTTAGTGACTGCTTGGTGTCCATCAGGGCACAGCCCTTTGTACCTTCGATTATTCACAGGTACTCATCTGCTTTAATTATTAAACCTTTAAACTTCTCATTGAGCGGTTTCCCCACACAAGTCCACCAGGATAGACATTAATCTCTATGCTAAAGCAGGAGTGACCATAGGAATGTGAGGAAATCTAACTGAAATCTTTACCTAGTGCCTTCGGCCAGAAATGACTCACCCTTGAAATAAAGCAATTATTTGCGTTATCTACCCACTTCACCTTTAGCCCTTGGTTTATGTGGAAAACAATTTAGTTGAAAATGGTACTGATTAACTTCATTCCAACAAACACTGCCAGGTCCTTTCTCTCCAGACCCTCAAGCACTAAGGTCTTGTGGACAAAACCTTCCTCCTCTTCAAACTGACAGTCCAGGTACTCAATATTCCTAGAGGCACAAAGTGGGAAACAGATGTTTCTACTCCGCTATCACAATTGGGATCTTCATTTTCTGCCTCTCACGTCCCCCACAGAATCCAGCTGTTTGAAACACAGAACATACTCAATCATTCACTCTAGGACAATCATAGTGTGGTTTTTTTTTGTTTGTTTTTTTTTTTTTTTTTTTTTTTGACAGGCAGAGTGGACAGTGAGAGAGAGAGACAGAGAGAAAGGTCTTCCTTTGCCGTTGGTTCACCCTCCAATGGCCGCCGCAGCCGGCGCGCTGCGGCCAGCGCACCGCGCTGATCCAATGGCAGGAGCCAGGATCCAGGTGCTTTTCCTGGTCTCCCATGGGGTGCAGGGCCCAAGCACCTGGGCCATCCTCCACTGCACTCCCTGGCCACAGCAGAGAGCTGGCCTGGAAGAGGGGCAACCGGGACAGAATCCAGCGCCCCGACAGGGACTAGAACCCGGTGTGCCGGCGCCGCAAGGCGGAGGATTAGCCTAGTGAGCCGCGGCGCCGGCCCACTCTAGGACAATCATAGTGTTTGAAGCCTAGAATACTTCATAGGAAACCGCAAGGCCATCAGAATCAGGGAATAAGGTGTCCAGATCTTTAGTTAGGAAGCATAGGAGGGCTGGACTGCTGTATGATCAGGAGAGCATTTTCAATTCCTTACTTGAACAGGCCACTTTAGAGTCTACAACCATACCCTGGAGTGCAGAACTGCAATGTTTTCCTAAATTTACAAGGACCATGCAGATTTACACGTTGTATTCAAGAGGCTTAAATTTGAATTCCCTTCTGGTATAATTATGCCTACTTCTGTAGGAGACATTGAAGTGGTTGAGAAAACTGCCTCTCAGGCCAGATTGCCTGTGTTCAGATTCTGACTCTGGCTTATACTAGTGTCTTAGCCTCTCTGTGCCTCAATTTCCTCTCTGCTAAATATGAATGATGGAATGATAAGGCTATCATGAAATTCAAATAAGCTCTTTACCTAGTCTCTGACACAATTCCTGAAATTATTTTAAAGGAAAAGGAGTAATTACTAACCCTTTATTTGATAACAGATATGCCCAGTGGTCTGAATATTTATGTCTCCCTGCCCAAAATTCTTACGTTGAAATCCCAACTCCAATTTGACAGTATTTAGAGGTGGAATATTTAAGTGGTGGTAAGATATGAGGGCAGAGCTGTAATGAACTGGAATTACAAAATAAGCCGAAGGGAACTTGTTCACCCCTTCCACCAAGTCATGATTTCAGCAGTCTGAAATCCGGAAGAGGGGACTCATCAGAATTTGACTATGCATATTTTGGACTTTGAAGCCTCCAGAACTGAAAGAAATAAAATTCTGGTTTTTTTTTTTTATAAGCTGCAAGGTTTATGGAATTTTGTGATAGCAGCCCAAATGACTGAAGGCAATGTGCTCATAACTTAGCCCTCTTCCTGGTTTCTCAAGAATACTTTTCAGGCTAGTCAGCTGTTTGTTATTTGCATCAGAAGATGCCTGAGCCCTAATGCCTTTGAAAAGGAGAATGGACACGTGAAGCACATTCATACAATGAAAAACTATTCAACAACTTAAAAAAATAACTACTGCTACATGCAACAATAGGGCTGAACTCACACAAATATGGTACTACATGACACAAGCCAGGTACAAAATGCAACAGAATATCTGTTCCCATCAAATGCAATTCAGTAAAAAGCAACATTAATCAGGGTTGACTGAAGTAAAGAACCATGGGGACTTGGGTGACCAACTGTTCCAAGGACTCTCTCAGTTTGGGAACTAAAAGTTCCACACTCCAGGAAATCCCTCAGTCTCAGGCAACCCAGTATCAGGCAAACTGTGACGATGGCTAACTTAGAGATTGTAGTAGAAGAGGAGGCTGGAGACCAGGAAGGGTCTCAGGGGAGTCACGGATGCAGGACAACTGGAAATATAGAACTTGATTAAGGAGCTGGTTGGATGCTGTACACATGTGTAAAATTCACTACAACTGCATTAAAAAGATTTGGTCACTCCTTCAAGCTGTGGGTCTGGTCCCAGCAATCCCAGGACTGACATATTCCAGTGCCTCATGGATGTTAAGTTGCTACTGGGACAGTAGCAAATAGAAGAATAACATATCTTCTCCTTTGCTTCTATACCACTTAGGTTATTTTGATTGAGGGACTAATGTCAATCAAATGCATCCGTCACAGGCATTCAATTTAGTGAGCTTTGACAATTGCAGGATCCCATATAATTTCCACAGAAACAAGACGCAGAATGTTTTTCATCCCCTCAGGGTTCCCTTTGCTGGTGTATCTGTTCTCATCACTGTGAAAAGCCAACGAAGGTTTATCTGTTCAATTCCTTTATGTGGATGGGGTCAGATTCCTAGCTGGTAGGTAAATTGCCTTCCTGTAAGGGACTTCTCCAACTCCAGCTATAAGCTCAAACAGTGCCTTGTAATTTTCTATCTAAAACCAAGCAAACTCCATTCCAATTCTGTCTGTCCCTGAACTATTGAGTTTTATCTCTCCAGGCTCTGTTGACCTTCTGAGAGTTTTTATATGTTTTCTTATATCTTTTTCCTCCACTTATTTATTGAAGTACCAGTTTCTCAGAATAGAATGTGTAGGTCCTTTTATAGCTTGTACAGCAACTTATATATTGGGTATCTGATGAGAGGACTGTAAACTTGGAAAATTGTAGTTCTACTGCTTGATACCTGCTGTAGTATTTTTGGGTCCGATTCCCTATCCTATCATAGATTATTAATGTTTGTACCTTAAAATTCATAGTTCTTGACCAATGGCATGTATTATATGCCCTATATAACATTTCCATACTATTCTAAACTTGTATCAAATTCATTAACATGGATAAAGGAGAAATGCTTTTTAGAAATGTTAACGAAAATTAAGGTAGAATTTACATATGATACAGTGGATGGATGTTAAAGGTATACTTCAATGAACTTTGTAAATGTATATACCCATGTCAGTCAAGGCATAGACCATCTCATCATTCCAGAAAGTTTCATCTTGCCCATTCCAGTCAGTTGCATCCCAAGAGACAACAATAGTTCTAGTCTCTATTCCCACAGTTCTGTTTAACTCAATCTACAAAACATGTAAGCGAAATCATATAATATGTCTTCTTTTGTCTCTAGTATTACTCATGCAACATAATTTTTCTGCTCCCCCCAAAGAAAGCTTTAATTTAGGAATACAAACTTCATGCATTTCATAAGTACAAACTTTAGGAATATAGTGATTCTTCCCATCATTCCCGCCCTCTCACCCACACGCCATCCCTCCTCCTCTTCCCTCTCCCATTCCCAGTCCCAGCGTCCACTAAGATCCATTTTCAATGAACTTTATACACAGAAGACCAACTCTATACTAAGCAAGGAGTTCAACAATTTGCACAAAAAAAACTTGTTCCTCAACAGTCAAGATAAGGGCTGTTCAAAGTCATTGCATCTCAAAGTTAATTTCACTTTTTTTTAAGAAACTTAATTAACTTTAAAGAAGCACCCAAGAATGATTCATCTTTTGTGAGCACTTAGACATAACTATAACTTAAGGGACATATGAATATTCTCCACCTAATATATTAAAAGAAAGTAAGTTCTTGAGAACAAGTTGTATCATTAATTAAGGAAGCACCTAAAAAAAAAACAAGCAATGGAGCTGGACACTCAGGCATAACTAAAACTTATGTGACATAAAAATATCCTCTACTTAATGCACTAAAACAAAATAAATCTTTGAGAACAAATTTTACTGTTAACTCTCATAATAAAACTCTTTGAGGACAGAGGTCCTGCATGAGAAATTAGTTCACAGTGACTCCTATTGTTAATTTAACAATTAACACTCTTATCAACATAATGTTTCTTAAGATTAATCTATGTTGTTTAGTGTATCAACAATTTGTTACTTTATATTGCTGAGTAGTATTCCATTATTCGAATATACAATTTGTTTATTCTTCTTTAGATAGCTCTTCTGATTGCTTTCCGTTTACAGCCATTATTAATAAAGCTGCTATAAACATTATTATAAAAATGTGCATTATAAAATTATTTATAATAGCAAAGAACTATAAATGACTTAAGTATCCAACATTAAGGAATTGGTTAAACTAGTACTAAAATAATAGCCTGAAAAAAACTATGTAATCATTCAAAATTAAATTTTCTTCTTTTTTTTTTTTTTTAATTTTATTTGACAGGTAGAGTTACAGACAGTGTGAGAGAGAGAGCAGGGAGAGAAAGGTCTTCCTTCCATTGGTTCACTCCCCAAATGGCCGCCACAGCCGGTGCTGCACCAATCCAAACCCAGGAGCCAGGCGCTTCCTCCCAGTCTCCTACACAGGTGCAGGGGCCCAAACACCTGGGCCATCCTCCACTGCCATCCTGGGCCACAGCAGAGAGCCGGACTGGAAGAGGAGCAACCAGGACTAGAACCCAGTGCCCATGTGGGATGCCAGCACCACAGGCGGAGGATTAACCAAGTGAGCCACGGCACCAGCTCCTCAAAATTACATTTTCTAAGAATTTGTTATGGGATAGAAATGTTTATAATAGAAAGTTAAGGGGGAAAGTACAGTGTAAAATTATTTTTGGATGATATTCTCAACATACATAAATTCATAAGTATTTTAATGAAAATGCACAACTAATGGGAAAAAAATAAATGCAGCCAGAAAAGAATTATAACCTGGTTTCCACTATTAATAAGCAGAGCCATTTTTCCAGATGATGAAGAACACGCCAGGTTCTGTTGTTCTGGATATTTGTCAATCTCTGTGCCTGAGCAGGTTAAAAATAAATCATTCCCGGGTATTTCCATGTGCTCGCCAAGTGACTTAGCATAAATGTGAAAGACACCCATACTAATTTATCCAAAAAGGAGGGAGACACAGACAAGAGTGTGATGAAAAGATACGTGAAAATCTGTCCATCTCACTCCAACTTTGATACGATTTCTTCATTCAGACTCTCATTAGTTTTTGCCCTTCTAACTGGTCCTTGCCATCAATCTCATCACACCTCCAGCCTCCATACCACTGACAATGTGATCTCTCTCCACCATTCTCTGGTCAGGGAACCTACTATGTGAGCCTGAGATGGCTTCCTCATCTCTGCAGGATGATTCCCACACTCAAATACGCCAACCACAGGTTTCCCTGAGCAGCATCTATCTCTCCACCCAAGTGCTCCCTGCTGTCAGTCTGCACATCATGCCTTGGACAACTCGAGGTCTGCAGATCTTACATTTGCAGCTGCTTTTCCCTCTGCCTGAAATTTGTTTCATTACCTATCCTTCTAGTTAATTCCATATCACCATGGATTAGCTTAAACATCACCTCTTCCAAACTCTGCAAACAACTGTGAGTAAGCAGCTCATGTCTCCTCGTCTTGTACCTCTGCAGTCCTCTGCCAAAGCGTCTTCAGTGCTTCTGTGTCCTCCAGATCCAGAGGGCATCATTCACAACTGTCCCGCACCCTCCTAAAGTCCCACATGGCAAACTTTTCACTTACGGACATGCTCATAAGTGAAGCCCTCTCCTTTGCCTGTATGTCTTCTCTGGATCTGATCCTCCTTTTGCCCCGTCAAGCTAATACCATTTGCAAACTCTATGCTTTGGAATTTAAATGTTTTCATTTTTCCGGTAGTTCTTAAGTTAAACTTCCCCTGGGCCAGTGCCACTGATTTCACTGGAGCCATATCCAACGAGGACAGACAGCACTGTCATACGGATGATCTGAGCCTCAGTTCTTCCATCAGAGGAAAATAGAGTAGGTTCCCAAAAAGGTCTGGGGGCAGCAGACATTTAACCTAGTGGTTAAAATGCCCTTGTACCATTTTGGAATACCTGTGTTCAATTCCCAGCTCTGGGTCCTGACTGAAACTTCCTGATTGGATTCCAGCCCCCCACATGGGAGATCTTGATTGAGTTCCCAACTCCCACTTCCATCCCAGGACCAGCCCTGACCATTACAGACTTTTGGGGAGCGAAGCAATCTATGGGAGCTCTTCTTGTGTGTCTCTGTGTGTGTCTATCTGTCCCTGTGTGTGTGTGTGTGTGTGTGTGTAACTTGAATAAGTAAAAAAAAAAAAAAATGTTTAAAGAAGGTTTGGGAGCCAGCATCCCATGTCAGAATTCTGGTTGGAGTCCTAACTCTTGCACTCCTGATCCAGTTTCCTACTAATGTGCCTGGAAGGAGGCAGATGTTGGCGCAAATTTTTGGGCCCCTGTCACCATGTGAGAGACTAGGATAGACTCCTAGCTCCCAATGTCTACCTGGCCAAGATCCTGCTGTTGCAGGCCTTTAAGGAGTAAACTAGCAGGTGAAAGTATCTCTATCCCTCTCTTCTCTTTTTGTGTTATTCTGCCTTTCAAATAAATAAATAACAAATTTCTTTAAAAAAGAAGGGTTTGGCATAGTATGTCTTCAGCACTGCCATCCTGTAGGAAGGGCCACTGTTTCTACTTCTTTAAAACTTCTCCCTCTCCCCAAATTGTCTAAGTTATATGTATATATAATAGTTACATAATGCATTTGAGGTGAATGTATTTATAAGTTAATTACTGATTTGGAACTAAAAAAAACATTTTTAATTGAGAGGCATTCATTCTTAAGGTCACAAACAAAAATTTAAGCAAAAGTTTATCTATGCATAAGTTATTTGTGTTGAGATTATTTTTAGCACAATTTCTAAAAACCTGAGAAAAGTTGCTAAACAAAAACCTAGAAGAATCAATCACATTATTACCCATTTTTGTGCCAAAAATGAACAGACACAATCCTTCTGGTAGGAACAATCTCTGCCAGATTAGGTTGTAATTTTTCTTAGATTTGGTGCTGCAGAAACCAATCTAGTTCCAGAGACATAAGGACAATAGTCTCCCAAAATCTTAAATGAAAAGCAGAAGGCCCATAGGACAGAGGAGGATGGGAGAGCTGGTTAGAAGGAAACTTGGGCCTTTTGCCACTGGATGTAGAAAGGCGTCATCTTGCACTCTCGACCTTACTCCTGCAGCAACCCTGAGGCTGAGGCTTTCTGGGACAGCCCACAGCCCAGGAGAATCAATCTGCCTCACTGAATTTTTCTTCATTTGAAAAATAAATAAATAAACTTTCCCTTGTGAAACCAAATAACTTGTCTCTTGCTTTGGAGTTCACATACTGCCAGTTAATCAGAGGTGGCTAAGATGTCTGCCCCTGGATCCTTGCTTGGTCAAGCTTCAGATCATATTTGGTTCTTAATCTTTCATCATAAATTTGTTCTTCTGGCCTTTTAATCACTCTTATTACTTTGTTCTGAACTGGTTCCAGGGTAATAAATCAATTAAGAAATGTTTACAAAGTGCTTTAAGTGATAACAGGGAAGAAGGAAGGAGGGAAATATCATTATAGTCTTAGAATTGTATCTACAAACTATTCTGAATCTGTTAAAAACTAGTTTAAACATTTTATAAAGGGAAAAAATATGTGGGTAAAAGCAGTACAATATAGAACTAGAGCAAATCATTCAAAAGTTAATTTGGGGAGCAGGTGCTGGCCATCGGTTAAGAAGTTCATGTTCCCAGTGCCTGGGGTTTGAGTCCTGGCTCCACTACCAATTCTAGCCTCCTTCTATTGCACTCTCTGCAAGGCAGTGGCTATGGCTCAAGTAACTGGATTCCTGCCACCCATATGAGAGACTTGGATTGGATTATTGGTTTTCAGTTGTCACCTGGCGCAGCCCTAGCATTGTGGATATTTGGGGAGTGAATCAAAAGACAGAAGTGCTACTCTCTCTCTCCCCCTCCCTCTCTCCCTCCTTCCTTCACTTCCTCACTCCCTTTGCTTCTCAAATAAATGAAACTTTTTAAATGAATTTGGCACTCCAGATGTGATCTTTGTATGCATGGGGTTTTTTCCCGATAAATTGTACACTAGTCTTACTGATGTGGATTAACCCATTTCTCCTTTGATATTTCTTTTATTTTGTAGAAGCAAAAGCAAAATATATTTCTTTAAGATTGTTGTTTAGGGCCAGCGCCGTGGCTCAATAGGCTAATCCTCTGCTTGCAGCGCCAACACTGGGTTCTAGTTCCAGTTGGGGCGCCAGATTCTGTCCCGGTTGCCCCTCTTCCAGGCAAGCTCTCTGTTATGGCCCAGGAGTGCAGTGGAGGATGGCCCAAGTCCTTGGGCCCTGCACCTGCATGGGAGACCAGGAGAAGCACCTGGCTGCTGGCTTCGGATCAGTGCAGTGTGCCGGCTGTGCACCAGCCGCAGCGGCCACTAGAGGGTGAACCAACAGCAAAAGGAAGACCTTTCTCTCTGTCTCTCTCTCTCTCTCTCACTGTCCACTCTGCCTGTCAAAAAAAAAAAAAAAGAAGAAGATTCTTGTTCAGGCTGAAGGATAAGGACAGTCTTATTTTTATAGCAGAGGAGATTGAATTTGATAAAAGAACTTTATGATGTCCAAAAGAAGAGAACAAAGAAATTTTCAGTGAAAGGAGACTGTGGAGTTTCCACTGATGGAGATTTTCAGGAAAACAAACAAGCAAATAAATAAATAAATAAAATTGAATCCTCCTGAATTTTAAGATCAAGGACGACAAATAGACTTCAACTTAAGAGCCGATTCTAATCAACGGGTATTGTGTGCCCGTTAAACTGCTTTTTCAAAGACTTTGGATGCTGTGTTCTCACTCAGTGTGAAAGCATCACGATCAGTTAACAATGTCCTGAGAATGAAGGAGGCAGTTGGAGCCATGCATGTCGCCTCTTTGCCATTAGACATTAGACAACCTGAAGGCAAAACATATAGGTAATAGTCTGGCACAAAGAAGGCATTTCTCTGCTCAAAAAGATTCCAGATTTTGATTAAAACAACCTCACAGTATGCTCTACATTCAGTACAGGATAGTAGCCTGTCAGCCAATATTAGCTGCCTGCCTACTCTCTGAAGAGAGCTATGTTAAGCTCTTGAAAGTGAGAACAGAATAGTTTGCAACTGTTCTTACCCTATATTTACAAGTGTTTGCCTTGAGTTCTCTT